>NW_023270377.1:95120702-95430830 GCF_011800145.1 Mirounga leonina | reverse complement strand
GAAGGAAGGAAGGAAGGAAGGAAGGAAGGAAGGAAGGAAGGAAGGAAAGGAGGTAGGGAGGAAGGAAGGAAGGAGGAAGCTCTTTTGAAAGAATATTCAATTTTTTTTTTCTGTTGAGCTGATTTTAAGCAGAAACCATTCAAAAGAGTAATTTTTATGGACACCAATTTCTGAGTCTAAAAGTGAAAGGGCAAATTAAAAAATAAACTTCAGACCTCATAGTCCATATGGTACAGGTGCCATAAAGATAGGACACTGGGAACGTCCTACAAAGGTGAGTTAGCTCCATTTGTTGAGAGAGAGCAGGAAGATCAAGGTGAACTTACACCTCCATGTAAGTCAGTTTCACTTCCCTATATTCTCCAACCCATTGACAGCACCCCTAAATCCAACCAGCCATTTTAGAAACAGTGTTCTCTTAAACAATAGAGAAATGTAGTGAGAATCAATGAATGTCTCAGGGCAGATCTTCCCACTAACTGAAAAAACCAATGGCCTTTATGTATGAGGGATGGCAGAGTTCCACCATAGTACCTTTGGTTCTTCTATCAGTTAACCAGGAAAACAAGAATTTGCCTTTTCACAACGGACAATCCAGTAAGAATTTAACACATAGGCTGCTTCTTCTTTCTCTTTGGTTTTGCTTGGGTTTCCACAAATAATCAGTGTGGTATGATGAGGCTATCCAAAAACTATCCTCAGAGCTTACTCTTGGTTTCCCAAACAAGGAGCCAGTGTAGTCCAGGGGCTCCCCCTCTCCCAGTGGGAGAGCCTGCACTGAGATTCACTTTCCACAGCAGTGCCTTGAGAGTACCTGATCCTTGGCAGCTGGCTTTCTAGAAGACCTCCTAAAAGAAAAGCTGACTCCTATTTCCAGACTGACCAGTGCCCAAATAGACTATTTTTCCCTCCACTGACAAAGTGACTATCCCTGTTACCTGTGGAAAGGGGACACAACAGGGTCTTATGTTCCTATCCTGGAACACGAACTCATCATGAGCCCAGGAATCCTCTCTATGAATGAAAGGCATATGGGACCCCTGTCTTCTCTTGCCAACCCTCGTAGTTTATCTCTGCCAAGCTTTCTGGTCCACCTATGGGCAGCTGGCAAACCCACAATGGCCTCATTCATGTGTCTGAGTGTTAGCTGGCTTTTGACTGTTCTCCTCCACATGGCCTCTCACTCTCCACTAAGCCCATGTATTATTTTGCTAGGGCTGCCATAACAAAATACCACAGGCTGGGGGCTTAAGCAACAGACATTTATTTATTTCTTCCCAATTCTGGAGGCTAAAAGTCCAAGCTCAAGGTGGCAGCAGGTTTGGTGTCTTCTGAGGGCCTCTGTCCTTGGCTGATAGATGGCCATCTTGTCCCTGTCTTCCTGTGGTTTCCCCTCTGTGTGTGTGTCCATATCCTAATCTACTCTTCTTATAAGGACTCCAGTCCCACTAGATTAGAGCCCACGCTAGTCATCTTATTTAACTTTAATTACTACTTTAAAGGCTCTATCTCCAAATCTAATCACATTCTGAGGCATTGGAGGTTAGGACTTCAACAGATGAAGTTGGGTAGAGGGACACAATTCATCCCGTAACAGCTTACATGTGCTCATTCATCTCATGGTCTCAGGGTTCCAAGCACAGCAAGAGAAAAAGTCCCAATAGACAAGTACTTTTTAAACCTCTGCATGTGTTGCATTGCTTAAGTATCATGGGCCCAAGGTGGTCTCAAGGCCAGAGTCAGTGCAGGGTGGCACTATCAAAGGACTGGGATAGAGGGAGGGGAATGATCTGTGGCCATTTTTGCAGTCTACCACATGTTGTGATGGAAATAGGTAAGAACTGGGCTACTCCAGCCCCTGGAGCACTTCAGCCTGGTAGGGGTAGAGTTCAGATACCTCTTCGTAGAAAAAGAACTTCTAGTATAATGAAATTCATCCTAGTAGGTTATGACATATTACAGTGTCAGCATGCAAAGTCATACAATTCCCTCATAAAATGAGAAAAGTGATCCCCACCCTTCTCTTCCTCACACAGACCTAGTAAGATCAGATGTGAAAACTCCTTGGAAGAAATATGTTCTATCATCTATCAGTCTCCTTCAGTGATGTATGTATTATACTGACCAAATTTGGGGTATCTGAATCCAAATAATGTAGCTATTTAAATCAACAGCAGGTCATTTAATAGAGAGATGTTGCCTTGGATGTTGACCTATCTCCAAAGTTTACCCAAATTCTGGCTTTTAAGAAGACACTTCAGAATGCAGGAAGCCTTTCAAGTGACATTTTGACTGGCACGGCTCTTTCTGCAAGCTAAGCTCTCTGTCCAGTGGTCAGTAAATAGCATAAAATTTGCACAGTCCATTTTCGCCAACTCAGTTGGAGTGGTGGTAGAATCTTCAGAGGTTCCAAGAACCAAGGAGCACAGAAAATAAGTTTTTGTAATAAATGTTTCATAGGGGAAAACAAGGTCAGACGTCTATCTGTACCCAACCCATTCTTTTAAGACACAACTCAAGACTTTCTTATTCCATGATACTTCCTCTGCCCACCCCTGCCTTCAGAGATCTCTCCTTTTGAACTTCAGAAATGTCTTATTGAATGGGCTGGATTTAATGGGAAGCAAGCAAAAACCAATTTTATTTTTTTTTTCATCTTTCCGTAAGTTTGATTAGCACAGTCATTCCTCACTACCTCTTTTGATAAAACTTGGGGCAGAGTCCCTCTGTTTTGGCTATTTTTAGATATGAAAATGTCCAGTGAAAACTGGTAATAGCAGAACACCAACCCAGTCCAAGCTCATAATCATACAACTTTAACATAGGGCAATATAATATCCAAACTGTTATTTAGTTTAACCTTCTCCTGCTCCCCACATGGCACCTGCCTCGGCCTTGGACGCCTGCAGCGGAGGAGGAGCATTGGTCACCTTTGCTCCCCTGCCCCTCTTCTCTGCTCCACATCCTCTTCTGCTCACTAGCTACTGGCACAGCTGAGGCCTGGAAATGGCATCCTCTGCCATTGCAGATGTCTGACGCAGACTCTTCCTCTCCCGATGTGCTTTTGCTGGCTTCTGGGGATTCTCCACTTCTGACTCCAGTTTTGTTGCCTCAGACAGTGCTTCTCCTCTGGCTGATTGCTTCTGCCTCCCACTTCATCTCCAGAGATTTATCTCTCAGTTAGGGTTGTATCAGCCGTCCAGATGATCTTCCCGGGCAGGCACCCAAGCTCTCCCCGTCCTGTGAGGCCCATCTCTGAGGCAATGTGCTCCCTTGTTCCACTGTCAGCCCTTCAGTCATCTCTTTCCTGATTCCACTGTCCCAGGGCTGTGAGCCAGCCACTTGCCTTTAGTCACTTTAAACAAGATGCAGATATCACTGGTCTCCCAAATTCCGAGGAATGGGGCCAGCCTTTCTGAATAGTTTTCTTGAAACTCCTCTTTATTTGGCTTAAGATCATTAAAATCATTTGGCTTGAAAAGTACTGATGAACACTGATAGAAGAAATGCACAGAACCCTCTCGTCTCCCTCCGAAGAAACCCCTTCTTTCAACTCTTCAATCTGTCCCTCCCTTAGATGCCAGAAGTGGATGATGGGCTAATGAGGACAGACCTCTGTACATAGCCTCTGTACATACTCTGCCCAGGTGGCCTGGTCTAGCACATTGCCCTGTAAGTGTGAATACTTGGTACCAGTTGATTTGTTCTCTGAAATCTTTACCGAAAATCTGAAGCAAGAGTAACAGTGACATCTAACAACTTGTTGCTCTCTCTTCTATATGCATTGTTCTTAACAAAATTGCCTTATTTTACTGAGTGCCACTATAAGACTAGCCATCTTTAAGCCTTGGGAAGATAAGAGTTTGGAGGAAATGAAATAAATGAAGAAGAGAATATACTTTGTATTCTTGAGGTCATCACAAACTAGTGGGGACTACAGTATAAACTTTTTGGAATTATGTGTCTGTTCCACGGCCTGATGCCCCACTTCTTTGGAAGCTCATCCCCATTCCTAACAGGATGGATCCTAACAGCCATGTTTGTATGGTAATGCCATTCATTAGACATGGCTCACTGGAACTATGGCTGACATCTTCCTCAAGATGGGTTAATTATATTACTCTCTTAGAAGTTAAGGATTGAACTAAAAATCATATCAGACTCTGTAGCTGAAAGGGTAGGCATTTTCTACCCTACAGAACAGAGAAGAGAGAAAATCAACCCACAGAAGAAGAGAGAGAATGGGGTAGACATACAAAGATACACAAAAATGAGGGCAAGAGAGAGAGGGAGAGAGTCTGTGAACCTGGTTTCTAGTTACCTCCATATTGACCGACTGCTTCTCTGCCCATGGGCTTATGATACTGCTTGCATCCATATACAAATCCTCTTTTTTCGTTTAAGCTAACTAAAGTTAGTTTTATTTTCTACAATCCTAAGTATCCTAAGCAATAGAAACATAATGCACACATAAAAAAGAGTTGAGAACAAGACAACAGCATATAGATAAATGTAGCTGAGTGGCGAAGATATCATGGAGAATCAGTATTTGGGGTAATCTTCAGAAGATGAGTGGGATTGTTGTGGGGAAGATGGGAAATAATCTAGATAGAGAAAATGGTATGAGCAAAGGAAAGGAGGTGGAGAATTTAAACATTTAGCTGAGGTGCCTAATGTGTCAAGAGGAGTCATCGGGAAGAAAATTAGATGAGGGTCAGATTTTAGAGAATCTTGACAGGCGTGCAAGAGAAATTAGGAAAGTTTGAAAGGCTTTTTAGCTGGGGTAACATAATAGAATCTATGCTACCAAAGCTAATTATTAGAATAGTCCTAAGGAAAAATTAGAAGGTACGGGAACTGGAGATAGGGAAAGCAGATGAGAAAGGTTAATGGGAGCCCAGTTTAGGATATGAATATTGGAAGAGGAAGGGGAAAGGCCGGTTTGACATTTCAGTGCTGAAATCAGAGTAGGGAGAGATGATCCCATGGCAGAACCAACTGCAGATCTAAATGGTGCCAAACATGACCACCTCCGAGCCCATGTCATGAGTAGCTACTGCCTTGCTACACTGCTGCTGGGCGAGTTAGATGCATGTTGTAGCAGACAAATGCTGTTTCCTGCCTAGCAGCAGCTCCCGCCCTTCTTGGGAGAGCAGCACTCCACTCTCCTTTGAGAAATTGGGTCAGGAAGCTCTTTTAATTTGTGTGTCTCTCTTTCACTGTGGGACTTCAGATGTGATGCAAACATCAATGTCTCTGCAATGTCTTTGTCATGGAAAGAGACGCACAAGGCACATTCTGACTCTGTAGCTCTCAGCCCTAGGGTTATAAAACCCCCACCCTGGGTTCACCTGCTGTGTGATTCCCACCTGCAATCAGGCATCACCAGTGGGAAGGAGGCTCTGTGGGTATCCAACAGCCGCCATAAAATTAGGCTTTCAGTGACCCCTTGTCCTCTTCTTTGTACTTGACAGGATCTATGGTGTTAGGCTACCTGGGATTGAATGTTGGCTCTCCCACTTACTAACTGAGCCACCTTGGGAAAAGTAATTAACTTCACCATGACTCATTATCTTCACCTACACAATGGGGATGACAATAGGGCCTCTCTGACAGGGATGTTATGGAGATTAAATACCTTCAGACTCACAGAGTGCTGAGGACACTGTGTGGTGCACAGAGAAGGCCCAAAATGTTAGCTTACAGAACCAGAAGCACTTGAACATGTTGGAGAGTGACTGGCCAAAAAGAGTAGCTCAGCTTCTCATTGCACGAGAGCTGAGATGGTTGTGTTTGGCACATTTTCCCCACATGTCCAATAAACAAGACTTCCCATAAAGTAATTTCATGTATCTACTTAAGGGTATACTTTTATAGCAAACTCATCCTGATGGGCCTATTCCAATGATGCAGCTAAATTTCAAGTCAGAAGTTTCGCCAGGATTATACTAAGATTCTTTGATGAATGAAGTCTTTGGCTGGTAACATCTGTCCTAATTTTTTTCCTAATAAATGATACATACCTTTGAGACTGGACCAGATTCTTTGCCAATGGTTATGATATCTGCATCTCTTTTTTTTTTTTTCTTTTAAGTAAAAATTGACTGTCTTGGGTTTGGATAATACATGTTCATGTGCTAACACCACTTCCCCCCTCCCCCCACATCCCCCAATACCAATCCTATCTGCCAAGTTTACATACAGCCTCAGACCTTCCTCAGCCCATAGGAAGACAGCCACCCCTGGCCCTTTAAAGATAATAGGAAATAAGATCCACTTGCCACTTAGGGTGATTCGGTCAGGGTGATAGACCTAAAAGTTGTCACTCTCTCAACAGAATGGTGACTCTGTCTCCCCAATCATTTGAATCAACATTGCAGAATTCCCAAAATACTGAGAATAAGCACTGTAGCCATTTGCTAGGCAAGCTGACTCTCAATGGACAGGATATTGAGACAGCCACATTAATGAACAAGTTGATGACAAGATTTCCTTAGGGTCTCTGGGCTCCTCCCTTATTACGTCATTAGAAAGCCAAGGACTTGGACCTTACCCAGAGCAGTGTGAAGAGTTCAGGGTAGAAGACCTGGACCCAAGTCCCAGGCCTACAACTTATTTGCCATGAGACATAAGGCCAATAATACTTGTGCTGCTGACCTCCATTAGGTTCCAGTAATGAGCCACGGTGATCATTTATATTTGTGCACATGCTCTGAATACCCTCAAATGCTCCACTACCACAATATAGATTTCCCAACACCCACAGAAATGCCTTTGGTAAGATATGCCTCAGAGATATACCGCAGGCCTGCTACAAGAGGACTCCATTAAGTGGTACCATTCATGTTTAAAGACAGTGCTCACTAATGACTAAATGCCCTGTTTAAGGGACCTTGTGGATAAGCCCCACCTTGAGTTTAGTCCCAAGGAATAGCTATCATTTATCAAAATTTCATAGGATTTCTTTCTTCTTTTACAGGATAATTTTCTCTGACAAGGAAAATTATATAACTTTATTTCACTTTTTGGAGCCAAGATCAATGAAAAACTGTTAAATTAGCACATCCTAGGTGCCTGGGAACATCTACTCATGCTGTTCCTTTCAAAGTGTGAGCTCTACTGTTATTTTTAATTTGATGCTTCCACACTATGTTGAACTGTATCTGAAAGCACACATTCTCTCACAAGAAGAAAGAATAAAAAGGAGGTATCAGTGAAGAAGGACTGAGAAATACTGCCCTGCCATCCATCCTAAAGAGCTTTCAGAAGAAAACAAACACGTGTCCTGCAGGTCAGATGGTCACTTACCTGGGGGCACTTTCCAGGGCTCTCTTTCAACACACAGATTCTCTGATCTCATCTGCACCCAAGGAATTCTGGCAACTTTAAGATTATTCAGAACAAAGGAAAGAAACCCAAGAAGCCCACTTCGGTCCACAGCCCAAGTTGGGGCCCCTCTCCAGATTCCACTAGTGGGAAGGCCCTAGGCCAGCTCACTGCCCAGTCCCTGGGACTGCGGACAGTTGGAGCAAGAAATCCCAGGGCCCTTACAGCAACATGCTCTTTTTCCAGGGAACTACTCTAAAGGTCTTGTAATAAAGTTAACACATGTAATGTTTACCCACTATGTGCCAGCAACACCTTGTAAGGAATGCAAATACAAACATAAGACACAATTCCGAATCCCAGGGAATTCATGTGGCGGGAGAAGAGGCAAGTGTTGGTTGAGCCATAAGAGAGGATAGCGTGGGATAAGAGATGGATGAGAAGCATAAATCAGGGCTGAAGGGGTGAGAGGAGAGGCAGAGGGGTGGGCTCAGAAGTCAAACCACACCCTGAGCACAAAGGCCTAGGATGCTGCTTATAAAATGCGTGACTCTGGGCAAGTCGCTTAACTTCTCTGTGCCTCAGTCCCTTCACAAAGTCAGGATAATAATAGTACCCAGTACCCACATTACTGAGTTGTTAGGATGCCTGAATGAGTTAAAAAAGGGAAAGCACTTGGAACAGTCCCAGACATATAGTGCACGCCACGTTGGGGTGAAAGAATGACATTTTCATTCTCTTTACAGGGGCGGTCCAAAGAGAGAGAAAACAAAGCTAGTGGCCAGTCCAATCTCCTTGTCAGCCAGACTCCCTGGTAAATCATCTAATGACATTTGCTAGGAAGGCCCCTGGAAAAACATTGCTCTTCTCTCCACAGTCCAGCCCC
Organism: Mirounga leonina; assembly: GCF_011800145.1. Taxonomy (NCBI): domain Eukaryota; kingdom Metazoa; phylum Chordata; class Mammalia; order Carnivora; family Phocidae; genus Mirounga; species Mirounga leonina. The sequence continues at coordinate 95,422,618 of NW_023270377.1, read as the reverse complement.
CTTGATCGTGCCACCTAAGACACCATCCCTCAACCACTAGGGCAACAACTCTGGGTTAAATACTGAGCTTCATCAAAATGTGTTTAATGCCCTTAAAATTAACTCAAAGCATTGTAAAGAGTTAAATTGAACCATTCAGTCTCTCTTTTGCTGATTCTGTGCAATAACAAGCTTCTCCCCCATTTACTTTTGGGATTCAGCTTCTGTCTAAAACTTTTCATAATCTAATGGTAGTTTCCCTCAGTAACCCTAATTTTGCCTCAAATATAAGAAAAAAAAAGAGCCATCTAGTGTTCCCAAATACCACCTAAGTAAGGGAAAAGTTGGAAAGAGAAAGTGGTTGCAAAAGATGAATGTCTCTCTTTCCAAATGTTGCCCATGACCTGACCCTTCCTTACCCACAGGGATGAGAGGCCAGAACTCCATGGGTGTTGTATGAAAAGCATCTTGGGAGCATCCTAACCTGGCCCGAAGAGAGACCCAAGCTCATAAATGTCTGAGCATAGTCATCTGGTTGTTATAAGTAATAAACTCTCAGGATCAAAGATAGATAGATACATGTATACATAAATACATACACAGATGATAGAAAATTGAGTAAATAATGTCTGCTTTTTAAGTGTCAAGAAGTGTTTCATGGCCCCAAATATCTCCCCCAGTCCAAGATTTACTGTGTCTAAAATCCCACCATTAACATGCCTTTCAGTTAAGCCACGCCCTTTACAGGCATAATTTAATAAATTTAAATATTCTTAAGATTGACAGTTCATTAGGTCTCTAACACCTTGGCCTTCATCAGACTGCCTTCTTCCTCCGGACTGGAGGAACAAGGCCACGGCAGATGGGGAGTCCACAGAGAGTTCTAGCATGGCCCGCTGCAGAGAAAGGGGGGAGGCAGTGCCCAGGACACTTTCTACCCTCACCACTTGATTGAGAGCTGGTCCTACATCCCTGCCTTGGTCAAATATCATCCTATGACTTCATAGAAAGGTCAGGAAAAGATTTATCATTCCATCCTTGCTTCTAGGCTTGTAAGTGGAATTTCAGAAAACTGAGGTGCCAGGGGTGGGGGAGGAATGCAGGGGAGACATGCTTCAATTGGCAGGTCGGTCATAGCTTGGTTAGCACACTTTTTAATTGCCAGAGGAAATAAATGGTAAATGGTTATTTACAGTTGGTGGTGACATAGCTCTGAGCTGCTCAGGCTGCAAGAAGAGAAGCCGGTGGGAATGAAAATAGCCAAAGAACAGCGTTGTCATGGGCATTTCCAATGCAACACAGCCAACCAAATCAATCAGGGTGAAAACACTGGCAAAAGGCCACCCTCTCGTCAATCCTGGCAGATAAAAACCATAGCGACATATGTTCCCTTAAAAATGGAAAACTGCAATTCATTTCCAAAGTAATCATTTCTAGCGCCTGTCCCAACTTTTTATGCCTCTCTGAACTTCCTGGGTATATTTACAGAGCAAAACTTTCTTCCTGTGTATGCATTCATGCTGTGTTTTATTTGCATTGCAGAATATCACTGTAGCCCCCCCAGTCCTTATAAATTAAGTTTATTTTGAGATGAGAGGAATGGAGCAGAAGTAGTCCCCGCTGTGACTTAATGTTGTTAAGAGTTTATTTCTTTGTTTTTCTTGGGAAACTATATTGATGGGGAAGGCAGGGGAAGAAACAAAGGATAAAAAGCCTGCCCCCAACTCCATGTCTGTTTTGACTCTCATTTTTAAAAAGCAAATGTATCCAAATAATCTCCTTCCAGATGTACTCAGATCAAATGGGGACACTGAGTAATTGAGAAACAAGATTTCCATCTGCTCTATCAATTGAAAGGCAAAAAGTGGAAAGGAAAAGAAAAAAAATGAACTGCTCCTCTGTTGCCTGTGAGCATTGTAAATGGATGGGTAATTCCAGTGCTTGCGGACCTGGAAAGAGCTGGGATGCTCGAGTGACTGACAGCCACAGCTCCTGCACAGCCAGGGGAAGGGGGAGTGGGAAGGGGGCTGCTCTCCTCGGCCCAGTGCCCCACTCCATTGGCTCTTGTGGCCCCCGCACCCCACCCCCCTTGGCCAGCAAGCCTGCTTGCATGTATTCATCTACTCAACCAATATTTGTTGCGCCCCCCACCACCCCGGCCTTCACTTACTCGTTTGAACTTCACCACGACCTGTATGAAGTAGGTGCAGAAAGGCAGTTCATGGCTGTCCTCATGTTATTACATCCCATGCTGTATTAATCTTTTCCCACGTCTCTGCTTTGTCTTTCAAGCTAGATTGGAAGCTTTTCAAAAGCAAGAAGATAAGCCGGGAGCACTTGTCTTTCATTGCTCACATTCTCCAGAGTGGCTTGTAGCAAAGAGCCCTGCATATAACAATAGAAAGTAAAATAAACCCAATTGTTTTTAAAAGAGGGTTGATTTACTTCACTTTTAAATATAGTGATGCGCCTGATAAAGCAAAGCTCCATCACTGGGAAGAAAACAGTTTTTCTCCAGCCCTGGCCTTCCCTGTTTCTAGAGTATGAAACACCAAGTTGGAGGACATTGCTACTGCGAAAAGAGGCATTTGAGAGGTCTTTCAGAGTTATTTAGGTTAAGAGCTCATTCATTCTGAAAGAATTGCCTAACCAGTTGTCTTTGCTTTGGCAAGGAGCTCTGCAGCTAGAGGTAGGAGAAGTCAGTCCCTGCCCTTCCCTGGTGGGTCTGTGCATCTGCTAATTTACCCCGAGGCCTGGGAGCCTCAGGATAGGAACAAAAAAGCACACTTCCTGCTCGGAAGGACAGTGGGGCTCCCTAGAAGAAATGTGCCACTAAAAGGAGCATTACTCAGCTCAGAACTTGCTCCTCGGTGGGGAGGGCTGGGACTAGACTGGTGGACTCCCTTTGGCCCTGCCTCCTCCACCAAGGAAGGTACTTGTGGGAAATGGCCCCATGCCATTTGTTATGGACTGGATTGTGTCCCCTACCCAAAGCCCTAACCCCTCACTATGACTGTATCTGGAGACAAGGTCTTTAAGAAGTAGTTAAGGTTAAATAACCCAATAGGACTCTGGCTTTTTTTTTTTTTTTTTAAGATTTTATTTATTCATTTGAGACACAGAGATAGAGAGAGAGAGAGCATGAGCAGTGGGAGAGGCAGAGGGAGAGGGAGAAGCAGACTCCCCACTGAGCCAGGAGCCCAATGTGGGGCTCGATCCCAGGACCCTGGGATCATGACCTGAGCCGAAGACAGACGCTTAATGACTGAGCCACCCAGGCGCCCCAGGACTCTGGCCTTATAAGAGAAAGATCTCTGTCTCTCTATCTCTTCCTGTCTCTCTGTCTCTGTCTCTGTCTCTCTCTCCACCATGTGAGAACAGAGAGAAGGTAGCCCTCTATAGCCAAGAAGAGAGCTCTCACCAGGAACCAACCTTGCCTTACCTCGATGTGTGACTTCCACCCTCAAGAACTATGAGAAAATTACACAACTCTGTTGTGTAAGCCCCCCATGTATGGTATTGTTTGACAGCCCAAGCTGACTAATACAGGTACAGTCTACCTTATTTAGTGGATTAGAAAACTGAACTCAGAAAGGTTAAGTAATTTGCTCAAGATCATGTAGCCAGTAAGTGACAGAGCCAAAATTCTACTCCGTATTCTTTGCCTTTTGCCAAACTGAGATTCTGATGAAAAGCCACATTCACTTTGACCCACACTCTTACAGGAAGGGGAGGTAGGCTAATTAGCCAGACAATACTGAGAAATGGATAAGCCGTTATAATAGCCTTAGGTGGCCTGAAATAGTGAAAGTGCAAAGTTTACCAAAAGCCCTTGCTGAATAAATGAGTGAGTGAGTGAGTGAATGAATAAGTGAATGAATGAATTCCTCCAGGTTGAAGCTAGCAAGGCTTCATGGCAGAGGTGACAGGAAGCTGACATTCTTTCCCCAACACTTGAGCCTCCCCTTGGTGAACATTCTCCTCACTGTCAGATGCCAGAAAGGTCGGTCTCTCCCTGGCCACACACCAGTGGCCACCTGGGCTTTGCAGACTTAACCCGCCCTGCATGTCCCTATGGTGTCTTGTATGGCAATGACATCAAACAGATGCGTGCTGGTTGCTTGCTGGCACCCTCCTCTGCTCTCCTTTTCCTGTGTTCACACCTTTCCTGCAGTCTCTGTAGAGGCTTCATAAACTGAATAGGACTTTTTGTTTTTCTTTTGCCTACATCTGTGCATGAGGCCCATGTTGCCTGGAGACTCAGAGTTCTCATGTAGAGGGAATGAATACTTAACATATTTTACTGCTAGAACAACAGAAGACCTGAGACAAGCAGGGGACGTGCCATATACACAACAACGGAATTGCACAGGAGAATGGAGAAGGGAGGAGACCCCACCATCCCTACCCCATTCTGCCCTCAGGGAGACCAGGAGAGGGGCAACAGGAGGGAGTGGAATGAGGTGTGACCTTAGAAGAAACCTGGCCCAGAGGCAAGCTATTCTGACCTGGGGGGCCAGGGTGAAAGGAGGGGCTGCTCAGGAGTCAGGACCTGTGTGGCTGGCTCCAGGGAGTGGCAGGGGAGCAGACCCAGAGAGTGAAAGCCAAGCCACCCCTGGGGGGTGACTCACTGCCATTCAAGGCCACGTGGGCCCCACACCGGCTGAACCCCACCCCTACTGCCTTCTGTGGACTCCCCTTTCATTTAGTAGTAGGACAGTAGCTAACCCATAGAGCTTACTGTGGAAATACATGTATACATACATATGTGTGTGTATACATGTCTATATATCATTTATACTTACTTATTCTTTACAACAACGCTCTATGGCAGATACTATTATAGCATCTCCAGTGTAAACCTCTCTGTGGCACAAAGAGATTAAATAAGCTGCTTAAAGTCATACAGAGCTGAATGTCAAACCCAGCAGTCTGGCTCCAGATCCCCGGTTTCAACCACTATTCAACACTATCCTCATTACCCAGGATACATGTTAGTTCCCTTGAAACAGAGGGTGGGAATCCTAAGACGTAGTGGTTTGGGAAGTGGAAAAGTAGACCAGCGTGGTAATTTATTGAAAACCCACACTCCCATTACACGTGACCCACCCGCTACTTTGTATTGGGCTCTCTAGGTCCATAATCTGTCCCTAACAGTGGAATTAAACTCCTCCAGGTCCAGAGCCCTGCCTTATTTATCTTGATACAGCCATAGCCCAAGGACCACACCTGTCATGCACAAAGAGCTAACTGAGTAAATGTTAAATATATTGAGTTACTGGAATTTAGTAATAAAGGCTTTAGGTTTGAACATGTTTTTAAGCACCCTTCAGGGTCCTAGGGTACTTCTCAAAGAGGCACACACAGATACCACAAATGGAGCCCCCTACAACACAGAGCTCTCCTGTTTGGACCAACAACCAGTCTTTCATTCTCTAGAGAGCATGGAGGGAGAAACTAATTTACTGCTTTACACTTTTCAGGGGTGCCTGGGTGGCTCAGTTGGTTAAGCGCCCAACTCTTGATTTTGGCTGAGGTTCTGAGCCCAGGGTCATGGGATCGAGCCCCATGTGAGCTCCTCACTCAGTGTGGAGTCTGCTTGTCCTTCTTCCTCTCCTCCTCTCTCTCTCATTTAAATAAATAAATAAAATCTTTAAAAAAAATAATGCTTTACACTTTTCACAGAGTTTTTAAAGATACATCACCTCAGTTCATTCTTGCCAACTCTGATAAGTAAAGGGAGCAATATCACTCCTACTGTACAGATAAAGAAATTGAGGCATTGAGAGGTTAGAGGATATATCCAAGATCATACAGCTACTCAGTAGCAAGGCCAGGACTGAAATGCCAATACCTATTTCCCAGCTTCCAGTCTGGCATTCTTTCCTCTATACCCGGATGCATCCCTTGGACAGCGGATATATTTCTCATTCTCAGAATCCATAAGCTTTATCCCACAAGTACTTTTCTGGTACACAAGTACCACCTGTTGGAAAGGATTTAGGGGAGGCATTTCACACAGAGCCTTCCAGGCTAAGCTTTCCAGGGACCAGCAACATCAGCATCACCTGGGAGCTTGTTAGAAATGCAGAACCTTGGGGCGCCTGGGTGGCTCAGTTGGTTAAGCGACTGCCTTCGGCTCAGGTCATGATCCTGGAGTCCCGGGATCGAGTCCCACATCGGGCTCCCTGCTCGGCAGCGGGTCTGCTTCTCCCTCTGCCCTCTTCCCTCTCGTGCTCTCTGTCTCTCATTCTCTCTCTCTCAAATAAATAAATAAAATCTTTTAATAAAAAAAAAAAAAAGAAATGCAGAACCTTGGGCCCATCTGGGATATATTGAATCTAAATCTGCATTTAAGAAGATCTCTGGGTGATTTGTATAGATGCCAAGTTTTGAGAACCACCACTAGAGAAGACATACACACAAGGGCAGTTAGCAATGGATAGAAAGAAGTTGAATCTTCTCAGGTAGGTTCCGCGAGAGGTTCATGGGTACTTTCTGCATCTGACTGCATTCAGACACTGACCTGGTGAGCATCACCTGGTTTTCACTCACAACAAGAAGGTGCAGGAAGGGTATACGTCCTTAGACTTGGACTTGTTACAGACTTCAAGCAGCATACACTGGGGAACACAGAGGTAAGTGCTCTGTACCAGGTAGTCTCCCTCATGGGAAACCAGGGGAGAGGACCTAAAGTTATATATGCATGCATTTTCTGCCCATAAATAGTGTACTGACTGGCAGCACTCTCTTACCACGTGTCTTTCGATGTTGCCCTGGGGCACTGTGTCGCTCGATATTCAGGACACACAAATCTAATTCTGCTTGGTATAAACCAGAAAAGTGACTCTGCATTACAGACGATGCTACCTCAGTTGATTCCATGGATGTCTGTCCCCTTGTCTATGGACAGGTGGTAGGCTGAATTGAATTCAACCCCCTCCTCCCACCCCAATTCTCTCCATCAGCTCTCATGCCAAAGGAAGTCTGAGTCAAATGCTATTTTTGATTTTTTTATAAATTGTCTCTATAGGATGATGTTCAGGCTATAACATGCAGAATGTTTTAAAGGACCAGCTTTTAAAATGTGTCTGGAAAAATTAAATATACTGATAAGAATTTCCTCACCTAGAGAAGCACCCGTTAAACCAGTATGAATTTGTCCATTAACCTTAATGGTACCGTAGTAGGTTGAGTAGTATTCTCCAAAAATTCATGTCCATCAAAATCCTTAGGATGTCACCTGACTTGGAAATAGGCAGATGTAATTAGTTAAGATGAGGTTATACTGGATGGGGCAGGGGTGGGCCCCAAATCCATGACTGGTTTCTTTGTAAGGAGAGGGATATTTGTAGACACACAGGCAAACGTAGGTAAAAAGGCCATGTGAATGTGGAGGCAAAAATTGGAGAGATGCAGCTACAAGCCAAGGCACCACCAAAGACTGCTGACAATGACAAGAAGCCAGCAAAAGATGAGGAAGGATTCTTCCTCAGCATCTCCAGAAGAAGCATGATTCTGCTGACACTGATGTTGGACTTCTAGCGTCTAGAACAGTGAGAAAATGTTTTTCTGTTGTTTGAAGCCATTCAATCTGTGGTACTTTGTTAAAGCAGCCTGAGAAACCAATACAGTAGCAAATAACTAATATTGTTCACGTTATTTTGAGAGGTTGCCCCATGCCAGGCACTGCTCTGAGCACTCTTCCCATGTGTTTACCAGTTTCATCTTCCAAGCAACCTTCTGAGGGAGGTACTGTTCTTCTCCTTTCATGTAAGAGATATTAAGTCCCTTGCCCATATTGGATACCCAGCTGATGGATGCCCGAGCAGGTTCTAACTCGGAACCTCCAACTGTGAGTTCTGACAGTTGGGAGGAGACAATGAGAAGAGCGTGTGGGCACGAGTTGGTATGAGCACACAGCGGCCATGTTCCCACTCCGGCTCCACCCCACTGATAGTGGAAATGAGGACCCACAGGAAGCAGCTGAATGATCAGGAAGCTTGATTGCTTAGGAGCAGAAGTTAATGCTGTTTGATTTTTAGGAAATTGAGTTATTCGTGAGTGCTCTCAATTAAGAAAAGCCCCAGTGTGTTAACCTAAGCTAAAAAGAATTCAGGGGCTCTGTAGCAGACGTTCCTGGGAGGACCAGCAGGGCCAAATCTTCAAAGAGTACAACTAGGAGAAGACCCATTTTTCCCCTAGACTTGAAAGGGAGTGGACTTGCGGCAGCAGCTGGGAGGAGTTGCAAGGAAAGAGTGATCTTGCTGAGTTCAGATGTTTAATTCTTTCAACATATTTCTGTTGTCCATTATATGTCTGTCACAGCATTTAGGAGCTATTTCTAAAATTACCATGCTAATGTACAGCTTGGGTTGGTTGAAAGGGTGGACTGCTTCTCTGGAATCTGTCAAGTCATTCAAGGGGGCCCCACTGTTGAGCCACAAACTAGGAGGAGCTGGAATGCCATGTGGTCACAGACTGTCCTCACTGTAAACACCATGCCTGAAGCTTTAAAAAGGTGCATGGAATGAATATATCCAACACACGAAGTCTATACCAGGGTTTCTTGGGCTCTCAGTTGATTTTCTGGGCTGGATCATTCTTTGCTGGGGTGGGAGGAGTGTGTCCTGTGCATTGTAGGATGTCCAGCAGCATTCCTAGCTTCTTTCTTAACCACTGGATGGCCAAAAGCATCCTTGTCCCAGTTGTGACAACAAAAAATGTAGCCAGAGTACCCACCCCACTGAGAACAACTAGTCTATATAGGGTAACAGAAACATGCCACCATCAACGTGGGAAAGTCTTTGTATTTACAAGGTTCATTGGGTGGCTCAAAGGAGGGATTGGATAACACTCCCCTTTCACATCAGCTCTGCTCACTTGCCCTTAGCCCAGATTTGGCCACCTACCCAAAAATCTTCTCTGCCCTTTTTCTCTCATCCTCCCTTAGTGTCTCCAACACTACTCTCTCCTTTCTTCCATTCCTAACCCTTCCCATTCTCCTTTCCTGGCTAGTTTTCCTCTACTAGTCCCAAAATAGTGATGCTCCACATTTTCCTTAGCTGTCCATTCTGCTTTCCTTGGTTAAGTGTCACTTACCCATAACCCCATTTCTCACCTACATGTTGACAACTGACTTCTAAATCCCTGTCTTAGAACTGACTCTGCTCTAAACATTAATCAAAAAGTACTAAATTAGTATTCCACTATTCCCAGCTAGATGTCTATACATGTTCCACAAATATGTCAAAATCAAATTATCTATAACCAGACAAAATATTTATTAAAATTCCAGGGGCACCTGGGTGGTTCAGTCAGTTAAGCATCTGCCTTCGGCTCAGGTCATGATCTCAGGGTCCTGGGATCGAGCCCCATGTTGGGCTCCCTGCTCAGCAGTGAGTCTGCTTCTCCCTCTCCCTCTGCCTCTCCCCTCTGCTCATTTTCTCTCTCTCTTCTTTCTCAAATAAATAAAATCTTTTCAAATGATAATAAAATTATAATAACATAAAATAAAATTCCAAGCAACCTGGTCTCATACCACCATCCATCTGATCAAAATCTCATCAAAATTCTGAGAGGCCTCCCTTCTGTAAGTCCCCTGGGATCAACCAGTCACCAGGCACTGTAATAGATTCTCTGGTGGCTGCTTCCTCTGGTCTGTGCCCTTCTCTCCACTCTTGCTGCCCCCACTGCTGTTAAAGCACCATTCCAGAATAGTTAGGATCCACTCTCCCTCTTCTTCCTATGCTTCTGCTACAACAATAGGCTCCATGATCCAGCCAGGTACTCAACCCAGAAACCTGAGCCTCACCGTTCACGCCTCCTCATGTTTCCCATTCAACCTGTCAACACGGTGATCATCATTCTACCTGGAACTCATCTACACCTCTCTTTCTACTTTTGCTACCTTACTCTCAGCAACTGTTATATCTTGTCTAGACTACTCAGTAGGTCTCCCTGATTCCCGTATTTGCCCCATCCAATTAATATTACATGTAGTCACTAGAATGATTGTTAAAAATAAAAACCTGCCATATAACCCAGCAATCCCACTTCTGGGTATTTATCCGAAAGAATTGAAGGCAGAATCTCAAAGATATCTACACGCCCATGTTCATTGAAACATTTTTCACAATAACCAAGAGGTGGAAGCAATCCAAACGTCCACCAATGGATGAACGGATAAGGAAAATGTCCTATATACATACAAAGGAAGATTATTCCACATTAAAAGAGGAGATCCCGTCACAAGCTACAAGATGGATGAACTTTGAAGACATTATGCTCAGTGAAATAAGCCAGTCACAAAAAAGACAAATGTATGATTCCACTTACAAGAGGTATCTAAAGTAGCCAACTTTGGAGAAACAGAAAGTAGAATGGCAATTACTGGGAGCTTGGAGGAAGGGGAAAAGGGGATTTGTTGTTCAATGGGTATAGAGTTTCAGTTTGCAAGATGTCAGAGTTACAGAGATCTATTGCACAACAATGTGTATATACTTAACATTACTGAACTGTATACTTAAAGACGATAAATTTTATATTATGTGATTTGTTCCACAATTAACAATTTCTTTAAATAAAAACTTGTTCCTATAATTGCCTGTTGTAAACCCTTCCCTGCCTTACTTTCTCTTTTGGGCTTTGCAAAATCTGTCTGCTGTGCTTGGAACCTTCTTCAAAACACCTCCCCTCCCCCACTTCCTCAGCTCGGGCAAATGCCTCCTGGTCCTACTGGATGACTTCTCTTACCTCCTTCCTTTGTGCTGCCTTGGCCCCTACACTTATCCCACTGGGACACTCACACTAAGTAGCTGTTGCCCATTTTCCATGTCTGCTCACCGTAGGAGACTGTGAAGTCCTCCCACATGGGTACTTCAGCATCCTTCGTCTCTACATCTCTGAAGACCAGCATGCTGCCCAGCTAATTTAGCAAGGCATCCCTCAGAACCCAGTGCTGTGCCTAAGAAGATATCCATTGAATTATATCTTTCCATTTTACTCTTCCTGAAATGAATGTTTCTCCTGTTTCCCCAATCTGATTTTTCTGCCTCCTTTTTTAGAGTTTCTTTCCTCAGTAAACTTCCAACCCTAGGCTCGTCCTGCCCTGACTAACCTCAGGCTTTCCAATTTCATTTTCCTTATACTTCTCTCCCATGACTGTTGGGTTCCAAAGATTTTCATCAATGTGGTTTCCCTAAGACAGTATGGAGGATGACCCATTGAAGTGGAATAAAGTCTCATTTTAACTGAGACCTATTACAATAAAGCAGTGAGTGGCCAGCAAGATTATTGACATGCAGTTTGAGGGATAATCTACTCCTCTGAACCACTAGAGGGGAGATTTGTGAACATTTCTCCACCTCTGCTTTAAAATGTAGAGTTTATTATTATTGCATTCTGGTGAAGCCAACAGATCAGGAGAGGACTGCCATTGAAGAGATAGTCAGTTACTCACAGTGTCCGGGAGGAAGGGGCACACCACACCATCAGAGCCTTAGTGGAAGGAGTGGGGTTAGTCCGGAGGCAGAGGAAGCAAGGAGAAATCATGGATGAGAACTTTTCTCATGGTTTTGGCTAGAAGAAATGGGTGAGGCAGGGTTAGCAGGCCTTGCACATTTAGGATTGGCTAGTTGGAATACTTAAAGTAGGCTTCAGGGCATATGGACTGTCCCTAGCTGTCTGGTACCTGGCCCTGTGGTGATTACAGTGGCAGGGAATAGTGGCCCAGAGTGTGAGAGCCCAAAAAAGGAGGTGGGTGGGGGAGATGGGCTTTGGATCAGTTGGTTTTGGTTTGCATGTGGAAGGTACAGAGGAATCATAGTTATCTCTAGGAATTGGCTTACCCTGGGAGGGACAGTGTCTCCCCTGTCAACTAGTCTCTAAGACATCAGAGCATCATAAAATCCAGAAAATAAAAAAACATAAATATACTTCCCAACACCAGAATCAGACCTTAGGGCATGAAGCATGGCTGTAGGGAGGACAAAGAAGAGGAAAAAAATGTGGAAATGTTGCTATTAACATTGCAGGTAACCCAGAGCATTCCCTGACTCTTAAAAAGTTGGTAAGAAAAATTCTTCTAGCTACAGATTAAAAATAGCCACTCACTTTCTGAGAAGCCAGCTTCTAAAACATTTACTTTAGATTTCTTTTTATGTGAAGTGATAAATATACATTTTTCCCATAGAGAATATTTATGAAAACTTTTCTGGGAAATGTCTTTTCACTAAATATAGGGTCTCTGGAGACAGATCAGGAAACAGCCCCCCAAATGTGCTGTCAATTGTGACTTGACAGTCTGAATTACCATATTTTTATATTGTAACTCACTTCCTTTAATGATATAGATATTCTACTAATGGTGTGAAAGAGATGGAAACTGGCAGCTTTAATGGTGCGTGATGTATGTGCTCCCTAACTATTAAATGCAAGGTTTTGCCTGAGATAAGAGGGAGCTCCAACTTGCCTTCATCTGGGACATGAGCTTCAGCCTGACACTCAGAAGAGGTGACTTTGGCAAGGACATGCACACGAAACCCGTCTCCTTAGTGCATATTAAAGATGACCCCCCCCCCCAGCCAGACTTTGGCAGTTGGTATGCAACTTCCTTTTTCCAGGTGGCCTCCCCCTCCTCCTACTTGGGTCCCTCCTCCTCCTTCCTTTTTTTTTCCCACTCTTCCTGGATGAGGCTCTAGCCCTCAGCACTTACTGGAACTGATTGTCAATTCAAACGACTGCACCCAGGGGTCATCCTGCTGGAAGAGAGGAGTGACCACGTGTGTTTGCATTTTGGAAACTGGGATGTTTAAAATGAACCTGAGGTGGTGTTTATACAGGAGAGTGCCCGAGTGTGCCCCTATCTGGTGGCCCTTCCTGGAGCACGGGACACCCTGTCTTGGGGGCAGCCTGTGGCATCCTCTGCCCACAAAGAGGGTATCAATGCCTTCTCCTTGATTAGCTGGACACTGAGAATGGGCCCAGTCTTCCAAGCTTGACCGAATTTCCAGATAGAGCATATCTGTCATAGCCACTTTCTGTGACGTGCCATGTCTGCCCCTAACAGAGACATGGATGGTGCTTGTGCCTTGAGCCCTGTGAAGACATCTTGTACACTCTCACAGTTGCCTTCACTCTCCCAGCTCTACTTCCTCTCCTCTTTCTTAGGACTAAAATCTGTGAACCTGCCTTCCCTCGTCCTAGCAACCCCTGACTACTGTTTAGCTTCTCAACACTAGGTCTACAATTTTTTTAAGTCAAAAATTATAGATACTTTATATAAAATCCAAAAAAAAAAAAAATTAGAAGGAGCTAAAGGGACTACTCAAGAGACACCTGACTGCTTAACCATCAATCAAAAGACTTTTGTCCATGAGACCAATCCAATATCTGTACTGGCCCTTAAGGAGAAATGAAATCCTGGCTTTTAAATCAAGAATGTAGACAAACAGCTATAATAAATTAAGGGATATTTTTTGAAAGTTTCAATAAATGAAGGGATATACCATGCACCTGTATTTGCAAACTAAATATTGCAAAAACATCAAATATTTCAAGATGAATTTCAGGCTTTAATGTAATCTCAATCATATTCTCAAAAAAAGTTTTTTTTTGGACTTAGTGCATATTAATTATGGAGTTCATCTAAGATAGAGAACAGATAAGCATAACAAAGGGAAACAACAAATGAGGCTATTTAAATTCAATGGAATAAACAGTCCAGAATTAGACCATATTATAAGTAAGAATTTTATACGTAGTAAAAAGATATCATAAACCAATGGAAGCAAAGGTGGAAATATCCCATAGCATTGGTTTTCCTGATTAACATCAGAGGAAGAATTACTTTAGACCCAAGTAACATAATAAATAAATTTAAAATGAATAAGAAGTTAAATGTAAAACTGTAACCATGAAAACATCATTATAGATACTCATATCACTGATGATTTTTTACTTCTGGAAAGTCTGGAGGAGGGATGACTTTCTAAGTACAAATGTGATAAAAGAAATCAGAGAGAACAAGGAATACATTTGTAGGAAAAAGTTGAAAACACCTAACTTCCAAGGAAAGTTATTAACCAAAAGAAAAAGATTAAGCTGGCAAATATGATATAGAAGTGACTGACATTTTTAGCACGTAAAATTTCAAGCAACTTGCAATAAACACATTCAGACCCAATAAATAAACTAGAAAGACAATGAGATAATAAAATTCACAAACAGGAGAGATGACTTTGTCAGTTATAAAAATAATGCAAATTAAACAAACAAAACACATCTTACATATTAAGTTAACAAAATAAAAGTCTACTGGTACTTTATATTGCTAATAATGACAAATCAAAAATATTGTCACCTACATTGCATATAGCATTTTAAATCTATACTATCCTTTTGGAAAGTTCCTTGGCAATGTAGTTCAGGTGCTATATGAAAGATTATATTGTTGGAAATGATAATCCTACTTTCATATAAAATATGGGAAAAGCGATACACATGAAGATGTTTATCACAATATTATCTTGGCAGCAAAAAAAAAAAAAAAAAACAGAAGTAAACAAATGTCCAGTGATAAAAGAATAACCAAACAGTTGTGAAACTGAATTTCAAGACATCTCTGCAGACTCTTTCATCACCCAGCCAGCAAGACATATTCCTTCCCCTTGAGCCTAGGCCGATCTTAATTACTGACCAGTGTAGCTGGAGGGGCACTATGTGAAGGTCATAGAAGACAATGCAGCTTCTGCCTGGCTGGTTAGAACATTCCTGCTAGAGCCCTGAGCCACCACATAAGAAGTCATAGCATCCTGATGTTGCCATATTGTGAGGAAGCCCAAAGTAGCATGAGTCAGGGCTCCACACTGAGATGCTCTGAGACTACATGAAGGGAGATGAAAGCCCAGCCAGCCCCCAACTGCCCTAGCCGCTCTCTCCCACATCCAGCCACCATGTGATGGCAACTGCTTGAACTTAGACCACCCAGACAAGCTTTCCCAAGCCCCGGACACATGAGAGGTAACAGAGTGGCTATTGTTGTTTTAGGTCACTAAGTTCTGAGTGGTTTGGTTGCACAGCAATAGATGACTAAAACAGAAATCACTATTACACAGAACATGAAGCAGCCATTAAAAAGCTTATTTTAAAAGACTATGTAAAAACACAGAAATATTCCTTTACGTGGTATTGAGTGGAAACGCAAGACATAAAATTTATGTACATTATGATTGTAACCATTTATAATACATACCAAAAAGGACTAGAATGGAGGAAGGGCCATGTTGAGAGTTGGGTTAGGTTGGTAGCATTAGGATGATATTATTGTGCTAATTTCTAGACTTACTAAAAATGTAGCTATAATGATTGTGTAATTAATTAATGAGAACTACTTGTCTCTTAAAAGAAAAAGAAACTTAGAGTCCTATCTTAAGAAACTGGTTTAACAAAATGAAAAAAAAACTGAAGATGTTAGAAGCACAAAAGTATGATGGCACCCCTTTCCCAACAGTGATTATGAATTGGAATGGAAGCCCTGAGGTATCTGTGTTGAAATGGTAAAGCTATGACTCCCATTGTTCCCAAAGTTTGAAGAGAGCTCACAAATATTATCCACAGCTGAATATGTGCGCCAGAATTTTTCTTTTTATTTTACTACTTTTATTTTTAAGACAGAATATTATATAGGTATTTTGTATAAAATCCAAATGATGTAGGGGCACTGGGTGGCTCAGTCAGTTAAGCGTCTGACTGTTGATTTTGGCTCAGGTCATGGTCTCGGGGTTGTGAGATAGAGCCCCATGTTGGGCTCCACACCGTGCATGGAGCCTGCTTAAGATTCTCTCTCTCCTTCTCCCTCTGCCCCTCTACCACCCTCTTCAAAAAAAAATGCAAATGATGTGTAAATGTTTGAAATGTCTAAATGAGAATATGGTTTTACAATCATGTCACCTGGGACTAGATTAGAGACTACCTTCCACTCACACCACATCACCTCAGGAACACACATGGCTTCTCATTGCCCAGCAACCTACCAACTAAAGGACACACTCACGACACAGACACACACACACACACACACAATATGGGATGATGGACTAAGACTTCAGAGTGGCAAATAAAAAGGAAAAGGGTGACTACAGTGATACATGGCAGTCACTGGCTTATTGTAGTTCTGTTAAATCCCACAGGGCAAGGATTGCCATGGCACCTTCTCAGGCCTCATGGTAAGTTGGTTGGTGGCCCATCTGGTATTTCATGTGCTATCTATCCTTGGAGAGCATAGGTTTTGGAGAGCATGACTTCCTGCTGGGGCAGGTTTGGGATCAGCAGCATTGTTTCAGCAGTTGAACAATTACAGACGTTTGCAGGTGAAGATAATAGTTACAACAATAAAATTCCCTCAAAAATCTGCTAAGCTTCTTGTCTATTTATTTTCCTGCAGTCAGTCACTCTGTGTGCAAGATCTTATCTTGACCTAATCTTTATGCCTAAGACTTAAGTCTACATGTTGGCAAACTTGTCCTGTCAGAAGGCTAAATAGTAAATATTTTGGATTTAGTGGGCCCAAAGGCAAAAATCAAGAGTATCATGTAGGTAATTACATGATAAGAAAGAAAACAAATGTCCACATTTTTTCTCACCTGTTTTATGGTTGGGGTGGGTGGCAGGTCAGATTTGCCTGACAGATTGCAGTTTGCCAACCACTGCTCTAGTCTGTTATTCCTGGCTTCCGTGCTGCATACCCTTGCATTCATCCTCACAGTGGCTGCCTTGAAGTCATGGAGATCAGTAGGCTTTAGAGCAAAGGTAACACCCTATCTGATCTTTGTCGCTATTATTATATTACATTGTTTATGGTGATGCAGAGAACTCTTAACAGAAGATGTTGAGAAAGGCCTGCAGCCATAAGTTGTATCCTGGTAAAGCTACTGTTTCAGAGTCTCTACTAACCTCTTCATTCTGCAAGATAAATGTTCTTGGTATTTTCAGCCCTGCTGGGTCCCCAATACTACTGCAGTCTCAGTTGACTTAGATTGCAGGATGCAGGTAGAATCCTATTTTAGCAAAGCCAGACTCCCTTCCACCAACGCCTACAGGCTGTTAACCCAAGCCAGACACTCTTAGGGCAAGAGTGTCAAGAAAGAGCCAACACACCCCACACTGTAAAATCTTCCCAGCAGTTCCCTAATACCTTGGACTCAGTCTGCCCCTGCTCTGCCTCCCAGTGAACTCAGAGAAGAGTTTTTAGTAAATGTTTTACCACCACATAGCAAAGCTCACCAGTTTGTTAGCCTGTAATCGGTGTATCCTCACCCACTACCTGACCCCTTCAACTAATCCTATGCCACATGCTTAGGGTCTATTATTTGCAGCCTCCCATTTCAGGAACCAAATTCCATCTTGTAGTTTTGGCTTTGATCTTATGGTCCAGGATTACAGCATCAGCTTCCAGGACGCAGGATGGAGGAAGAGATCAAATAAAAAGGGGAAAAGGGCATGTGCCAGATGTCTTTAAAAGAACACTCTTAGAAGCTGCTAAATGATGCTTTTGCTTTGCATACCATTGGCCAGAGGTAGAGACACAGTCATATCTAACAATCAGAGGATCTAGGAAGTACAACCTCCATCCCAGGGAGCCATGTCTCTCCAAAGAATGGAGCTTTATCACTTTGGAAGTGAGAACAGTAACTAAGGGCTTATGGGCGGTCTCTGCCATAGAGAGGTGGGGTATAAAACCCATTTTGAAGATGAGGATATTAAGGCTTAACAAGGTGAAGCTAAGTGCTACTTGAGAATAAGTGGTAAAAACCAAAATTCAAACCAGGCAGTCTGACTCAGGAGTCTCATGTTCTTAACAAAGGGTCAACCAGCTTCTATGTAGGGATCCACAGTTTGGAGGTGCCTGTCCAACGTGCATATAAATAGATTCTGGTAAAGGAAACAGCTGTGTGTTTCCTCTCCAGTGACATTTGGAATCATGACATGTCTTAGCAAAATTAGGAGAGTACGTTTGAGAAAATAAAGGGGAAAAAAGGAAGCGATGGTCCATCAACAGATGAATGAGTACCCAAAATGTGAAATATGATTTGGTCATCAAAGGGATGAAGTACTAATGTCTGCTACAACATGAATGAACACTGAAAACACTGAGCTTAAGTAAAAGAAGCCAGTCACAAAGGATCGCAGATTATGTGACTCCATTTATGTGAAACACACAAAATAGGCAAATCCACAGAGATAGTAAACTAGTGGTTTCCAGAGGCTAGGGAAGTGGGGGATGGAGAGTGACAGGTACAGGTACAGGATTCCTCTTTGGGGTGATGAAAATGTTCTAAAATGGACTGTGGTGATGGTTGCGCAACTCTGCGAATATACTAAAAAACCATTGAATTACACACCCTAGATGGATGAGTTGTACAGGATGTGAATTATATCTCAATATAGCCATTGCCAAATACAAAGCTCATGGTAACACTGAGACAGGAAAGTTAACACGGGGCAGTACCTTCATGACACACGAGCATTGCATGTGCTTGCAGAAATAGCTCATGCTGTCCATCTTGCGGTGACAGAGGCCATGGTAAAGCCACACCCATGTCAGGAATCCCAGATTGTGGTGGCTGCCCTACAGATTAACAAAAGGAAAAGAAAAGAAGGAAGATTTTTTTTAAAAGAACGATGACAATCAAGGAGTGTAGAATGAATGAACCTTCTTTTTAAACTGTTAAAATATTTTCATCTTTGTTATAGACTGATGAACCATCCTTGACATGTTTCCTGATTCGTTATAGGGCCACACATTGTGTGCTTGCACTGAAAGCATATGAAAAGGAGAGCTTTCCCTAGCTGTGCTGTCTCATTCTGACAATACAGGTGGTGCCAGAGCTCTCCTCCACTCCATGCCTGCCCTACCAGGCAATCACTTGGGATTCCACTGAGTGTAGCAACAGAGGCCTCAGAGACCCAACTGATCCAACTCCTCTTAGCTTATAGTGATGCAACCAAATGAACCTGGTGTTCAGTGACCTTTCCAAAGTGATGAATCCAGTGGGGGCAGAGTTCCTGACCTCCCAGACCACGATACTTTACGTTATACCATGCTCAGTCCTGAAATAGCAATGAAGAAATGCTATGGAAATATTCAAAGGTTAGGAAACATATTTAATGTAAATATTCCCAATGCTTAAACAGAGATAATAGTATTATTGTGGAACAGGGACAAAAATGGGTGTGTGACTACTCACTCTGGCATCTAAGGAGGGAGAATTCTTGCAAGCCAGCTCAGCTCCGACAGTGTAGAGATTCTGGAAAGGGCAAAAGGGAAAGTGGAGAGAACAGTTGTGTTTACAACTGTCAGGCAATGGTTTTTAGGGACAGGGAAATGAGAGTAGAAGAGAAAGACTTTCAGGGGACAAAGGATATTAAAAGGAGGAACAAGGGGAGAAAAAATATTTTAAAGAGGGTGGCCAGGTATTAAGAACACACTAGCCTCTTTCCCATTTCAATAAGAAATTGAGTAAAGAACTGAAATATTTGTTATAACCCTTTGGCCACCATATTGCTCCTTCGAACATAACACCCTACCCAAACTGAGCCTCTAGGTATTCTCTAATTTATTCAAGTTATATTGAGAATTAAATTAATCTATCTATCCAAGTCACCTACTCATAATTCAGCAAAAGAGGGCTCTCAGAACCTCTTTTAACACACCATGTTTTGCTCTCCATTATTGCAGTATATGAGCTGACAACTAGTAGTGCATAGTCAGAAAGCAGAGAAGTTCCTCTTCATCTTTGTATCCCCAAAGTACCTAACACTGCTTTCACATAGGTGTGAGAACTGTCAACATTTACTAAGTTACAAACGATCTGAACTTTCTGATGATTCTCAGATGTGAAAAAGTAAAAGGATAGCCGTGCCTTGGGCTCTGTAACAGAACGGATAGTTATCCCCCAGGATAGCCCAGGATAACTTGGCTGGTGTTGAGAAGAACAATGCAGGCTCGATCTCCATGAAGTGTGGTCCTAAATTTCAGATTTGGGGATTCATGTTTGGCTTGTAATAGATTCTCCTCTGGAAGAAGAAAAGAAAGCCAGAGAGCAAAGGGTAAGCTCAGAAGACCATTCCAGGAAATCGATCTGAGGCAAAAGCAGCAGGGATAGCTTTTTTTGAGAAGATGGCGAAAACGCATCAGCCCAAACATAAGAAGAGTTCAAAAGATCCCAAGTTATTTAGCTGAAAGACAATTCCGATGCTTTTTCTTACACGCAGCCCATCAGAGTTGAAACAAGTGAACTGGGAGAAGACTTCAGACGATACCGTAAGAGGTATTTCCTTAGAAAACCAAGCTTGCAAATCCAACCAGCTCTCCATCAGCCAGAGGTTGGCAGTTCGATCTGTGAATCCAGACTAATTCTTCATCTCTTTGAGATCCCTGCTATCTGCTTTTTAACACTTCACCAACTCCCTCAAGCCTGGGAGGGAGCATAAAAAGAAAACTCAAAATAGTTCATCCAGGAATTTGGATTATCAGTGCTTTTTTTTTTCTTCCTCTGTCAGTAAAGTGATATTTCTCTCTAGACTACAATTTCTACCATTGACCAAATTTTATGGCCTGTTTCTTTCTCTATCAGTTGGGTTATGCTAGGTGACACTACAGTAACTAACAAGCCCAAAATCTTAAAAGCTCAAAACACAATATTTTATTTCACAGTATATGCAAGTTCTGGCACCTTCTAGTCGCTGTCTTCGGTTTTATAACACCCATCACCCCAACTTGTATGATGACCCCAATTTGTATGATCACCACGAAGAAGAGAGAACATGGAAAGCCATACCAGTTCTTTCTTTCTTCTTTTTTTAATTTTCTGGTATTCTTTATTTGTTTGTTTGGAGTACAAGGATTATTTTTCGTTTTTCTTTTTTTAAATTGAGGTTTAATTGACATATAACTTTATATTGGTTTCAGGTGTACACCATACTTGTCTTCGATACAAGTACGCATTGTGAAATGATTACCACAGTAAGTCTAGTTAACATCCATCACCATGCATAGTAGCACATTGTTTTTTTCTTATGGTGAGAATTTCTCAGATTTATTTTCTTAGCAACTTTCAAATATACGATATGCAACATCATTAATTAGAATTAGAACATACCAGTTCTTAAGCATTTCCACCCAGAAGGGACCTACACCTCTCCCACTCACATCTCATTGACCAAAAAGATCACATGGAATATCCATCCTCAGAGGCTAGAATACAAAGTTATAGTTTCCCAAGAGTATTAATATTTTAACTAGGCTCAAATTAAGACCTAATGTACTAAAAATTGGAAAGGCAGTAAAAAGATCTTGACATTCCACAGTCACTTCCATATGTAATTCAAAATAAAATGGAGTTTTTTGGGACACACGGGTGGCTCAGTGGGTTAAGCGTCTGCCTTCAGCTCAGGTCATGACCTCAGGGTACTGGGATCCGGCTCTTTGTTCAGCGGGGAGCCCGCTTCTCCCTCTCCCTCTGCCTCTCCCTCTGCTTGTGCTCACTCACACTTTCTCTCTCTCTGTGTCAAATAAATAAATAAAATCTTTAAAAAAAATAAAAAATAAATAAAATGTATTTTTTGAAATGTTTATATGTATGGTATAATTAAAACAAATTCCTTACAGATTTCAAGAACCTGGATCTTTCTATCAACACAAGATTTTTCTCCTTTTTCACTTTTTAACTAATCCACCATTGATTTTTAAGATAAGAAGTATTAAAGTTAATGCCTAATTATGGAATTTCAGAAATCAAGATAAGAATGGGGGCACACAGATGGTGGGGGAGCAGAACACTTCCCTGGGGTCCAGAAACCATCTCAAGCCCATTTCTCCTGCCAGTCAGCAGGCCACCACCCGGGTAACCAGATTTCATGGCAGCAGGCATTGGCAGGTGCTCCCTTATCCTCCCTGTTGGGTTCTCTCACTCCTCCTGCACCACTTTGGACTCATGCTTCTACTCATCCTCTCCAGCTACATCAGGAAATGAAACAATACCCAGTGGAGTTATCAGATGCCTCACATTCAGGTTGCCTCTGAGGTGGGAGAAACCAGTGAGGTCAATCGACTTCCGCGGCCATGGCTGCCAGGCCCCACTGTGTGCAGCCAGCCAGCACCCTGCTACAGATAGACCAAAGGCTACTGAAGCAACTGCCCCCTTCAGGTCAACCACTGCCACCCCCTCGTAGCCATGGTTTGCAGAGGGCCAACTGGGAAAGAGGCAGGGGGAGAGAAATCGAGGGGGCAGGTGTGCAAACCTGGGTGAAAGAGCAGATGTCAGGCCACCATGAAATAGAAACCCAATTCTACACACCTTGAGCTTCTGCGGAAGGCCATTGGGCCACCTCCAAGCAGTCTGGAGAGGTGAAGAGCAACGACCTTGACATCCTTTGCTACCCATGATTCCAGGCTAGCTATCTAACTTCTCTGAGGATCTGTTACCTTGTCTGTAAAATGAGGATGATAAAAGTAGCTTCCTCAATGGGCTGTTTTGGGGATTAAGTGAGTTAAAACACAAAGTACTGGGTGCCTGGGTGGCTCAGTTGGTTGAGCGACTGCCTTCGGCTCAGGTCATGATCCTGGAGTCCCGGGATCGAGTCCCACATCGGGCTCCCTGCTCAGCATGGAGCCTGCTTCTCCCTCTGACCCTCCCCCCTCTCATGTGCTCTCTCTCTCTCGCTCTCATTCTCTCTCTCAAAATAAATAAATTTAAAAAAAATCTAAAAAAATAAAAAATAAAAAAAAATAAAAAAAAACACAAAGTACTTGGTCTGATGATCTGACAGAAATTACTTTTTTAAAGACACTCTCTTTCTAAGCTCTGGTAAACTTGCTCTCACCCTGAAAGGAAAGAAGAACCATTCTCCACCTCCCTTCTCCAACACACCTGACTTGCTCACAGGACAAAGGTTGGTACCATTGTTGAAGTTCCCTCTGCACTTGGAGGAAGCAGTGTGTGATGTTGCATTATCCTATCTTTCTGTTTCAACAAGCACTTATCCCCTCAGCTTGCCCATGAGCTGCCTCTAATGCAGCAGCTAATTGATATGGGCAGTTGATTTTTTTTTTTTTTTCTTAATTTGGGGCCAGAGGCAATGGCTTCTTTTAAGTAATGGAATCATAGCTCTGATAGTTCTGTTAGGAGGAGGTCTGGACTCTGTGAGGAGAGGTTGTGTCTCTTTCCCATTCCAAGCTTCCCCTGGAATGAATCTGCTTGGAGGTAAATATGGCTGCCGTGGTCTCACATTAATGTGCAACCCTTGGGTGCCAGCACCCATCTGGAGAGAGGAAATCACAGATCCGGCCCTGCCCAAGGCAGTTAGCGAACCCCAAGCCAGCACCCTGAGCTGTAACAAAAAATAATGAGATGAGAAAGAACAGGCAAAAGGATTGTGGCTTTAAGCTACGTGGTCTTAATTTAAAGAGGTGTCCAGCAAGTTCTCTGAACCAATAGAGAGAGTAGAGGAGGATGGAAACACAACCCTGACCAGCTTTTGAAGCCAACTGGCAGAGCTGCATCATACCAGAAAAAAATTACTCAGAAGATCTTCCAATTTATAGTTCAAAAATTACATTCCCTTGGTCAACTTTCTAACCTACCTTTGAAGGAATTTCTCCTCTGAGCCCTGTGCTCAGGATGAGATGAAAATAGAAATAAGGGATTCTACTGAGTACTTTGATCCCCATAGGGCTGGTCCAAATGGCCATGAATGAGCTCCAAAATCTCTGAGTAAAGTTGTCTGTCACTCAAAGTCACAAATGGAAAACTCTGATTCCAAAAACCCCCACGGATGAAACAAAACAGCATATACATTATCTGAGCACCAGGAAGTCAAGGAAATTTTCCTTCTTCACTTCCCAGTGTAGAATCTTTACCTAGACATCTAAACCTCATGGTTTAGAACTTGTCGCATCCTTCATTCCAAAATGCACTGGTTCCATTTGTCCACGAAGTGATAGTAATACGCTCTTTCCCAAAGGGAACAGCAGCAAGAACGGAAATGTAATTTATTTTTTATTGCTGAGTTGGGCTTTTGCAAATGATTCTTGCAGACGTATCTTTAATAGATTTTTAGACATATTTTATTTGTTGAAAAATTTCCATGCCCTAGCATAATTTCAATTATTCAATGGAAACCAGAGTTTGGGGAATTGTTCCAGCTGCTCATTCAGCCCTTTGAATAAGCTATATTTATCACTTGAATTGATTACTTTGTCCATTTGAAAATTAGCTCAGATGAAGGGGGATTAGGAGAGAATATGTTTCAGATCTCCTTTCCTCCTGCAATCACACAGGGGCTCTTTGCTTCCTTGGAGCAGTTTGGAGCCTGGTCTTCCAGGTCACTGGGCTCCTGACAAAGAGGTGCAGGAGAAGGAGGGCATCACTGAGGGCACTGTGTTCCTAAAGATGCACTCAACAGAGGTTTGTTTATTCACAGTACAAGAAATCTAGAGATGAACAGTCACTGCTCTTGGTTGGGGGGATCAACAATGCCCCTGGGCAACATCTCATCATGTTTTTTGACCAAAGATGGATGCTAAGGTCAGGTCATCACATTCATCAAGAAGAGTAAAGGGAGAAGAATCCGTTTAGTATGGTCTGTCTCTTTTTATTAGGAAATAAAAACCTGCAGAAGCCTCCAGCTGATGTCCACATACTTCCACTGTCACCCTTGGTCAAGTCACCATCATATCACCCCACTGCCTTCCAGTTTGTCACCCACCTTCATCCCCTTGACCCACCCTGTCCTTTTTCAATATAGCAAGCAGAGTGAGTGCATTAAAGTAGAAATCAAAAATGGCACTCCTCTGCTCCAAGCCCCAGTAGCTTCCCAACACACTCAAGAGTCAACTCCAAACTTCTCAGAGGGCTTGGAAGGCCCATGTGATCTGGCTATATTGTTTCTGCTCTGATCCCCTCCCTGACTACACAATCCTTGCCCATTACACTTCAGCCACATTGGCTCCCACTATTTTAAGAAGGCCAGGCCTCCCCCTTGCATCCACTATTCCCTCCACTTGGCATGCTTTTCCCCTCTATCACTATATGACTGGCTCCCTCACCTCCTTCAGGCTTTGTGCACATTTCAACTTTGCGGTGAGACCTTCTCTGTTCATAATTCCAACTTTCCTTCCTCCATTCCTCTCCTTGTTTTGTTTTACTGTTTTTGCAAAGCATTATCTGACATATATACATATTCTTTCTGTCTCCCCCAGTGACCAGAACAGTGTCTGGCACATGTCAGATGGCCATATACTGTCTGTTGAATAATGCATAGCAGCATGCAATCATGAATGGGACAGAACTGTCTTGCATGGCCTCTACTAGCAAGTATTTGGTCCTCTAGTCTCTAGAGCAAGAGCCTATTGGGAGAAAGGGGCTAGGAATGACTTTTGAGTGATCAACATAGTGTGTATCATATGGATCTACTTGTGAATGGTTATAGCAAAATTGCTCAAATCAATTTGCTTGTTTCTATTATATGAGGATCCCAAAGTTTGGTTAGAGTATTAGGTGTAAGGGAAGTAGAAAAGAATTAAAACAGGTTCAGAATATTCATAGACACTTTATGTGTTACTCACTTTTTTAAATTCTCCAAACAGCCCTGGAAGAGAGTGAAGTTCAGAGACATCAAGTAATGTGGCCACAGACCTTCAGGTGGGATGGAAAGCTGGGGGTTTTAGTCTCCAGGTTCTTTGTTTTTCCCACTGTACCAGGTGTCTCCTGATGGACACATCGATGCCCTGATTTTTGCATCAGTAGCTGAGAACATGCCTTCTAGAAGCCTAGGGACATCAGCATCCTTACCTGCCACCTTGGCCAATTATGTAGCCTGAAAAGCGTAGGAAACAATAAAAAGACTTTAATCTTAGGCAAATTGTAAGTGTGATTTCAGGAAGTCTGGCAAACCTACCCTGTCCCCAGCCCAAAATATGTCCTACCCACTTCCACGTTGCTGCTCAATATTCCTTTATCCACAGTTAAAGTTTCATGATTTTAAATGCTAACTGAACATGTCTAGTCTCACAAATTTCTCCTGAAATTATTTTGATTTTTTTTTCTATTTCACAGTTTATTCACCTGTCACAGGCCTTTGTGTGTTGTCCTTCCTAGAGCATAAGTAACTGAGGAAGAAGCCATGTCCTACACACTTACCATAGCATTCTTTCCCATCAGTCAGTATAAATAAGTGCTTGCTGATTGATTATAAAGTTGAACATGCAAATCCCCAGGGGAGTGTATTGTACTGGGATATTCGTGTTTGGGGCAGCGTGTTGTGGAGAAAGCAGAGTGAGTCACACATGTCTCAGTTTCATCCTCGTATCACCCATTATACCTTAGAGAGTTGCCTTTAATCTCCCAGAGCCCTCAGTGTCCACATTTGTAAAATGGGTCTGTAAAGGGCCTATCTTGTCCCTGAGTTAGATTCAGAATTAATGACCCTCAGTTATGGCAGCAGGACATGGCCACTCCAAACCTGCCCCTCAGGGGTGAGATTCCCCACCACAGAAAATAGTGGCCCTTCGGTGAAAAGATACCCAAGGCTTAGATCCATCCCAGGCTCAGAACTCATTCAGACCAAGATCACTCAGATAGAAAAGGAAACCAAAATCATCACACCCCCATTCACGCCACTGTCTGACACCCAGCCACCGGCCTGAGAGAAGCTGAGCACCACAGGCCCACAGAGCTCCAGAGTTTCTGCCTGAGCCCCCTTTCTAAACACCATGTCTGCCCTCCCCACCATTTCCAGGGCAGCCGCTCACCTGTCACACTTGTGTCTTGGGGCCAGGTGGCAGATCCAGCTTCCCACACCTCTTCTACACCCTTCCAGACACTACTTGCCACCCTTAGCCTATAGTACAGTTGATTATCCCCTTTCCTGACCCACCCCTCAGGTTCAACAGCAGAGAAGTTTCTCTCCGCCCCACTGTAAAGACCCGCACTATCAAGTGTGGCTTGGGGGCCCTGAAATGTGGCTAGTCCAACTTGAGATGTGCTGTAAGCTCAAAATGCAGACCAGATTTTGATGATGTAGTATGAAAAATAGTAAAATATCAAATATACCTTTATATGGATTATATATTGAAATGAGACTATTTTGGATATATTGGGCTCAGTAAATGTACTGTTAAAATGAATTATACCTGTTTGTTTTACTTTTTTAAAGTGACTCCCAGAAAATTTTAAATTACTTTTGTGGCTCATGTTATATTTCTGTTGTATTGCCCTGGTAAGGACAATTCATCATATTATACTGTCATTATTTGTTTTCTTTCTATCTCACCCACTAGACTGGGAGCTCAAGAAGGACACAAAAAGTGCCTTCCAGTGCCCCAAGAGAGGCTCTATCCATGGTTAACCTTCCACAAATGCTTGTTAAATGAATGAAGTTATGACCAGAAACAAGAAACCCGCAACTATTTAATGTTTCTCAAATAATTACAAAATCACTTGGAATTATATGCTATGGATTGCTATTGAATTGCCCACTGATCTCTTTGGTGTGGAGATGACTTACAATACATATGGTTGGTATGTATGCCCAATTATGCCCACAGGTGTAAATGAAATGAATATTCTAAAACAACATTGAACCATTATGCATGCAAACTTGAGCCTATACATTTATCTCATAGTTGAGCTGGGATGGCTACCAATTTATCAATTGTTGGAAGTGACAATTGCCCTTTTTCAAAATTTGGTGGTTTAGTCAGCTGTTCTGTTTATTTCCTTGGGTGAGCCAAGGACCAGTAGCATGAGCATCACCTGGGAGCTTGTTAGAAATGCAGAATATCCAGTTGCATCCCAAGCCTATTGAATCAGAACAAGGTCTCTGGTTAATTGTATGCACTTAAACTTTGAGAAGCCTGAGCTGTGCATTTTTGTTTCTCAACTCTAAGGAAGAGGACCACCTGGGAACTTGGCTATCATTCCCGTCTACTCTTCACACATTTTTTTTTTTTTCTAAAAATGTGTATTGAACTTTCACTTTGTGTAAGATACCATCCTAGGCCCTGAGATACGAGGATGAACCAGATACATGACTCTGGGTTCTATGACTCATGTCTCCGGTGACTGAGCCTCACTGTATGTGGGACAGCTGGACACACTGTCTGAGAGCTCTGCAGGAGGGGCAGACAGGAGTGTAGGGGGTCAGAAATGGTGCAAAATGGCCCCCTGTCTGGAGCGAATCTACAGACAGATGTTTTATGAATCACGCATGCTGAGGGTGTCCAGAGGAAAGGAAGCAGCCAATATTGCCCTTCCCTTCAAGAAGAAAACTTTTCCAGAATCCGCCTGTTTCCATGGATACCCAAGAATCTGCCAAGCTGCCTCAGCTCTCTTGTCCCCAGGCTCAAGTTTAAGCGAGCTAAATTCCCCTTTGTCTAGGTCTCTGGGTAGTGTGAGTTTTCTTCCTCTGGGGGAATTAGGGTTTGTCAGTCTCATTGCATGTTCCTGGAGAGCTGAATCAATGCAAACTCTAACTTGGCAGCAGTCCCCAAACACTCTGTGGATGGTGAAGAACAGTGAAGCCTCAGTTCACTCTCACCCAAGTAACCAGAAAATTCAACTACTGGGATCCTTTTCCTCTATTTCTACAACTACAATTGCATTCACTTCATTAGTCAAATTTCTTAAGCACCTATGGAGTTTACTATAAAGAATACAGAGATGGCCCTTCCTAAAACAAGAGAAACTGATGTGAAAACAAGTTATGGCTTAAAAACCTTCCATGTCTCCCATTCTTCATATATGGAAGTTGTTCCACAAGGGCATGGCCTACCAGGCTCTGTCCTGAATGGCCCTGGTTCCTTTCACCCCTCCCTGCTGCTCTCTGCACTCCAGTCCCATACTGGCTGTTCGCACCTCCTCCTCCATCTCCCCATCCTCCTCCCTTTCCCCTCCTCCTTCTCCTCTTCAAGGAGTCTGTGCCCTTATCTGGAATGTTCTTCCCTCCATCCCTCCTAATGCCTAGTAAACTCCTATTCATCCTTCATATTTCAGCTCAAGATCACCTCCTCAAGGAACAGTCCAGAAGCCCAATGGACTACATGCCCTGGGTCCCTGCTCTGTGCTCTCAAGCTGTTCTTCCTTACACTTTCTTCATTCATCCCTTAGAGTGAGCATCTCTTTCCTACTGGTACAAACTTTATTCCACAGGCTATGGGAATCTGAAAATTTTCAAGCCAGAGAGAGATAAGATTAAAGTTTGGGGAAGATGAATTCAGCAGCTGAGAGCAGAGTGTATTAAACAAAGGGAGAAATTGCAGGCACAGGAAAGAGACTGGAATGATTATCTTTGAAGTGCCAGGCCTGGGGCTATTTTTAAAATATTATCTTATTTGTTCTTCATCATAGGTTTATGGGGAAGGCATTGATGTCCCCATTGTTTAGTTGAAGAGACTGAGAATAACTTGCTCCAGGCCACAGAGCTGGTATGCCAGGTCTGCCTGGCATCTATAAGTCTGCCTCCCAAAGAGACTATTGTAAATGTTCCTTTATGGGAAGATATGGAAAGGAAAGAACTGACCTAGCAGAGGTATTGTATTGTGTTGTACATGGGGTCACTGAGTGCAGGAGAGGAACTCACAGAAGATGACTGAAGTTCTCACCTGGCCACTTCCTCCCAGAATTGCTCCAGACACATTTCCTGTGTGTTCCCTTAGCACCCTGTGGATCCCCCATCACAGCATGCTTCATAGGCTTTTACAATTCCCATTCTTCCCCACCAAGGACATGCCTGTGGGATTCACTGCTAGACTGGCCCCCCAGTAAGGCAGACAGCCTGTAAGCACCTAGCGAAGTCTTGCTAGATGCATATGAGCCAATGAATGAAGGACGGGCCGCATGACTGGGAGAGTGGGGATGTCAATGACAGAGTTACAGAGAGAAGTGCCTGGTGCAAAATGCCAAGCATAAGCCAGCCAGAGCAGATGGGGCAGCTCTCTGGGGGACACCCGGAGTGTTTGCCTATGCGGACCTTGGTGACTTAATCCCACTAAAGAATGGCACTTTTCCAGGTGCAAGTGAGGTGATCAGATGGGGCAGTGGGGCAGCCACAGAGGAGACTCAGCTCAGTGCATCCTAGGCTAGGTACAAAATCAATAATGCCACAACTGCAAATCTCGGAGAATCCTTAGTGATTTGTTGGTGGGAACAGTTGGCACTTGAAGAACAATTTATGCCACAACTTTGTCAATGCCTTCCCCATAAATCTATGATGAAACTTTAACAACATGAAGAATTGGTTTCCCTTGAGAGTTTGCAAGAATGTTCTACAGAGAGAAAGAATCCATATGTTGGCTCCTCAAATGGCATCTATCTCAAACTTTCTCTATTCCCCGTCTAGGGAAGGGTCAAAGAGCCCTGCACACCTGTGATCACCACTTTGTTCCCTCTGGAAGTTGTAAAACCTCCTTTTCACACTCTAGGGGAGTCTCAATATCTCCCCCACATCTCTCGGTGCTGGCTCTAGTCAACATCTCCCCTCCTGAAAACACCATGCCAGTCACCTCCTTCTAATCTGCTGTTAGTATTTCTCCCCTTCTTGCTCTTCCCTCCACACTATTAACATAAATTTTTCTAAATATTGATCAGAACCAAGACTAGAAATTTCAAATTCTTGAGCTGGCATTCATGAGCCTTCATGCTGGCTGTCACCTCCCTCCCTGGACTTACCTTCCACTGAGTCTCTCTCCATGTTCACAGGCCACAGTCAAGCCAATTTCTAGCTCCTCCTGTTATCCTGTGCCCTGCTTTCCAGCCATATTGTCACTTTCAGCCCATGATGCCTTCTCCCCAAGGACTTTGTCAAAAAAATCCTACTGTCCTTCCAGAATGTTCTCGAATGCCACTTCCTCTCTGAAGCTGATCCCAATCCTCTCAATGAGAATTAGCCAGTCCCTTTATATATTTCCACAGTACTTCTTTTTTATGGTTGATAAAATTTTTCAAAAGATTGCCTTATATTGTATTAAGTTCCATGAAAGTTTATGAGACAGCCCCATTGCATGATGGTCTCATTTTGCATGATATGGTTAAGGTACAACACATCAGCACATCAGTGGGTAGTTCTGGTGTTCTTTGCAACCTAAGAATTTCTGTATTTAATGACCCTAATTAAAACTCTCAACATATCAAAGCAATTTTTTAGAAAAACAACAACAATTAGCTTTGGAAATTTTCACAATTTGTTAACTTTGTCAAGCTCAATAAACAGTTTCTTTCTGCTTAAATGTCTTCCAGGGAAAGCTTTGAAATCCTGAAACTTCCCCTCTAGTGAGTGAAATTTAGCATGGGCAAACATTTTCAAACTTTTCTCTTTTTTCTTTCCTCTCCTCTCTCAAGTGAGAAAGAGATTCTATATAGTCTTTAAGGAGAGCCAACTGAAGTATTCATTATCAATTGTCTCCTTTCTCTTGGATAATTCTTAGCTTACAAGAATATGTTCAAATTTTCATGTTTAATTACCTTCTCATAACCTAGTTTCTCCCTCCAGAAATGACACCTGCACAACTTCTCAGAAGGGATTGTTTATATACTCCCTATCTCTAGTTTCTCACTGCCTAGTCTCTATTTTAAATTAAATTTATATTTGTATTACACTAAATATAAAATCATTGTGGAAAATTAGAAAATAAAGATAAACTATGAGAAAATTAAAAGTACTTATGTGGGAAAATGCTAATAAGCACATGGTAAAAACTATACTTCTCAGCCTCTGTTGCACAAGTGAACACTTACATTCCACTGGGAGTGCGATGTAGTCTCATAGTCTACTCATTAAGGAAATGTGAGTGGTAGTGCTATGTCCTATTTACTGTCATGGGCCACAAACGCCCCTGCACACCCTTCTGTGCTCTCTCCTCTCCCTGGAAGACTGAAAGGAAAGACCAGAGCAACTTGGAAAGCCAGGTTTTTGAAAATGGCAGAGTCAATATTAGTCTTGGTCCTAGAAGGACTTTGTGGAGAGAGACCATCTGCTAACCTTGAAGTCTAGCCCCAGACTACTCCAAGATTAAGAAATAAACCTCCATTAAGTTTGATCCATTAAGAAATTAATTTCAGCATTAAGAAGTACCACTGATGGCAGAACTCTAGCGCTAGGGGAATACTGCACATAGAATTCATGGCTTTGTTACCATGATTCTTTAATCTTTCAAAGTTAATTTTTTTAACTGTCTTTTTTTTTTTAATTTTTCTTTTTCCCTTTTTCAACCAACATCTTATCAATCCCTTTTAAAAAAAACATTTTTATTTTTCATTTTT
This sequence comes from Mirounga leonina, assembly GCF_011800145.1. Lineage (NCBI taxonomy): Eukaryota > Metazoa > Chordata > Mammalia > Carnivora > Phocidae > Mirounga > Mirounga leonina. Next base: position 95,390,321 of record NW_023270377.1, on the reverse strand, counting down.
AGTCATATTCTATCCCTTCACAGTAGTTACCCTTATTTTTGGTATGTATATAAAAGCTGTTCTCCCTTTAAAATTTTGAGATGCAGTTTCTTCTAACAGATCAAAATATACCCTAAATCTCTAGTGTATGGCTTTGTTCTAGTCTCCTGCTTGATCACATTCTCTCCCTTTTTTTTTCTTTTTTTTTTTAAATCCTCTTCTTTTTTCAAACTTCTTATCTTAGCAATTCCTTCTATAAAATCTTTTGTAATTTTCATCTTTACAGTCATATTCCATCCCTTCATCGTATTAACCTTTATTTTTGTACATATGTAAGTTTTTCTTTCTTTAAAATTTTGGGAGGCAGTTTCTTCTAACAGACCAAAATACGCCCAAAATCTAGTATGTGGCACTGATCTACACACCAGCCTGATTATATTTGATCATATTCTGTTTTTTTTTGTTTTGTTCTGTTTTTGTTTTTATCTTTTTCTTTTTTGTTGTTGTTGTTGTTGTTTTTAATTTTATTATGTTATGTTAGTCACCATACAGTACATCATTAGTTTTTGATGTGGTGATCCACGATCCATTGTTTTCCTATAACACCCAGTGCTCCATGCAGTACGTGCCCTCCTTAATACCCATCACCGGGCAAACCAATCCCCCCTCCCCCCTCCCCTCTAAAACCCTGTTTGTTTCTCAGGGTCCATAGTCTCTCATGGTTCATCTCTCCCTCCAATTCCCCCCCACCATTTTTCCCTTCCTTCTCCTAATGTCCTCCATGCTATTCCTTATGTTCCACAAATAAGTGAAATCATATGATAATTGACTTTCTCTGCTTGACTTATTTCACTTACCATAATCTCCTCCAGTCCCATCCATGTTGATGTAAAAGTTGGGTATTCACCCTTTCTGATGCCTGAGTAATATTCCATTGTATATATGGATCACATCTTTTTTATCCATTCATCTGTTGAAGAGCATCTCGCCTCTTTCCACAGTTTGGCTATTGCAAACATTGCTGCTATGAACATTGGGGTGTATATGGCCCTTCTTTTCACTACATCTGTGTCTTTGGGGCAAATACCCAGGAGTGCAATTGCTGGGTCATAGGGTAGCTCTATTTTTAAATGTTTGAGGAACATCCACACTATTTTCCAAAGTGGCTGTACCAATTTGTATTCCCACCAACAATGTAAGAGCGTTACCCTTTCTCCACAATCTCTCCAACATTTGTTGTTTCTTTCCCTGTCCATTTTTGCCATTCTCACTGGTGTTAGGTGGTATCTCAATGTGGTTTTGATTTGGATTTCCCTGATGGCTAATGATGATGAACATTTTTTCATGTGTCTGTTAGCCATTTGTATGTCTTCTTCAGAGAAGTGTCTGTTCATATCTTCTGCCCACTTTTTGACTTGATTATTTGTTTTTTGGGTGTTGAGTTTGAGAAGTTCTTTACCGATCTTGGATACCAGCCCTTTATCTGTAGTGTCATTTGCAAATATCTTCTCCCATTCTGTGGGTTGCCTCTTTGTTTTGTTGACTGTTTCCTTTGCTGTGCAGAAGCTTTTTATCTTGATGAAGTCCCAAAAGTTCATTTTTGCTTTTGGTTCACTAGCTTTTGGAGATGTATCTTGAAAGAAGGTGCTGTAGGTGATGTCAAAGAGGTTACTGCCTATGTTCTCCTCTAGGATTTTGATGGATTCCTGTCTCACATTGGGGTCTTTCATCCACTTTGAGTTTAACTTTGTGAATGGTGTTAGAGAATGGTCGAGTTTAATTCTTCTGCATGTGGCTGTCCAATTTTCACAGCACCATTTATTGAAGAGACTCTCTTTTTTCCATTGCATGTTTTTTCCTGCTTTGTCAAAGATTATTTGACCATAGAGTTGAGGGTCCATATCTGGGTTCTCTATTCTGTTCCATTGGTCTATATGTCTGTTTTTGTGCCAGTACCATGCTGTCTTGGTGATCACAGCTTTGTAATATAGCTTGAAATCCAGCAACATGATGCCCCCAGCTTTGTTTTTCTTTTTCAACATCTCCTTGGTGATTCGGGGTCTTTTCTGATTCCATACAAATTTTAGGATTGTTTGTTCCAGCACTTTGAAAAATGTCATTGGAATTTTGATCGGGATGGCATTGAAGGTATAGATTGCTCTGGGTAGCATAGACATTTTAACAATGTTTATTCTTCCGATCCATGAGCATGGAATATTTTTCCATCGTTTTTGTGTCTTCTTCAATTTCTTTCATGAGTGTTTTGTAGTTCCTAGAGTATAGATCCTTTACCTCTTTGGTTAGTTTATTCCGAGGTGTCTTATGGTTTTTGATGCTATTGTAAATGGAATCGTTTCTCTAATTTCTCTTTCTACAGTTGCATTGTTAGTGTATAAGAAAGCAACTGATTTCTGTGCATTGATTTTGTATCCTGCCACATTACTGAATTGCTGTATGAGTTCTAGTAATTTGGGGGTGGAGTCTTCTGGGCTTTCCACATAAAGTATCATGTCGTCTGTGAAAAGAGAGAGTTTGACTTCTTCTTTGCCAATTTGAATACCTTTTATTTCTTTTTGTTGTCGATTGCTGTTGCTAGGACTTCCAGTACTATGTTGAACAATAGTGGCGAGAGTGGGCACCCTTGACGTGTTCCTGATCTTAAGGGAAAGGCTCTCAGCTTTTCCCCATTGAGGATGATATTCACTGTGGGTTTTTCATAGATGGATTTTATGAACTTGAGGAATGTTCCCTCTATCCCTATACTCTGAAGAGTTTTAATCAGGAAAGGATGTTGTATTTTGTCAAATGCTTTTTCTGCATCAATTGAGAGGACCATATGGTTCTTCTCCCTCCTCTTATTAATGTGTTCTATCATATTGATTGATTTGAGAATGTTGAACCACCCTTGCATCCCGGGGATAAATCCCACTTGGTCGTGGTGGATGATCCTTTTAATGTATTGTTGGATCCTATTAGCTAGGATTTTGTTGAGGACTTTGAAATCCATATTCATCAGGCATATTGGCCTGAAATTCTCCTTTTTGATGGGGTCTTTGCCTGGTTTGGGGATTAAGGTAATGCTGGCCTCATAGAATGAGTTTGGAAGTTTTCCTTCTGTTTCTATTTTTTGAAACAGCTTCAGTAGAATAGGTATTATTTCTTCTTTGAATGTTTGGTAGAATTCCCCAGGGAATCCATCAGGCCCTGGACTCTTGTTTTTTGGGAGGTTTTTGATCACTGCTTCAATCTCATTACTGGTTATTGGCCTATTCAGGTTGTCAATTTCTTCCTGTTTCAGTCTTGGCAGGTTATAGGTTTCCAGGAAGGCCTCCATTTCATCCAGATTGCTCAGTTTATTGGCATATAGTTGTTGATAATAATTTCTAATAATTGTTTCTATTTCCTTGGTGTTATTCGTGATCTCTCCCCTTTCATTCATAATTTTATTAATTTGGGTCCTTTCTCTTTTCTTTTGGATAAGTCTGGCCAGTGGTTTATCGATCTTATTAAATCTTTCAAAGAACCAACTTCTAGTTTTGTTGGTCTGATCTACTGCGTTTCTGGTTTCTAATTCATTGATTTCTGCTCTAATTTTTTTTTTTAAGATTTTATTTATTTGACAGAGAGAGACACAGCAAGAGAGGGAACACAAGCAGGGGGAGTGGGAGAGGGAGAAGCGGGCTTCCCGCTGAGCAGGGAGCCCGGTGCGGGGCTCAATCCCAGGACCCTGGGATCATGACCTGAGCCAGAGGCAGACACTTAATGACTGAGCCTCCCAGGCGCTGCTGATTTCTGCTCTAATTTTAATTATTTCTCTTTAATGCGTGGCTTAGGCATTGTTTGTTGCTTTTTCTCTAGTTCTTCAAGGTGTACAGTGAGTTGGTGAATTCGGGATTTTTCTATATTTTTTGAGTGAGGCTTGGATGGCTATGTATGTCCCCCTTAGGACTGCCTTTGTAGTATCCCATAGGTTTTGGACCAATGTGTTTTCATTCTCATTGATTTCCATGAATTGTTTAAGTTCATCTTTGATTTCCTTGTTGACCCAAACATTCTTGAGCAGAGTGGTCTTTAGCTTCCAAGTGTTTGAATTTCTGCCAAATTTTTTCTTGTGATTGAGCTCCAGTTTTAGAGCACTGTGGTCTGAGAATATGCAGGGAATAATCTCAATCTTTTGGTATCAGTTTAGACCTGATTTGTGACCCAGTATATGGTCTAATCTGGAGAAAGTTCCATGTGCACTTGAGAAGAATGAGTATTCTGTTGTTTTAGGGTGGAATGTTCTGTAAATATCTATGAGGTCCATCTGGTCCAATGTATCATTCAAAGCTCTTGTTTCCTTATTGATTTTCTGCTTAGATGATCTGTCCATTGCTGAGAGTGGAGTATTGAGGTCTCCTACAATTAACATATTGTTATCAATATGACTCTTTATTTTGGTTAACAGTTGGCTTATGTAGATGGCTGCTCCCATGTTGGGGGCATAGATATTTACAATTGTTGTATCTTCTTGTTGGACAGACCCTTTAAGAATGATATAGTGTCCTTCTGTGTCTCTAATTACAGACTTTAGTTTAAAATCTAATTTGTCTGATATAAGAATTACTATCCCAGCTTTCTTTTGAGGTCCACTGGCATGGAAGATGGATCTCCATCTCTTCACTTTCAGTCTGGATGTATCTTTAGGTTCAAAATGAGGCTCATGTAGACAGCATATGGATGGGTCCTGTCTTTTTATCCAATCTGCAACCCTGTGCCATTTTATGGGAGTGTTTAGGCCATTCACCTTGAGAGTGATTATTAAAAGATATGAATTAATTGTCATCATGTTGCCTGTGAAGACGTTGTTTTTATAGATTGTCCCTGTAAATTTCTGTTGTAGATCACTCTTGGGGTCTTTCTCCTTTTATAGAACCCCCCTTAATATTTCTTGCAGGACCGACTTAGTGGTCACATATTCTTTCAGTTTCTGCTGGTCGTAGAAGCTCTGCATCTCTCCATCCATTCTAAATGAAAGCCTTGCCAAATAAAGTATTCTTGGCTGCATGTTCTTCTCAGTTAGTACCCTGAATATGTCTTGCCAGGCCTTTCTGGCTTGCCAGGTCTCTGTGGATAGGTCTGACGTTATTCTGATGTTCCTCCCTCTGTACATAAGGAATCTCTTCCCCCTAACTGCCCTGAAGATGTTTCCTTGGTTCTAAGATTTGCAAGTTTTACTATTACATGCCGGGGTGTTGGCCTGTTTTCCTTGATCTTAGGAGGGGTCCTGTCTGCCTCTAGGACTCGAATGTTTGTTTCATTCCCCAGATTAGAGAAGTTCTCAGCTACAATTTGCTCAAATACATCTTCTAGTCCTCTCTCTCTCCACTCCGTCTGGCATTCCAATTATTCTGACATTGGAATGCTTCATGGTGTCACTTATTTCTCTGATTCTATTTTCATGGATTCTGAGTTGTTTTTCCCTGGCCTCCTCTTTTCCCTTTTTATCTATTATATTGTCTTCCAGGTCGCTTATTCCCTCTTCTGCCTCAGTTACCCTAGCTGTTAGATTATCTAGATTGGATTGGATCTCATTGATAGCATTTTTAAGTTCTGCCAATTCACCTTTATTTCTGCCCTTAGAGACTCTATGTTGCCATTAATTGATTTCTCCATTCTAGCCATTTTCTTCACAATTGCTAGCCTGAATTCCATCTCTGACATCTTGGTTATATCTGCATCCATTTGTAACTCTGCAGCATAAGTCATAATCTCGGAGTCTTTTCTATTTGGGGGACTCCTCTCCTAGTCATTCTGTTGATGGGTGTTTGAGGGAATGTATAGAGTCCAAATTATTGACCAGAACCCAAGCAAGATGCACCTGTTTTCTTGGGACTTTAGGGTTGCTGGCCTCTTGTTTTCCCAGCCTGTCTTCTGGGGGAGGGGCCTGCCACGCTGTTACTCAGGCAACCCTGTTTGGGCAGAGTTGCCCTGCCCCCCTGTGGCAGGGGATGGGCTCAGTGGGAATCAGTCTTTGGGGCTTTTGTTCTCTGGTGGCTTTCCCTGGCGGCTTTCCGTGTCTCTTCCGCGAGTCAGAGCAGAAGAGACCATTTCCAACCCTTTGCCTCAGAGCAGAGAGACCGCAGTCTATTCTTCAGTGAGCTCTCCAGGCCACACCATCTCTGTTTCTGTCTGTGCTGCTATAAACTGCAGCGGCCTGCGTTGTGCACCCCTCCACAGCTCCCCCAGTCCTGCCTCCAGGTTGGGGCACGTCTCTGCCCTTTGTGCTTCTAAAACCGCCAACCACACACAGTTGGCGTGCACATGACCCCGCCACTCTGGGTTTCCGACTGGGGGGATGCAGTTCGCAGGCGCGACCCTGCCACTCTGGGTCTCCGCACTGGGGGCTGCCCTGAAGTCCTTTCCCAGCTGCTACCGGTCTGCAATTCTGTGCCTGTCCACAGCACGTGAGGCTGTCACTCACCGGCAGTGCAGGATCCCCATGGCCAGGCACCCTCCCGCTGTCGTTTATCCTCCGATATCTGCCTTCGGAATCACGGCTCCCTGCTTCGTACCTCAAAACCAACCACCTGCAATATTCTGTTTGTAGAGATCCAGATCTTCTTACATCTCAGTCTGGTTTCGTGGGTGATCAGAGTGGTCCAGTAGATATTCAGCTCAATTCCGGGGACCAGTTGAAATTACATTAGCATCAGACCCATCGATATGCTGTCTGCAAGAGACTCATTTTAGACCCAAAGACACCCCCAGATTGAAAGTGAGGGGGTGGAAAACCATTTACCATGCTAATGGACACCAAAAGAAAGCTGGGGTGGCAATCCTTTTATCAGACAAAGTCGATGTTAAACCAAAGACTGTAATAAGAGATGAAGAAGGACACTATATCCTACTTAAAGGGTCTATCCAACAAGAAGATCTAACAATTGTAAATATCTATGCCCCTAACATGGGAGCAGCCAATTATATAAGGCAATTAATAACAAAAGCAAAGAAACACATCGACAATACAACAATAGTGGGGGACTTTAACACCCCCCTCACTGAAATGGACAGATCATCTAAGCAAAAGATCAACAAGGAAATAAAGACTTTAAATTATACACTGGACCAAATGGACTTCACAGATATATTCAGAACATTCCACCCCAAAGCAACGGAATACACATTCTTCTCTAGTGCCCATGGAACATTCTCCAGAATAGATCACATCCTAGGTCACAAATCAGGTCTCAACCCATACCAAAAGATTGGGATCATTCCCTGCATATTTTCAGACCACAGTGCTTTGAAACTAGAACTCATCACAAGAGGAAAGTCAGAAAGAACTCAAATACATGGAGGCTAAACAGCATCCTACTAAAGAATGAATGGGTCAACCAGGAAATTAAAGAAGAATTTTAAAAATACATGGAAACCAATGAAAATGAAAACACAACTGTTCAAAATCTTTGGGATACAAAGGCAGTCCTAAGAGGAAAGTATATAGCAATACAAGCCTTTCTCAAGAAACAAGAAAGGTCTCAAATACACAACCTAACCCTACACCTAAAGGAGCTGAAGAAAGAACAGCAAATAAAGCCTAAACCCAGCAGAAGAGAAATAATAAAGATCAGAGCAGAAATCAATGAAATAGAAACCAAAAGAACAGTAGAACAGATCAACGAAACTAGGAGCTGGTTCTTTGAAAGAATTAACAAGATTGATAAACCCCTGGCCAGACTTATCAAAAAGAAAAGAGAAAGGACCCAAATCAACAAAATCATTAATGAAAGAGGAGAGATCACAACCAACACCAAAGAAATAGAAACAATTATAAGAACATATTATGAGCAACTCTATGCTAGCAGATTAGATAACCTGGAAGAAATGGATGCATTCCTAGAGATGTATCAACTACCAAAACTGAACCAGGAAGAAATAGAAAACCTGAACAGACCTATAACCACTAGGAAATTGAAGCAGTCATCAAAAATCTCCCAACAAACAAAAGCCCAGGGCCAGATGGCTTCCCAGGGGAATTCTACCAAACATTTCAAGAAGAAATAATACCTATTCTTCTGAAACTGTTTCAAAAAATAGAAAGGGAAGGAAAGCTTCCAAACTCATCTTATGAGGCCACCATTACCTTGATCCCAGACAAAGACCCCATCAAAAAGGAGAATTACAGACCAATATCCTTGATGAACACGGATGCAAAAATTCTCACCAAAATACTAGCCAATAGGATCCAGCAGTACATTAAAAGGATTATTCACCACGACGAAGTGGGATTTATCCCTGGGCTGCAACATTGGTTCAACATCCACAAGTCAATCAATGTGATACAATACATTAACAAAAGAAAGAACAAGAATCATATGATCCTCTCAATAGATTCAGAAAAAGCATTTGACAAAGTACAGCATCCTTTCTTGATCAAAACTCTTCAGAGGATAGGGATAGAGGGTACATACCTCAATATCATAAAAGCCATCTATGAAAAACCCACAGCGAATATCATTCTCAATGGGGAAAAACTGAGAGCTTTCCCCCTAAGGTCAGGAACGCGGCAGGAATGTCCACTATCACCACGGCTGTTCAACGTAGTATTAGAAGTCCTAGCCACAGCAATCAGACAACAAAAAGAAATCAAAGGCATACAAATCAGCAAAGAAGAAGTCAAACTCTCACTCTTTGCAGATGATATGATACTTTATGTGGAAAACCCAAAAGACCCCACCCCAAAACTGCTAGAACTCATACAGGAATTCAGTCAAGTGGCAGGATATAAAATCAATGCACAGAAATCAGTGGCATTCCTATACACCAACAACAAGACAGAAGAAAGAGAAATTAAGGAGTCAATCCCATTTACAATTGCACCCAAAACCATAAGCTACCTAGGAATAAATCTAACCAAAGAGGCAAAGGATCTATACTCAGAAAACTATAAAATACTCATGAAACAAATTGAGGAAGACACAAAGAAATGGTAAAACATTCCATGCTCATGGATTGGAAGAACAAATATTGTGAAGATGCTACCTAGAGCAATCTACACATTCAATGCAATCCCCATCAAAATACCATCCACTTTTTTCAAAGAAATGGAACAAATCATCCTAAAATTTGTATGGAACCAGAAAAGACCCCGAATAGCCAGAGGAATGTTGAAAAAGAAAATCAAAGCTGGCGGCATCACAATTCCGGAATTCAAGCTCTATTACAAAGCTGTCATCATCAAGACAGTATGGCACTGGCACAAAAACTGACACATAGATCAATGGAACAGAATAGAGAGCCCAGAAATGGACCCTCAACTCTATGGTCAACTCATCTTTGACAAAGCAGGAAAGAAAGTCCAATGGAAAAAAGACAGTCTCTTCAACAATTGGTGTTGGGAAAATTGGACAGCCACATGCAAAAGGATGAAACTGGACCATTTCCTAACACCATACACAAAAATAGACTCAAAATGGTTAAAAGACCTAAAGGTGAGACAGGAGTCCATCAAAATCCTAAAGGAGAACACAGCAATGTCTTCGACCTCAGCCGCAGCAACTTCTTCCTAGAAACATCACCAAAGGCAAGGGAAGCAAGGGCAAAAATGAACTATTGGGACCTCATCAAGATAAAAAGCTTCTGCACAGCAAAAGAAACAGTCAACAAAACCAAAAGACAACCGACAGAATGGGAGAAGATATTTGCAAATGACATATCTGATAAAAGACTAGTATCCAAAATCTATAAAGAACTTCTTAAACTCAACACCCAAAGAACAAATGACCCAATCAAGAAATGGGCAGAAGACATGAACAGACATTTTTCCAAAGAAGACATCCAAATGGCCAACAGACACATGAAAATGTGCTCAACATCGCTTGGCACCAGGGAAATCCAAATCAAAACCTCAATGAGATATCACCTCACACCAGTCAGAATGGCTAAAATAAACAAGTCAGGAAATGACAGATGTTGGCTGGGATGCGGAGAAAGGGGAACCCTCCCACACTGTTGGTGGGAATGCAAGCTGGTGTAGCCACTCTGAAAAACAGTATGGAGGTTCCTCAAAAAGTTGAAAATAGAGCTACCATACGATCCAGCAATTGCACTACTGGGTATTTACCCCAAAGATACAAATGTAGGGATCCGAAGGGGTACATGCACCCCGCTGTTTATAGCAGCAATGTCCACAATAGCCAAACTGTGGAAAGAGCCAAGATGTCCATCGACAGATGAATGGATAAAGAAGATGTGGTATATATATACAATGGAATATTATGCATCCATCAAACAGAATGAGATCTTGCCATTTGCAATGACGTGGATGGAACTAGAGATTGTGTTAAGCGAAATAAGTCAATCAGAGAAAGACATGTATCATATGACCTCACTGATATGAGGAATTCTTAGTCTCAGGAAACAAACTGAGGGTTGCTGGAGTGGTGGGGGGTGGGAGGGATGGGGTGGCTGGGTGATAGACACTGGGGAGGGTATGTGCTATGGTGAGCGCTGTGAATTGTGCAAGACTGTTGAATCACAGACCTGTACCTCTGAAACTAATAATACAATATATGTTAAAAAAAAGAAGAAGAAGAAGAAGATAGCAGGAGGGGAAGAATGAAAGGGGGAAATCGGAGGGGGAGAGGAACCATGAGAGACGATGGACTCTGAAAAACAAACTGAGGGTTCTAGAGGGGAGGGGCGTGGGAGGATAGGTTAGCCTGGTTATGGGTATTAAGGAGGGCACGTTCTCTGTGGAGCACTGGGTGTTATACACAAACAATGAATCATGGAACACTACATCAAAAACTAATGATGTAATGTATGGTGATTAACATAACAATAAAATTTTTTTTAAAAAAGAAGTGCCACCTACTTACTTCCCAATGAAACTGGTGAAAATTATTTTTTTTTAAATAATTATTCAAAGCCTTTGGTAATGGTCCTAAAGGTAAAAAGCAAAGGAAGAAGTACCTATTCAAGAAAATCTATGAAAATTCAGACAGAAAGATGAGAGTCTATGGTATCTGAGTCAATACTGTTCCTTTCTTCTCTTTCCCTCCAGCTCAGTAGTTGGACACTTCATCCCAGACTACTTCAGTCAAGAGCCTAGGGCTCCTACTTGGGAACAAGATATCTGTGTTTCTTATTCCATCCTCAGTACCTTATTGCTAAAGCTAAGTTTGGGCAAGTGTGATTAAGAAATGGAGATTCCCTTCTTCCACCCAATTCCTACTCATGGAATAGAGGTTCTACCTTGGGTGTGGCACACTGAGAATACTAGGGCCCTGATGGTCCTTTCTTTGACTCACGAATCAGTGGTTCCATAGCAGAAGAGGCAAGCTGAGAAGAACCCAGGCTGCTGCCCCCTAACAATGTTCAGCAGCTCCTAGAGTGGGGGTGTCTTTCAAAGAGGCTTGCCATTTTCCCTACTCTCAGCCCCAGAGTCCTGCCTCAAAGATTTTTGCTTAGGGGAAGAAGCAGGTCATAAAAAAGATAGCTCCTAATATCTTCCCAAAAGAACTGACTTCATTTTCAACAGAGCATGTAGAAGTTCAAGTCTCAGAATGCTCTCATGAATAATAAGGATTGTAGTGAAAGGCAATTGGAAGGAGATTCCATGGATCAATGAAGATACAGCCTAGAGTGTAGGCTGGCTACTACAGTAGAGAAATGAGGAATAACACAGCTGGGAGGAGCTTTCTTGAGATCAGAACAAATATGAAACACTAACCACAAAAATCATTCCTACAAAAGAACCACAATTTAATTAGATTAGTTTGCAGAGGAATATATACTCCAGAGCATTGTTAAAACCCTGGAGCAATCGCTGTCAATTAATGGAGCTTAATAGCTGTGTGTGAAAGGAGTAGAAGAAAGCTTTATCAGTACCACCGCCATGTGGTTTCATCCTAGGGTGAGGAGCAACATCAGAGGATTAATACTGTGGGGAAGGCAGGGAACAGACTTCACTAAAATAATCCAGCCAGTCATTAAACAAGCAAACAAGCGAATAACAATAAAAAGCCTAGGCAGTGTTGAGGGGAGTTAAACCAATACCCAGATTTGCTGCAATATATTAACTAAAATATCAGTTTCCCTAAAAAAAAATTACAAGGAATGCAAAGAAATAGGAAAGTATGACTAATAACAGGCAACAGAAACTGCCTGTCAGAGTGAATAGACAAAAGATTTAACAGAAAAAAGGTTTCAAGGTAGCCATTATAAATATGTTCACAGAACTATAGTAAAGCATGATTAAAGAAGTAAAGGAAGGCTTAATAACAATTTTGCATCAGATATAGAATATCAACAAAAATAGAAATTATTAAAAAAAGGAAATTCTGGAGCTAAAAAGTACAGTAAGTTAAAAAAAGATGAAAGACTCAAAATTACTAGAATCAGACATGAAAGAGGGAACATTATTACCAACCCTACAGAAATAAGAAGGATTCTAAGGGAATACTATGAACAATACATGCTAATAAGTTAGACTAGATGAAATGGACACATTCCTAGAAAGATACAAACTACATAAACTGACTTAAGAAGAAGTAGACAATCTAAATAGACCTAAAACAAGTGAAGAGATTAAATTACTGATCAAAAAAACTACCCACAAAGAAAAGCCCAGGTCTCGATGTTTTCACCACTGAGTCCCACCAATCAGTTAAATTAGAATTAACACCAAGTCTTCACAAACTCATCCAAAAATAGAAGAGGAGAGAACACCTTGCAACTCATTTTGTGAGGCCAGTATTACCCTGATGACAGAACCAGGAAGATACCACAAGAAAAGAAAATTACAGACCAATATTTCTTGTGAATATGAATGTAAAACCCTTCAACAAAATGCTAGCAAACAGGGCACCTGGGTGGCTCAGATGGTTGTGTCTGCCTTCGGCTCAGGTCATGATCCCAGGGTCCTGGGATCGAGTCCCACATCGGGCTCCCTGCTCCTTGGGAGCCTGCTTCTCCCTCTGCCTCTCTCTCTCTGTCTCTCATGAATAAATAAATAAAATCTTTAAAAAAAAATGCTAGCAAACAATATCCAGCAATGTATAAAGGAAGTTATACACTATGACCAAGTGGGATTTATCCCAGAGATTCAAGGTTGGTTTAAAACAGGAAAATCATTTAATGTAAGACATTATATCATAAAAACAAAAATTACATGATCATCTCAATAGACACAGCAAAAACATTTGACAAAATCCAACATTATTTCAGGATAAAAGCACTCCACAAACTAAGAACAGAAGGAATTTCCTCAACCTGATAAAGAGCATCTATGAAAAGCCCAGAGCTAACATCTTACTTACTGGTGAAAAATTGAAGGCTTTTCCCCTAAGATCAGACACAAGACAAAGATGCCCATTCTTGCCACTTCTATTCAACATTGTACTAAATGTTCTAGCTGGGGCATTTAGCCCATTTGAGCTGCTATAAGAAAAACACCACTGACTGGGTAGCTTAAACAACAAATATTTATTTCTCACAGTTCTGGAAGCTGGGAAATCCAAGAGCAAGGCACCAACAGATTCTCTGTCTGGTGAGAACATGTTTCCTGGTTCATTGACCAGTCTTCTCACTGTATCCTCATATCTCTTTTATAAGGCTCTGCATTCAAAACTTGATCACATTACCAAAGACCTTACCTCCTAATACCATCACATCAGTGGTTAGGATTTAAACATAAATTTGGGAGAGATACAAACATTCAGTATATAATAGCACTTAATGAAGAAAAATAAATAAAAGGAAATCATATTGAAAAGGAAGAAGTAAAACTATCTCTGTTCACAGATGATATGATCTTATATATAGAAAATCCTAATGAATTCACTAAAACCTATTAGAACTAATAAATGAGCTTGGCAAAGTTGTAAGATACAACATCAATACATAAAAATCAATTGTATTTTAATACACTTGTAATAAATTATCCAAAAATGAAATTATGAAACAATTGCACTCATAATAACATTAAAAAGAATGAAATACTTAGGAATAAATTTAACAAAGAAGTGCAAAATTTATATGCTAAAAACTACAATACATTATTGAAAGAAATTAAAGAGCTAAGTAAATAAATAAACATGTCATGCTTATGGATCAAAGGCTCAATATTATATTATGAAGGCAATCATCCCATGTAGCATTGTGTGTCAACTACACTTCAATAAATAAAAAAATAATAAAATTAAGTTAAATTTTAAAAGATGGCAATCATCCCCAAACCAATCTACAGATTCAAAGCAGTATCTATCAGAATCCTAGCTGACTTCATTGTAGAACTTGACAAGCCTTTTCTAAATTCATATGGAATTGCAAGAACACAGAATAGCTTAGAAAATCCAGAAAAAGGACAAATAGGCGGGAATATACTTCCCAATTTTGAAACTTATCACAAAGCAATGGTAATCAAGACAAATTGGTACCAGCACAAGATTAGACATGTAAATCAATGGGATAGAATTGGGAGTTCAAAAATAAACCCATACATCAATGGTCAACTGTTCTCCACAAGAGTGCTGAGACCATTCAAAGGAGAAAGAATAGTCTTCAACAAATGACACTGGAACAACTGGATAGCCACAAGCAAAAGAATGGAACTGAACCTTTACCTCACACCGTATACAAAGATAAATACAAAATGAATCAAAGACCTTAACATAAGAACTAAAACTATAAAAATCTCAGGAGCAAACATAGAGGTAAATCTTCATTCACGACCTGGTATTTGGCAAAGGAGCCCTAGATATGACAACAAAGATAAGAAACATGAGAAAAAAAAATGAACAAATTGGTGAGGATATGGAAAATTGAAATGTTCATACACAGCTGGTGGGAATTTAAAATGATGCAGCCACTTTAAGAAAACAATCTGGCAATTCCTCCAACAATTAAATGCAGAGTGACCAATATGACCAACCAATTCCACTTCTAGGTATATACACCCAAGGTAAGTTAAAATATATTCCACACACAAAAAAAAAAAATTGTACTTGAATGTTTATAGCAGCATTGTAACAAGCGGGAAACAACCCAATGTCCATCAACTGATGAATGGATAAACAAAATGCAGTAAATTCCATCAAAAGGAATGAAGTACTGATATGTGCCACAACACTGACCAGCCTTGATAACATTATGCGGAGTGAAAGAAGTCAGCCACAGAAGCCCACATATTCTATGATTCAATTCATATTAAATGTCAAGAATAGGGATATCTACAGACAGCAAGTAGATCAGTGGTTGCTTATCGTTGGGAGGTTAGCAATGTAGGAATAAAGCGTGACAGTTAGCTAAAGGGTATAGGACTTCTATTTGAGATGATGAAATGCTCTAAAATTCACCGTGGTGATAGCTGTACATACCTGTGAATATACTAAAAAACCTTGAATTGTACATTTTAAATAAGATAATTGGATAGTGTGTGAATTAGATCTCAATAAAGCTGTTTTTAAAAGTTTGAGCCATTGACTATTGGGGTCTATTGTTACAATGGTTCAGCCTATCCTAACTACTATAACCCATAATCTCACAATCTAGTGAGATACTTATTTTGATATATATCCTCTGGACTTTATTTTGCATGAATATAGTTTTAAAAACAAGCCAATATTCCTTAAAATGCATTCTTCCACTTAATTATAACTATTTATGTCAATAAATGTCTCTTTTTCATTTCATTTAATATCTAGCACTAAAAACTTTGTTTTATTACAGTTTAAAATCTTGGGTTTGTCAAATAGCTAAATTTTCCTTTTCTTTCAGTTTTTATTTTTTTCATAGTGGTATGAATTTTTTAGCTTTCTCCCCATATTTGTGTTATGTTTTATATTTTGAAAGATATCCTTAACTTTATTACACCAATTCTTTTAGCACATTTTATATTTCTAACCTTCTATCTTTTTCTCTGAATATTCCTTCATTACAGTATCCTGTTGTTTTTCATGAATGATGAATGTAAAATCTTCTCTTATGTCGCTGAAGGTATTGGAAGTTTTTGTCTGATCTCCACATTGTCTGACTTCTCCGGGTTCTTTTTTTTTTTTTTTTTCCTGTTTGTTTTGTCCTCTGTGTTTCATCATAAAGGATTCTTCTGAGTATATGTTCTTCACTGGCTTTCTGTTCACGTCTAAAAGCAAGGCACTAAAACATGACTGGAAGCTAAGTGTGTCAGAGTGCAGTATACTTACTACCTGGTGAGCTCACTGAGCATGAGGGAGCAAGTATCTGACTCCTTTGCTGTGGTTCCTAGATGTCAGTATGTGGCGTTATTCTATCTTACACTGGACAGTTTCTCCAGGCAGAAGTCCTCCCACCTCCTGGCCTCACACTTAACCGGCTGCCAGCTTTTTGGTTGCTGGGAAAGGCAATGAGGTGGAAGTTACCCCACCCAGTATGTAGAGTTTCCTTTGATCCCTTTTGCATTCCTTTGCCTTACTTCTGTGTGGCCACTCCCAAGCCCAGAGCTTCTCCCTCCCAGTCTCTCTCCTGAGCACATTTCTCTCTTCAGCTCATTCTGATCAGTTTTCCATCCTGACCTCTGCAATGAAGAGTCTCTTATCTAAGTCCTTAATGGCTTCCATTTTGCTAAATCCAAAGGATGTTTTTCTGTCCTCATCTCAGCCTCTTAGAAGAACTGAACAGAGTTTAGCACTCCTTCTTTCCAGACACTCTTTATTTACTCATGACAAGGGATCTCTCTGCTACCTTGCAATCCATTTCCCACAGTCTTTGTAAAAATAAAACAGACATGCCACTCTCCTGCTTAAAACACATGAAACTTCTCAACCCACTTTGAAAGTATCTGGTTTCCTTACCATAACCCACAAGGGTCCACATCACCTCTCCCTACCTGCCCCTCACCTCATCTCCGACCACCCACTGTGCACTCACTCTGCCCCAGACACCCTTACCTTCTTTCTGTGGCTCCCACATACCAACTCGGTGCTGAGGGACAGTTTTGCACTTATGTTCTCCACTAACCACTCTTCCCTCAGATCTTCCTGAGGCTGGCTCCTTCTCATTATTCAATTCTCAGGTCAACATCACCTCCTCACCAATCCAATGATGCATTCCTACCACCATTACCCCAGCTACACTTATTGTATCAATCTCTTCTGCTGCCACCATGACATTTAAAATTATGTGATATTATCTTATTTTTTATTTGCTCTCTGTCTGAATTCCCATCAAGAATGGAAGCCCACATGGACAGAGGTGTTGTCTGTCTTGCTCACAAGTGTCATCAAATGATGCCTGGCATACAAGAGATCCTTGGTAAGTGTTCACTGCGTGAAGGAGTGAAGTGGCTCTACAGTCATGTGCTGAGCCCTCCGTGAGAAATCACTGCAGTACAGCTCAATGAAAGATCTATTTTCAGCTCAGACTACCACCCAGAAGGAAACTCTTCCCAACAGAACAGACTTAAATTCTCCTCGACCACCATGGTTCCTAGGACTACTCAGCACCTCAGAGAACACAGAACTTTTAACTAGAAAGTCAGGGGACATACCTCATACAGCCATTTCTCATCAGTAGAAAAAGAGGCAACTAGCAAGCAGTAACATCTTTCAAAAAAATTAGTTACAATAAAGTCAGCCAGCACCTTAAAGCAGAACTTTGGACAAGTACACAAGTAATTATTAAGAATTTCACACAGATACGTGCAATCTGCAATAAGCAGAATAATATCCAAAATAGTCTAAAAGAGGGACTGTTCTCTTGGTCCCACTGGTCAAGGGTTCTAGCCACTTACTCAGTGTGAAAGAACTAAACTTTGCCACCAGAATTCACTATAAGTATTTTAGTTTTTAAGTTATATAAATATGCAAAGTGAACCATATAATAAAATGGTGATGGATTAGTCACTGTCAATGAATTCTGACTTAAAGAAATTCTCTCAATATTTCATACATACAGGACCCAAACAGATGGACTGTGCTGTGATTTCTTAAAAATTTGAACACTTTTTGGCCCTACAATTCTACTTTTAGGAAGTTAACCAAAGGAAATAATTAAGAATGTGTAATAATTTTTTACTGTAAGGATAGTCATTACCCCATCATTAATAATAGCAATCTAAATGTCCAACAATAGGGGGCACCTGGCTGGCTCAATGGGTAGAGCTTGTGACTCTTGATTTTGAGGTTGTGAGTTCAACCCCATGTTGGGTGTGGAACCTACTTAAAATTTTAAAAATTTTAAATAAATAAATATCCAACAATAAATATTTATTGACATAGAATGAGTTCATCAGGTTGAAAAAATTTTAAATAAATAAATATTCAAACTCACATGCCCTGAAGTGTTCAGCCTTCTCCAATCCTGCTTCTTCACCATATTCACCACTGTGAGAGATGCATGGCATGACCATCCACCCATTTACCTGTGCTGGAAGACAGACTAGCTGCAGATGGCCTAGACTCTTCCTTTCGCCCATAATGGCTAGGCACTCATTTTGTATCAGAAGCCTTGGCAGCTCCTGCCCATAGAAAGACACAGAGTACATAAGAGGTGTTCAGGCCCTAAAGCACTGGCAGAGAAAAGGGGAAATTGCTCAATCCAGAATCTCAGGACTCAGAATCCAGAGCTTAGTGTGACAGGTGCAACTTGCCTTGTGTGGAACTATCAGAGGCTTTAGGTTCTGATGTGGCCAGGCCACGGAACCCATAGCCCTTGGCCTCCCTGTCCTGGTGGACATCTCACTGAAGTGGACTGCCAAAACCTCCAAAATACAGGACCCCTCTAGAAGCAAGAGAGTCAATAGTAGGTCACAAATGGCATATCATCTGCCTACTTGAGGTTTTATGAGCAAAGTAAAAGCAGCCTTGGACTGAGTTGAAGTCTTACTTCTCACCAGATCTGTCTTAACTCACACTGGTCCTGCAGGTTTCTAGAACATGTCCCAAATTTCCTTTTCCCATTCCTCTTCCCTCCTGCTCCAGCCATTTCTCATCCAGATTAAAGCTTAACTCCTAGTTTCCTCCTTCACTCAAATCTCTTCTGACTCCCAACTACTGTCCATGTTGCCCCAGGAATGGTCTTTCCAACATGTAAATCTAACACATTTCACCCATTGAAAACCCTGGGATGGCTTCCCATTATCCCCTGGAACAGGGATCCTTTATGACCTGGCTCCTGCTTGCCTGCCCACACCTCCACACCTCCACACCTCATTCTCACTCACTTTTGCCAAATTTGCTATTCCCGAGCAAGCCATGTTTCCGATGTCACCTCTAATCCTTGCACATGCATTCACTCTCACTGGGTCTCCCATTCCCAGACTCCCAGCTCCTCTCCCACCTGAGAATTTCCCGGGGAGCCTTCCCTGACACCACCCCCAGAGAGTTCAGAGTTCCTTTCTACTTGCCCCTGTTGTACCTCATATAGCCTCTGGGGTAGCCAGACCTCGCCATATTTTGTGGACCTCTCTCTCCTCCATGATGTAAGCACTTAGAGAAGAGCTCTGGAGTCTTCTTACCTTTCTTCACACTTGTATTTTTGAGCTTAGCTATAAATGTACAATATTTTTGAATGAGTTAATTAACAAGATGAAAAACAAATCAAAGAATGACCAGGTGGCACCAATGAAAATAGACATTGCCTCTAGGGTTAAAAAATGCTTCCAAAGTGCTTGCAGAAAAAAAAAGTGCTTGGGAATCCTTGTGGTCATGGATATGGGACATTGGAATTGAGGGAATAAAAAGAGTAGGGGGTCTCTCTGTGATACATGGAAATCAGGAGAATCAGGGTCATCCAAAGATGGAAAGACATGAGACACTGGCCTGAAGAGATTTGCAAGCTTCTGTAATACGGACTTGGTGATTTTCCAGTACCCAAGAGAAGGAAACATTGGAGCTTTTCTTAGCAAATAAACTCACATTTCCTCAGCAAATAAACCCACCCTTCCTTAGCAAATAAACTCCAAAAAAATGACCCTGGGAAAACAAACCCTACCGGAAGCAACATCCTTTTATCAGGGGCTCTGAGATGTGACCTGCCCAGGAGGCTACTGGACCTCTTCTGCCATTTTATGTTTCCTCTTTAATCAAATCCCTGGATGCTACAGTTCTCAACTTGCAGAGATTTAACAGGCACTGTGATTAATGGACTTGATCAGTGTCCGCTCTTGTTTAACCACGGTGTTCTCCTCCACGTTTCACATTTCACACCCACATAGCACCATTCCCCTTTTATTACAGGAACTAAAGAATGTGATGGCCTGCCAGACAGCAGAGTAATTTATGAAAAATATATTTTTAAAGGGAGAGTGTATTAAAACTTGAAAAGAACTCAGTGCCTGTTGCTATTTTAATTTTAAATAGGCTATGCAAATAATTAAATGTCAGGTCATATTGACACCATCAAATTTAGGAGAGTAGAGATGGTATACAACTCCAGAGTCCTAGGGAATATTAAATCAGATCAGATTTACCAGGGCACTGAAACATATCTTGCTTTTGACATGAAATAACAGTACCGATTGGGTTAAAAATGAGCCAATTTCCAAAAACCTCTACCTGCTACAAATGTTTCCATATATACCACAATTCTTTAAAAAGAGATAAAAAAAAATCAAGATGAATTTGTAACTTTATATATAAGCATTAAATCCCTCTTTGTTTTTTTTTTTTGTTTGTTTGTTTGTTTGTTTTTCCCCAAGCCTCTCCTGCTTTACGCTAGCCTATTTCAAATATTGGCTTCCAAGAAAGGATGGATGAAAACAGCCAACATTCAGGGCTAAGGTAATGGATGCTGCTCACCTTACTTTAAAACAGTTTAATTTAGATAGTTACCTGAACTTGCTCATGGCTTTGTACACTTGAATCTTAACTGGTCACACCAATGTGCACTGTGTACTATATACTATGGTGCAGCTATTCTAGATTAATAGGAAAGTCAAAAATCCCTTTAAAATGGCACTGAAAAAACTCAAGTGGTCAATGAATAAATATTTGCTGTGGGAAGAATTGCATAATATCATAGAAGTTCTGTGATTAATAAGACACTATAATACTTTTGAGGAAAGGAGATAACAGCAGAAAAATGTGCCCTTCTCCTTTTAAATTCTTAATTGGTGATTTAAGGAATTAAATTTAAGGAAATTCCTATTTCCAGAGTACCTAATGACTGGTCAAGCCAAATCAAGCTGCATGTCAGGAGGAAGCCAGTTTGTCATCCAGGATTGGTTGTCCAATGACCCAACCCTATGATGACAAAAGCTTGGCACCAACATCATGACTTGTCTATCCACTGACTGGCAGACACCACTAATCAATACAGCATTTGTCCATCAATTCCACCAATATTTACTGAGTTTTTCCTACATATCTGCACCCTAAAAAGCACAGAGACATTGTAGTGGATGAGAGAAACAAAGTCCTTGCCCTCTTGGAGTTCACATTCCAGTAGGAGAAGAGGCAATGCACAAGAAAGATTGATCATTTCAGATAAAGAAAGGTGCTAGAAATACAGTTAAGCAAGGAAAGGTGATAGAGTATGGCTGAGAGGATGGGGGAGGGATGTCACTTTAGCTAGGGTGGCTAAAGTCCTCTCTGCAGAGGTCACTTTGGGGGAGAAACTTGACCATTGAGAGAGGGCCAGCCATGAGCAGATCTGATTGAGTTCTTCTCAGCACAGCACTGCAGGTGGCCATTAACAGTCAACTGTTGATTGGCTGTGGATGAGTCCTGTGCAATGCATGTTGGGGAATATAGAAAAATCCAAGGTGAAAATGCATTCTGTATAGCTATGGGAAAAACATTTAACAACATCAAACACCACAGGATTCTGAAACAGGGTATGGAAGGAAGACTTGGAATGCCTGGATTCTAGTCTTCCTTTTAGAATCTGGTTTCCTCATTGGTAAAATGAGAGGGTATGACCAATTGACCTATAAAAATCCTTTTAGATCCTATGGTCAATAATTCTAGCCAAAAAGTAGAATAGGGTTTTAAACAATTGGAGAGATTAAGGTAGATTATGTAAAGAAGGCCTTTCGTGAGTGGGGTCACATGAACAGTTGAATGAGAACTAAAATATAGCTATGCCTTCCTGGAGGCTTCTTGGAGATTTCAGGAAAAAAACATAATCAGTCCCTAGTTTTTCAAACAGCTTCAACTGCCACAATCCAAAGAAGTTTTCACCTTGAATTCTGAATGAAAATTAATTGGTGTGATCTTCTCAGCCATACACATATTCAAAATCATCAACATCCCAATATGTCATCTGGTCATCTCAGAACAAAAGGGCTGCACAAAGGCAAATCACAATGCTGTGGAATAAAGAGAGAAGAGTTGTCAGGGATTCATATGAAAGAATTCACCTTTCACTGCTGCCTGACAACAGGAGAGCCAGGACAGGAGGGCCACAGGAGAGAATTATAGGCTTGCATGGTAATGATGGGTCTGGATCAAGACTCAGGTATTTAGTTCAAAAGTTCCTGATCTTACTTCACAATGGCATTAAAAACATGTCCCAAGTGCATGAAAATATCCCCTGTCTTACAGGCAGTAGTTCAAGTTTGGGTCATCAGCCATAATACAAAAACTTACATGTTACCGTGATATTGTGAGTTTGGATGATAAATGATTGAAATTCACCTTGTGGGTGCAAAGTGCTTCATAAATACTTAACTTCCAGAGAGACTTCAACTTAGAGTTACTCACTCCATCTGGACTTCTCCAAGGTCACACAGGGTTCCTGTTCCACTTGTAAATACTTCATGTTCTGCACGAGCCTCTTCACAGTTCCCACTGTGGCTGATGGGTACTGGCTTGGATATTGCTCTTCCAGCAGACCAAGAGATCCAGGACAAGCCAGGAATGGTCTTTTGAGTAACTTCCGATTCATGAACAGCCCCAGTGACTTATTTCTGTTTTTCCATGCTCTGAAGCAAAAATGGAACTCTCTGTGTGACTTTCCCAAACTTCAGGGGTGGATGGTTTCCTGGAGGGTGCTTTCTCCAAAGAAAAGCCCATAAAACCAATACAATGCTTTGGGCCCACAAACTGCTCATTGGCCAAGTTACAGCCCCCACTTCTCAGCCAGGAGCTAAACAGGAGGATAACCAAAGGCTTGCATTCTCTGGGAACATACAAGAAAGGGCAGTGCCAACATCATCTCCTCTACCTCCCTCCTAAAGCAACAGTTCTAAAGACACTCACTCAACATGGTTTTGGCCTGCACTCCAGAAACCCTTTAGGGCCAGGATGGAGTTGTACTGGCCAAAGAATTCGTGGTTAGTGATAGAACACAGCAGTGATATTATGCCCTCTTCCTGGTCCTCAATCTTCTCATTTATAAAATGAAGGCTTTAACATCTCATGGTCTCATAAGGCTTTAACATCCATGGTAGCCTGTTTGGTGGATAAGCCTGCTAGATGCTCAAAACTCATCTCTGGCACTTACTATTTCTGCAGCCTGACCTCAACTTACTTGTTCATGTAATAAAATAATGCCTACCTCACAAGGTAACTGTAAGAAACAAAATTAATTGAGCATGTGAGTGTTAAACCACCGTGAGCTGTTTCACCTTCTGTAGCAAGACCTCATACATTACCATCCAGCATAGTTCCCTCCCCATGGAGGTGCTCACTAAACACTGGATTGATTACTTGTTAGACTTAAGCTGAGAACAAAGTTGGGCCCTCAGGGTAACCCAAACCCTGTTTGAATGAAGAGTTTATCTGGATAATCCCTGTTGAAGGTGGAGATCCCAGGCTAATCATACCTCCGAACTGGTGAAATCTGGTTAGAGCATCCAGGCATGCAACATGAAGGATCCACATTAAGAGAAAAGGAAAACCAGGCACCAAGGTGTGAGTAGTAAGTGCATGTGTATCTGTTCCATTATTTTCCTGTCTTAAGAAAACACCATTTTATTGTATCTCATAATTTTGTGGGTCTGGAATTCAGGCCAAATTTAGCATATTTAGCAGGCCAGTTATTAGCATATCAGCATTAACTGAGGTAGGTCTGTGGTATTTCGATGGTGAGTTGGCTGGACTAAAGGGCCCGAGACAGTTTCACTCATATTTTGGGGACCTGGGCAGGACTGGCTGGAAGTCTGGGCTCAGCTGGACTGTCAGCTGGAGCACCTGAATACAACTATGCCAACATGGTGATGCCAGGGTAGCCAAACTTCTTACACAGTAAGTTGGAGTCTTGAGGTAGCATTCGAAGAGACCAAGACAGGAGCTGCAAGGCTTTTTCTGACCTAGCTTTGGAAGGCATACACTATTGCTTCAGCCACATTCTATTGGTGTGCTGGTTCTGTTGGATGATTGAGGCTGATCCAGGTTTCAGGGGACAAGTATCTTTAATTTACCTCAATACCTGAGCCTCAGTTCTGCTGTCTAGAACCGGCTATGGGTACCACTTCTTTCATCTTCTCATCCTTCCCATTGTCACCACCAATGTCTTCATCATGTAATGAGAATGCCAAGACTGAGATGTCACCAAGGCAACAGAAATCCCCAGCAGGTAAGAATGGAAGGACCCTCTGACTTGCCACCATCTTGAAATACCTGGCTGTGTCCAGCCAGCTTTTATTAGCTCAGAACCTAGAATACCAAAGGTCTTCCCACAGTCTCTGCTCCACAGAGAAGAATACTGTCAACAGGAGGTTCTCTGGAGGCTGGCACTTCCCAGGATGCTCTCCAAAACCTACTGTTGATGGCAGGCATGCTGAAATGTGAAGGAACTCAGTCTTCCCCAGAGAGGACAGTAAAACTGGGCAGCCAAAAGGCTGTGTTCTTCTGCAGTTGGTAGTCATCATGCAAGAGAGACCCAAGGCTGCTCAGAGTTGTCAGGGTGCCCAACCCCTCTTCATTAGTATTAGCATCCAGGGTCTTACAACAACAGAAGTTAAATTTTTTATATGCTGCATTCTTTGTGGGTCAGCTGTGGCTCTGTTCTGCATCATCCTTACTCCAGGACCAAGGCTGGAAAAGCAGCTTCTATCGAGAACATCGCCAGTTGTCATAGCAGAGGGAAAAGTGAACACCGGGGTTCTTAATCCTTCTGCTCAGAAGTGGCTCCTGTCACCTCTGACACACACATGTCACTGGTCAAAGCAAATCAAATGGTCACACTGAATACCAAAGGATCAGGATGTAAAGCCCTCTCACCACAGGGAGAGGCCCTGCAGAGAAGGGTACCACAATATTTGGTGAATAAGAACATAATCCACCACCATCTGTATGCTGTACACCATACATGTAGTTCCTTTCCCTGCGCACGTAAGCGGACACTTACCCTCCCCAAGAGAGACAATGTCAAACTCCCCTCCAGGTGCCATTCTGAGCTCAAAGTCCAAGATCCATGCATAAGCACAAGCACCTCTCTAGCAAGTTTGGATGTGCCTCCTTTAGGTGGGGATGCTTCAGAAATTAAGTAAGTCACTTGCTCCCACAGACAAATTCAATATGCAATTAGGGGCAGGAACACAATAAACACTCCCACTTGGAGGTGGCAACGTGGGAGTATTAACAGTCCCTCCAGTCCCTCCAAGCAGATACTACAAGCAGCCCCTTGTCCTAAGGGAGGGGAGGGGCACATTCTTTGATTAGCTCCCACTGATTCTTTTCCCCCCAGAGAAACTCCCCAGTCCACTGTTCTCCATGGTCCTTGGCTCTGTCCACTGAGAGGTCCTTCCTTTTTCACTATTCTCCTTTGCTATATCTAAAAAGGAATATGGTCTCTTTGGGGTTAAGCAGAGCTCTCAGCCCACTCCCAACCTATAAAATGTTGGGGGGTTGGCAAAGTTTGTTTTAAGTATCAAATGGGTGCAGTCTCTTTTACTCCAAGCTGGTAGCATTTTTGCCCATACAATTCTCTTAAAATATTAGTTGGTTTCTTATATGTTTGATTCTAGTCAGCCCCAAGGACAAGGAAAGATAATAATAAAATGACTATTTTTGCCTTAAGCTCCTCCGTTTGGGGTTGGTCTGTTATGTAGCTATAGATAAGCAGAACAAAACTGCTACAAAGTCCAGATACCCAGGCCTAGGCCAGGCCAACTGAATCAGAATCCCTGGTGGAGAAGCGTGTACCTCACCTATTTGTTTCTCTGGGTGATTCTGTTGTTGCTGAGGGTTGAAAAACTGCTGATCTTCTGTAGGCCATACAGGGAACAAAAACAAAGGGTTACACAAAACGTCATCTTTGGCTTATCCCTACAAGAAACCACCTTTTCTTGTTTTGTTTTGTTTTTCTCCCATCACATTCACTTCGCAGTCAGATATAACCAAGTAGCCAGTGACCAGATGGTAAAGGGTTGGAAACTACATCAAAGGAAATATGGGAGGCATGGGGAGGTGTTTAATGCAGAGAAAAAAAGTTGAAAGGGAGCGTTTAGTTGTCTCCATGTATTTAAATGGGTAAGGAAAGCTTTCTCTGCTTACAAGAAATCAATAGTAAGCCATTAGATAGAAATCACAAGGATAAAGATTACACTTGATATAATTTATTGTAATAAGATGGAGAAAGTAGTATTTTCTTAGCAGCTGTTACCAGAATATGTAACTAGGGCAGGGATTTGGGCTTTTCACAAATAGCCCCGTGTTCTCTCATTCTGGGCACATGGCAGAACCCTTTGAGGTTAGGAATGACCAAATGACCCACTTTGACCAAAAAAAACAAAACAAAACAAAAAAAAGATGGGATTGGAAATGCTATATATTCCAGAAGGAAACTTCAAGAGCCGGTGTGCAAATGGCCATATCCCCTTTCTTCCTGTGATGTTTGCCTGGGTCCAGAATGGGGCCGAGCAGCAGAGCCCCCAAGTAGCACTGCCAGATAAATTATAGGATTCCCAGTTAAATTTGAAGTTCAGAAAATGATAATAATTGTTAGTGTGCATTTTGGGGGACATACTTATTCCAAAAAAAAATTACTGATTATTTGAGGGTCCTTGCTAATTCTGGCAGCCTTATCCCCAAGTGATCCACACGGGCCATGTAGCATTAAGAAGAAATAAACCTTTGTTATTTTAAGCTGTAGAGATTTGGGGATTGTCTGTCACAGCCAAACAACTTAGCCTAAACTGACTTAATGATTTCCCATTTTTGATACAAAAATATTTTGATGAGGCGTAAGTGTGGCCCTAATATATGAAAGGAGGTAGGGAGCTTCTCTGCATATTAAAGGAGAAAACTGAGAGCTCCAGGATGTACTCTGAGAAGGGGAGATGGCTAGAGAACTGTTAAAAGAGAGCCTCAACCATCAGGGACTTTTTTGTCTACTTGAAAAATTTCAATTAGAGGAAACGATGGTAGAGAGGAATCTTGAGGTCATAGAGGTCCTCGTGGG
The DNA here is from genome assembly GCF_011800145.1 of Mirounga leonina. Classification (NCBI taxonomy): domain Eukaryota; kingdom Metazoa; phylum Chordata; class Mammalia; order Carnivora; family Phocidae; genus Mirounga; species Mirounga leonina. Next base: position 95,363,033 of record NW_023270377.1, on the reverse strand, counting down.
TTTGGAGTAGGCGTGAAAGGACTTCATGGAAAACGTAGGCTTGCCTGCCCCACGGGTGGCTGAATAGGTAGGAGTGAGACTGCTGAAGAGCTAGCTGAGAGCAGAAACGCCCTGTGCGGGACCAGCCACCTTCCAGCTTCATCAGTGCATGCGGGCCCTGGCTTCGGGGCAGGGCTGGAGATAAAGCTCTAGGTGGCCACCTGGACCCAAGTGACAGGCCTGCTCTGACGCTGAGGGGCTGACTAGGTTCCATGATGCAGCCTCTGGCAGGCAGGGGGGATGGTGCTGGGGAGCCGACATTTCAACACCCAAAGCCAAACATTGTTGTCAACTTCTGTTTGGCACATCAGTGTTATAGGAAACCTCCTTGAGAGCGAGGGCCAGGTTCTCTCATTTCCATGTGTCCTCACCCCACATGGCCCCTGCTTGGCACATGGTGGGTGTTAAATGAACATACAAGTAATTGCTGGGAGGAGGCCCTAAGTGTATTTTGAGACCCCCTTTAGCTGCTACATCAACTCCTTTTGCCCACCAGGGGGCAGCATAGTGTCATGAACTATAAACTGGTGGGGCCTTCAGAATCAGGGTGGATGTGATTCTTATAAACCAGTTGGTTACTGGGATGCTGGTCTCTGACAACATTTTCCTGGGCCCACAGAAGGGGGAGATAGTCATTTTTTCTTTTCCTTTAAAGCTATATTCATCCAATTTAAAAGGACTGTCCTTTATTCTGAGATTTTCTTTCCCAATTTTTTACCAGTAAAACATCCTTTCTTTTATGTGATAGGGTTTTCGTTTTATTTTTTACATCTTTATTTAACCAAATAGTAGTGGTAACCTTTCCGGTGTTTCAGAATGTTGTCAGTAAATGGCTTTTTAGGTTTGTGAAATCAACAGTCTGGAGATCCCTTGAATGTCAGAATCAGACAGGGCCCATAACAGAAAAAAAAAGGAAGTAGATGAACTTCATCTTTGGGTCCCCAGGCCCTCTTTCTGCCACTTGTTCCTTCTTTTCTGCTCACCCCCACCCTGGCCAGTGAGCCAGCTCAGGGTACCCCTGCTCTCTCCCTGCCCAACTTCCTCCTCCAAGGTGAAACCTGTTCTTGGGAAAGAATCTGCTAGCATCCGCTCAGACCTCAGTGAGAATGTAAATCGCTCCCTTTCCCTCCCAGAAACCTTGCCTCTCCTGTCTTATCTCTGATTCCAGAATGCAGGTGTGTGTGGCCAGTTCAGGGGACTTCAGGCATCTGCAGAGGAAGATACGAGAGTGAAAAGCAGTCAGTGAGGTGATAAAATCAGGCCACCCAAGGGACTTGCAGATCCTACTCTGCTTTATTAGGGAGGCTACAAGAGCCGCCCCCAATGCACGTGGACCAGTTCCTCAGACAGAGTGGCCCCAAATGTTTATTCTTCCTTCACCTTTTTGGAAAATCATAAATCACACCCGTGAGTGCTGATGATATTTCAGTCCTGATGACAGAGTCTTCTGTCCACTGGGCCAGTGCAGCCCAGGCAAGAGGCCATGCCCCAACTCATAAAGGGCCTGCTTCAGTCACAAACCAAGACGTATGGCCCACAGTGTGTTGTGGAATACAGTGGCATTTGGGGCAATGATTATACCCCATGCTAGTGTTATGGGGGGATACAAAGGAGTACGAGACACACTGGGGACTGCCATCAAAAATACTCGAGGACAACTGTCAGAGTTGAAAAGGAGATGACAATGTGTTTGGGAGACTCGGAAAGCCCTCCTGTGCCAGGCCTGGCATAACAGGGAGCCTGCAGACAGGACACAGCAAAGGTACCGCTGATCTAAGGGCTGGCGTAGGAAGTACAGGCTTGCGCTTGGAGCACAGGGCCCAGTCCCGTCTGGCCACAATGTCAGGCAGGTGGCAGGGAAAACTGGGGATGAAAATGAAGGACAGGAGGGCTTGGCAAGCCGGCAGGGGCAGGCCTGAACCCCACTGTCACGGTGGACTGCTCGGTGGCCGTGGCTGACTCGCTGGTCGACACCCTAAGCCTCAGCCCCTGGAGCAGCAAATCTTAGCCCACAAACCCAAGCAAGAAGACACGTTTAATAGTAATCATTCCTTTTCTTACGTACTTGCTGTGTTAGGCCTCCTTCTTCCTGACATCAGAGATGTCACTGCCCATAGTCCGGGCTCCTGCTGTAGGTGTCCCGTGCCACGGTGGGCCCATCTGGTGCTCAGTGCTGGTCTCTGTGCTGGCCTCCCCACCCCCCTGCTCGTCAGCTGTGACCACGCTAAGTGCCTCTCCATCATCCTCACTCCTGTCAGGATCGTTGGCCGGGGCTGCCAGAACAAAGCACTACAACCTGGCTGGCTTAAAATGACAAGACACTTACTTATCCTCCCACAGCTGTGGAGGCTGCAAGTCTGAAACCGAGGTGTCAGCAGGGCCGGGCTCCTTCCAAAGGCTCTGGGACAGGATCCTTCCTGGCCTCTTTGTCACTCCTGGCAGTCCTGAGCGTTCCTTGGCCCCGTTACCATCTTCACAGATGTGTGTGCAGCTCTGGGTCCACATTTCCCTTTTCTTATAAGGACACTAAAGCATTGCATTAGGGCCCACCCTAATCCAGGACGACCTCATCTTAACTTGACAATATCTGCACCAAATCCAGCCGTGTGGTGAAGCCCCAGGTGGACACGAGTCTGGAGGGGCACTGTGCTACAGTCCACTCTCTGAGAGGTGCCTGCAAGCCCACAGATTTCCCCTGCTGGCTCTGCGCCTCTCCGAGGCCCCTGGAGCTCTCTGGCCCTCTGCTTTGGGGCGAGAACACAACCGTCTCCTCTCTGAGGTCTGCACACCCCTCCTCTGCTCCCCCCCAGCCACGGGGGCTCAGGGCCCTCACCCTAAGAGCACACATAGCCATCCTTGCCAGGGCAGTTGGCAGAAAGCAGATGAGAGTCAACGTGTCTCCCTGTTCAGAGGCCCAATCTCTCATCCCCCCAGCCACTCTCTCCTCTCTCCCCAACCTGAGGAAATTGCATTTATTTACCACATCTTCTCCCAAATCTATCGGCTACGGCCTAAACTTCTGAAACTCAGAAACCAAGAGAAGACCCCTTTCCTCCAGAACGTTGCCTTCCCTGACATAAGTCTCACTGGCAAAAGGGGACACAGGAATCTGGTAGGAAAACAACAGCGACAAAATGATTCATAATTTGAAAATATTATTGCACCGCCCCAAATCCCCCGGCTCACTGCGTATGTGTGAAGGTCTAGCCTTGTCCCTGGTGTGTACTGTTCCAGGCAGGCAGGATGACCAACCACCCCAGTGCCAGGAGCAGGAAAGTACCAGACAAACCTGGACACGGTGGTCACCCTGCAGTAAAGACCGGTTGCCTTCCCATTCCAAGGACACTAAGCAACCCGGGGAGGCTGCTGCTCAGGCCTCAGAACCCAAACTGTTCAACAATGAGCAAGTGTCTCCAACAGAGGCTTTCTTTTATGGGACAACTGGCTACATTTCAGAGCACTCAGCAGTGCAGAGCAGACTCCAGAGGAACACCACCAAGGCGGCACCGAGGACTTTTATGACCAGGCCTATCGGGAGCTGAACTCACAGTCCTGTCCTCCCTGGGAGACTTCTCTAGGACTCGATTCCACATATCTGCACATGGCTCTCCCCATCACAAAAAGGACACTTTGGTTTCAGTCCCATATTCGTGAAAATAAAAACACTGTAGTCGCCCCCACCTGGCCCTTCAGCGCTCCCACCCTGAGATGTGTTCTCATCAGCTTCCTTTCCTTTAACAGTAGCCAGGGCAGGCGTCTGATTCTGTAGCTGGTCTATGGGGTGGAAAAACACTGTGGAGTGCCACAACCTGAAACCTAATATCTGGTAGGAAGGTACCATCTGGTGGATAGTTGGGAAACTGCTCACGTCCTGCATTTGAGCCCATGCAGCAGCGTGCCAATGGAAATGCTACTCTGAGACGGAAGGAGAGCTCTGCATTCAAATATGGGCTGAGCCCCTTAAATGCTGGACTCCACGTGCAGGCAGTTATTCTCAGAACCAATCAGAAGCATCCAGAAGAGTCTCTGTTTTCTGGCCTCCTCTGTCCAGTTTACCAAGAATTCAAACAGCTATTCGTTGTCTGTTCTCTTTCTCTCAAAGTACAGTTCTTGCTTCTCTTTATCACAGAAACTTATTGATGAGGGTTTTATCTTGAGAAATCTAGTCACACCTCATTCCATGAACATGTTCGCACAGCCAGTGACCCTTTGTGGGGTCCTCTCCCCGGCTTACCATGGCCCCTTCTGCTGAACCTCTGTCCTGACCTTTATGCCCTTGCATCAGCCAGTCATTGGATGTGGGTCACGTGAGGAAGGCCTGGACCTAGAACAAGGAGGCTCTCTACAGCTGAAGGCTGTCTGCTAGGACAGTGAGATGGGTCTTTCCCTGAGGGAGACCCCAATCTGCAAAACCATGCTGGGCTCTTAAGTGATCTTTACCCACTAGCTAAGGTCTCCTTCCCACTAAGAGATGGCATCTTTCTTGTTCTCTGTTTTGTTTTTTGTTCTCTTCCTTCTTTACCTCATTCAATGAGCAATGGACATTTACCTAAAGTACACTGAACCACCCCCAAAAGATCAGGACCTCTGTGAGGAATACAGGGAAGTCATGAGTATCTGTCCCATTTCTACTCTTGTTCCTTTGTCCTTTCCCTTTGCTGTACCCTCTCTCCATTCCTTCCTTCTACAGTCATAGAGTTCTGATTTCTAGAAGGATAAGCAACAGGACAGACTGATTCATACTACGGAGTGAATGACTGCTAACCAACCATTCCTGTCCAATGTAATCTTCTCTATCCCTGCTGTGGTCCAAACATTCATCATAAGTGTATTTAGACACTCTTCTCTCTGCTGTCCCTTCTCCATTTCTTCTCTAGTCTACAGTATGGAGACTGTAGACTACTGAAGCCATATTGGTAATCTTAAACATCACTTTTGTCATGTAATCCCTCATTCAGTGCCACCTGACCTCACTGACAATGCCCAGTCCAAGGACAAGGAGCACTGGACCAGGAGTCAGAGGCCTGAGGGGCCATGAGGAACTGAGAAATTAAGAGCACAAGCTCTGGAGCCCAACTGTGGCATGTGAGTCTCAGTTCTACCACTTACTGGCTGAACTTTGGGCAAGGTACTGGTACTCTTCTGCCTCCGTTTTCCCATGTGTGAGAATACCATTTCCGGGGTGAAAATAACATAACCTGCTATATTAGATTAGTTAACATACTTAAAGCACTTAGGATAGTGGCTGGCACACATAAGTGCTCTATAATCTTAGCCAATAATAGCAGTTAGTACTATCATTAGTACTATTATTGGTACTCCTGGTCGTAGTACTATTAATCACAGGGTTCCCAACAACTGAGTGACCTTGATCTTGAACAAACCACTTCAGCTCATGGAGAAGGGGCCTCAGTTTCCTCATCTTTAAATTGAGGGGACTGTCCAGTGTCCCTTCCAAAACCCCACAGTTTTGTTTCTCCCACTGTCTGCATATCATCTAGCACATAGCCATCGACATGCATTATCATATTATTGTGTGGTGGCTATAATTTTCAGCTCAACCTTACATAAGCCTTTCTTCAGACTTCTGCCAGCCTAGAATTGTCCATGCACCTCTCCATGTGTTGTCCGTCTTCCTAAACACAGGACAGAATGTTGGTCTCTCTGATATTTGTGTGTGCCTGTGGAATCTGGAATAGCTTCTATCTAGGTGTTCAGGAAGTGTTTATTGATCAAATTGATGCCGAGCACCAAATGGTTCTGGCCACTTTCCAGCGATCTGTCTTCCCTGCCTCTCCCCCTCTGGAATGGCTCCTCTAACAGAGGTCCTTTTTCAATTGCCGGCTTAATTTGCCGCCACCTGTCATAGAGTATGTGTTCCCAGAGGCCTAGAGCACATCTTCCAGGTGATCAGTGCTGTGCCGCATCCAACTCCAGGCAGAGCGAGTTTACATGCAAGAAGCCCAGGATGGTGGTGGGAGGGAAGAAGGAAGGTGGGGGCTGGAAGGCAACATACGGTTAGGGCCTCCACTTCCTGAACTACCCTCACTCAGGGTGCACTGGTAGAATTTAGGAAATGATTTCTAAACATTTAGAAAAACGACTGTCCTTGAATACAGGAATCTTCCAGAAAGATGGCCTCCTACACTGTTTATTCTTTTGTATGTTGCTATGTATATCACCAACCATAAGTAGTTTGAGGTTAGGCCATGGTAAGAGAAGAAAATGACAGAACGTCTCAAGATCCACAGGTGTGAGAAGGGAGGTGGGAGGTGGGAGGTGTCCTTTATTTCTCGAGGGGTCAGTAATAAAGCTGTAGTATCTGATGAAGAAGCCACCACAATGTGAATGAGTGCGGCAGCCTTGGACCAGTGTCCTCCACCTAGAAGTTCAACAAATATATTTGCATATGTTTCAACCTGTGTATATTTGGACCTTTTACAGTAGCCATACTGAGAATACTTGCTAGAGGTTTCAAAAAATACAACATCCTTTTTAAGAGGTAGCCAGATTTCTGGCAACTTCAACCCTCCAGAACACAACCAGGATCCTGGCCATCAAGTAAAAAGCCACAGTGTCTCTGTCTTGCTATACACTGGCGTGCACTCAAGGAGTTACAGAATCATCCTAGTCTGAGCAAACCGCATGCTCACAAGCATCATATTCACTGTGAAGCCCGTCCAATCTTCTGGGAGCTCCTTTTGTGCTGCAGATATAATTCTGAAAATGAATGCAAATAAGCAGTGCTTCTGAATTCAAAGTCGAGTATGTCCCAGGTTTGCCTTGCCAGCCTCCCAGCCAATGCTAATCTCACCTGTTTATGCGATAGTTCCGTCCCTGATTAATCTGATCGGAGGACACATGGCCAGTATCTCTTGCTAATAAATCATAGTTGGGTTCCTAACCTAGGGCTTGCTGCCATCTGCCACAATATAAGACATTACAGATTGTCTCCTGGGAGAGTGATCTCTACCATCTAGCCTGAGCAGTTGGAAAAGGCCTCCCCTATATGCACTGCTTTGAAATCCAACCTCCTGAACCCTAAAGGGGTCATTTTATAAACTTCAGGGTTTATATTCAGAGTAAATAGAACAGAAAAATCTCTTAAGGAGCATGTCATGCTGACAACAAGCGACTGCAGCGGGAATGCTCCATTCTCACCCAGGAAGGGCTCACCCATCATCTCCTCCTCCTCCAACAGAAGACGGACTCCTCTAATTCACTCATCCCTTGGCACTTTCCATCCTACTGTCTCTTACAACTCTTCTGGAAAACTGAGTCAGAAACACTCTCTCCTCAGTGAGCCCCCAGAGAAAAGCAGTCAATCACTCCTGTCTCCCCAGTCTCCGGCTGCACTCCATGCTCATCCAGCCTGTGACCGAGCGTTTCTATCTCTGGCACACAACCCTGTTTGGAGTCTCCAAACCCAGCAGATTCCTGCGGTGCACTCGCGCACCACTCCTCCCCGGATCTGCCACTTGTTGGGTCCCTGCTGGAAGAGCAGTGGCCCGACTGTGCCCCGGATCACAGTTTATGGCAATCCCGAGCTGAGAGCCCACTCCTCGGCTCCATCTTTGCAGCTGGCTTCCCCATTGAATCACAGACCTGTACCTCTGAAACTAATAATACATTATATGTTAAAAAAGAAAAAAAAAAATGAAGGGGGGGAAATCGGAGGGGGAGAGGAACCATGAGACACTATGGACTCCAAGAAACAAACTGAGGGTTCTAGAGGGGATGGGGGTGGGGGGATGGGTTAGCCTGGTGATGGGTATTAAAGAGGGCACGTATTGAATGGAGCACTGGGTGTTATACACAAACAATGAATCATGGATCACTACATCAAAAACTGATGATGTAATGTATAGTGATTAACATAATAAAAGAAAAAAAAAAAAACACTCTCTCCTGCCTCCTTTGCCCAGGCCACTTGCTCAATGCTTCCCAAGGACACAAACCTTGCAACCTGTCCTCCAGCCTTTCCTCCCATTCTCCTGCTACCCCTGAGCCCTTCTTTTACTCCTCTAAGTGCACATTTCTTAAAAAAAGCTATTTACAGTTACTGGCTGTGTCTCGGTACCCTCTTTTACTCCTCAGCTCCATGCAACCTACTTCAACTCCCATTTCTCTTCTGTAGTTGATCCCTCAAAAGCCAGCAGTGAGCTTCCAGTTGGGAAATTTAATGACCTGCCATTCTGTCTTCTTCTTGGTCAGCTCCCTGCAGCTTTGGCATTTCTGCCAGCTACTCCCCTATCCTTTGCTCTCCTAGTTCCCAAGACACTCCATACCCTGCTATTCTCATCCTGAGACTGTTGCCACCCCTCCTTGCCCCTTTGACTCTTCTTCTTCCTTGAGCCCTCTGCATGGCATTCTCCAAAGCTCTGTCCTTGCCTATTTATCTCCTTTAACTTTCCTTTTTCATGATTTCAACATTCACCTCCTATGTGTATAACTCTTGACCTCACCCTCAGTTCTGAAGATGCTACTGAGCTGGAGATCTCTAGTTTCACCTACCCAGTGGGCATTTCCAGTGTTACCTTCCATACCCCCCTCAAAATCAACAGGTACCAAACTAACTCATCATTTTCCATCCTAGACCTGCTCTACTCCTAGTTCTGCTATTGGCACCAACACTCATCCTTACTCCCAACCTGATCATGTCAGGCACCACCCAGGCTACACTGCTCAGCCTTGTCCTTCCAGGCCTGGTGCTCCTCCATGGGTGCCTCCATGGGTGCCACCCTGCACCAGCTTTCTCTACCCTGTTTCCATGTTCCACTCTAACTCAGGCCCTCATCACCTCTTCCCGGGATGACCGTGGGGCAGGCTAATTTGTTGAGATATCAATTTGTGTGTTTTCATGTTGCCTTTCCCTCCTCTATTCCATGAAGACAGTGAATACTTTGTGCATTCTTGCCTCTAGCAAAGTCCTTTCTGGCTTTTATTGGAGAAAACATACTTAATGCCTTTGAGAGCAACAAGGTGAAGGAGGAGATGCTTTTATGGAAAGAGGAAGAGAGAAGGGAAAGAAAAAAAAAAGTGAAATAGTATTCCACAATAAAAAAATACTAGGCAACAAAAACGAATGACTATTGTCATACACAACAATATGATGAGTCGCACAGATAAAGTGTTGAGGGAAAGAAGCTGGAGTAGGATTCTATTTATATGAAATTCTAGAACAGGCACATTAATCTATGGGGATAGAACTCAGAAGAGTAGCTAGCTACCTCAGCGTAGGAAGAGGACTGCTTGGAAAGGGGCAGGAAGGAACTTTCTGGAGTGAGAGAAATGTCTGTACCTTCAATGGGATGTGGTTATATGGGTATTCCATTTATCCAAATGCTTCCAACTCAACACAGAAGGTCTATAAATTTCACTGAATTCAAAGTTTAAAAAGAGGTCGGAGATTGGGGGACGGTGATGGCAGTGGTACTGATGGCAGAACCCGGAGAAGGAAACACCACTCAGAGACTGCCGTCTGGTGTCTTTAGGAAACCTGGACCTTGGGCTACAAGGGTCCCAGAATTCACAAAGCTTCGCACACTCTAAGCCATAGGAAGCCACCAGCCTTCATGGATGTCGGTGCGACCATGATGGAATGAAGGTCAGGGGTTCTTCCCAGGCCTACCGGGCATGTAGTAATCCTTCCAGATTCCAGAGCATTCTTGGGAAGGCAGGAGTGCCAAAGAATGGCTGATACTGAATTTCCTATCAGCCCAGCAGAATGAAACTGAAAACTAAACATGAAGAAAATGAAAAAATGGCCATTTCTGGCACACCAGACTCGGTGGACTGAGAGTCAGACCTCCCACAAATGTAAAAACCTCTAATAAATCTCTCAATTCTTATCCACTCTGACAGTTTAGTCTCCCTAAATCACAATCGGGGTCATGTCTTCCTCTGGTTAAAATCTTCAATGACTCTATATTCCTTGGAGCAAGAAGGAAACAAAGTCTGTATCCCTTAGCCTGAAATTCAAGGGACTCCTTAATCTGTTTACCTTCCCAAACTCAGTAGCCAGCACTTCTCAGTAAGGAGAGAGCAAGAGGGACACTATAAACACTCACACCAGTCAGAAGAATTGTTTTATGCTGCCGTCCTCTTGCTGGGGGGGGGGCCACCCTCAAGACCACAGTTGTTCTACGCACCACTTGGCTAATGTTCAGAGCCAGTGAACACATCTTAGTACTTATGTAACCCAAATATAATTACAAGTGCAAATCTCTCAAAAACTGGGATTTGTTCCAGTCATGTTTTTACAAGAGCCACATGCAGGAAACCCTCATCCACATGTGAGCTTGGGGAGTGAGACAAACGCGGGCTTCGGGATGAGACAGACTGGTCTTGAATCCCTGCTCTGCTCTGAGTGCAGCAGACATGATTGCACATGTAAGTAACAACCAAGCACGCGGGCACATACACCCCTTCCAAACTGCCAGGTTTCAGTAAGTCACATTCCTCCGCTTGGTCTCCCACTAAGCCAGTCATTGAAATCCATCCCACTTAGGACAGACATACGTGGCAATTCTGATCACTGAGACATAAGGAGAGCTCTTCTGAGAAGCTTGCAGGAAATTTTCCTCTCTTAAAATTAAATGACCACCCAGGAAGAGAGGTCTCTTCTGCTGCTGGACTTGATTATGTCTGGATGTGAAGCCCGAAACAGCAACATCATCTGTCAACCACAGGAGGAGACACCCTGAGGACAGAGCCTCTCCACCAAGAAGGGCACAGCAGAAAGATGGGGGGAAATGCTAGGGGTACAGGTATTGATATCGGCTCTGAGAGGCAGAGATTTCCGTTTCTCCACCAGTCCCCTACATAAAGGGCAAGGCCCAGGGTGAAGGCACTTGAGTAAATTGAAGCTGTGCTTTCAATGTTGCTACATTCCAATCTATTAATGTCTTCAGTGATTTTCCTGAGCTATTTTTAATTGATGGTTTAGTTCACTCTTCTTCAACTGAAGTGGTGGATGAACAAAAGTAAATTCGCAAAGGTTTGAAAAACAAATCAGGTTGAGGTGAGGAATTGTGCATTTACTTCTGCACATTTTCAACTGTAAATGACATGGTTATTTCCTTAGAGTGGAATCTGACAGCTGATCACCTCTTTGAGTTCCTGTGCATCTATTTTATCTCTCATGATACTGCTAACAGGGGGCTTATTTGCACTTACCACACATTATGACAAACACATCTATCCATTGACATTTAGGTGACTGCAGACAAATGGAGCTATAAAAAGCTTCAATTGCTCAGTGCCTCATTGCCTAAGCGTAATTTGTATATTATAAGGTAGAGGTGGAATTGTGATGAAGATACCACAATCTGCTGGTTTCAAACTTAGGTAAAGTATCAAAGAAATAGCTAAGACACAAAACTTCCTTGATTCAATGTGGAAAGTATTTATTGAACATCTACTGCACAACACCAGCCAAGACATTGAAAAAAAACTCAGGTGAAATTTTAAGCAGGCAGACTCTACCGTCCAAGAAGAGATGCTACTTTTGTGGAAGTAAAGTATCTACACATAAAATCATAAAAGTGAAAAAAACTCGACACAGGACGGTATGTAATGTACATCTTATGTAAATACATTACACATACACATATATTTAATGCTAGATTGAGAATTGTCAAAATGAAAAAAATCAAAAAAATTTAATTGTCAAAAAGGAGAAAGTTTACATGATCTCAAATCTGTAATATCAAACTGTTAAAGAGTGACACCTAATAAATCATTAATGCAATTGCCTTCTTGAAGTGTTCCTGAACACTCAGTCAAAATCAGTTTCTGGATCCTACTGTGCTTTGCACTTTTAATGCACTTCTGTCCTAGCCCATCAGCCTAAGACCTCAGGAGCAAATCAATAGTCTGACAAAGTCGTTTACTGACCCATTACTATGAAGGACACAGCACATGGAGGAAAGGTGGAAATTACAAGATTTGGGGTTGGGCATTTAAACAAAAATTTAAATAAATTAATATGGCAATATGCTCAGAGCAAAGCAGGACTGAACGTAGAGGGCTGGACATCAAATCTGGACTGCAAAGTGGAACAAGGGGCCCATATCCTTGGAAACTAAAGTTTAGATGTGGAGTGCTGTGTCCCAAACCCCTTATCTGAAGCTCTGCACCTTGTTTGGAAACCGAGGCAACTTCTCTGGATCAAAGTAAATTATGTAAAAGTGGGATATTTCATTCTTACCCATGTCATTTCAAATAGCAAAATTTCTGATAGTTTGGTTTTAGAGAACAAAGTTCCTCTGAGTGAGAAAGCAGTAGACACTGGAAGGGAGTTGTTATGACAGGTTACAGCTGCAGCATGTCCTTGGGAAAAATATTTTTTCCTGTTAACTACAGCTGGTGTTATCTGTATCTGATGCAGGGCAAGGCAGATTTAGATTTTCTTAGTCTGAGCTAATTTTTACTTTCTCACCTCATGACAACTCAAAACACAATGCCCTGCATTTTGGTTAGTAATGTTCAGAGCTGTCTCCAAGCTAGACTACAAATACAAAGTGCTGTATCCCCATCAAGATCTAGCAGTTGTCTCCGATGTGGTGGGTGCTCATAAATATCCTCTGGATTTAACCTGATTACCAAGAAATAGCAATATTTCAACTTCATCAATGGCGGCATATCAGGCCCAAGCAAAACTAAGATCAGGCGACATCAAGTGGCAGGTTAGGAAGCTCTTCTAACAAAAGAAAGACCTCCCACTTGCAAAACTGAAGGCAGGCCATTCTTCCTCAGCTGGAAGAAACATCTAACAGGATTTCAACAGGAATCCATTCAGCAACGTTGCACCTACAAAGGGAACTTGCAAAAGAAGCAAGCAGCTAGGCACACGGGTTAGCCTTCTTCTACAAGAGCAGTATACTTTCAAATCTGCATCATTCAGATTTTGCTCTTATGAATGGTGACAATAATCAGCACTTTCTATCTTATCCTGCCCTAGGCATACATAATTGCTTAAAAAGGCATAGCCTGTCAAGTTTTTATTTGTTCAAGTAATGTCTGTTCGATCATCTCAGTTCAAATATGTCATCATCAAACAATCACACCCATTATAGAGAATATAATGAAACCATTTGGGAGTGGAAAACTGTCTTAACCCCGAAGTACCCCTTAAGTAAAGGGCTTTTGTGTCAGAGGAACGTTTCCACTTCCTCTCATCATGAAATGTTAACACACTTCAAGTTGTTTGTAAACTGGCCTGGTGGGTGAAAACCAGAGAGCAACCAGTACAAAAAGCTGTTGTTCACAAGACCTAAAGAAATGACACTAGACTCTTTCTACTCATTGAATAACTAGGGTAAACTTACAAGGATTTGGTGAACGCCAGAATTCCCATCTCATAATGCAGTTCTGCTTTGCACCAAACTGCAAGCAAGAGTTCACGTCAACATTGAGATTACCAAATGAAAACCATTCTTAAAGAACATTCCTTACCAAGCGTTCTTCCACGTCCTGATGATCAGCCACATCTGGGACAACGGGCATTCATCTCAGGGCACATAAGACACACGTTCAGAGGCAGCAGTGATGACAAATGTCAGCAATGCCTCTCCCTAAAAAAGACTGCTTTGTTTTCATTCAACATGTGGAGCCCCCTTTTGAGATAAGGAGCAACATGACATGTGTTATTACTATAGCTGTGTCTTCGAGCCAGAGGTCTCCCACCTGGTGTAATCTGAAAGTTCCCTCACTGCAAAGTAACTCAAGGCCACCTAAAATTTAACTTATGCAAAGTCAAAACAATACATGGGACATTTATTTCATTTTTCAAAACATTTGTATTTAGCTTCAGGGAGCTTTGATCTCAATCTGAATCACCATCCCCCAAACTCAAATAGCCATGGGACAGAGGTGGGGGGAGATTCTTTGAAGAGTGAGCTTTGGCTTGTGCTGAGTTCATTTTGAGGTTTATGAGGATGCTCTAGAAGAACATAGCAGCACACAGAGAAGAGAAAAATGCTTGTTTGATAAAGTAGAACCAGTTTATTTACTACTTCCGCTAAAATGCCCCACATCCACTTAACCTTTAATCACTTCCTTCTGCTATTGTTATGTTGCTCACTTTTGAGACCATAATGGGCCCAAGCAGGAAAGCTTCTTGGGAATGGGCCATTATCTACCCAAGAACACAAGCAACCCAGACGACACAATTATTAGGTCACAGAACACCATAAAGTCTGTTTTTGTTACAACTGTTAAGATGTTCATCGGTTAGGAAAAAAAAGTTGGGATTTTCTATGGGAAATCACTAACCAATAAATTATTAGACTATAGAACAGAGGAGGGAATATCCGGACTTAATATATTCTGGAATTTACCACCAAAATCACAATCCTCTCCCATCCCAAAGTTCAAGTATCTTAGGACCAGGCTGCCTATGGTTAGTTCTATGCTAAAACAGTAAGAACTGGCTAAACCAATCATGTAAAACAAACTACTCATGGAGTTCTACATCACATGTTGCAAAACAATAATAGTTTTTGAACTTTGTTTCCAGAAAAGAACCTTCATTTACACTACATATATTAATAGGAAAATGTGGGACATTAAGCTGATGGTTGCCTGATATCTGCATGATGAATTAAAGGCAATTATCATGTCCATGTACCTTAATAGTTAGGGAAGGAAATCTGTCTTCCATTTCTTTGTTGACTCTGCAATCAAACTTTACATCTTTTCAATGATCCTTATCACTAAAGAGAAATTGTACAAAATTATAAAGAAACGTGGAGAATACTAGGAAGTACTATTAAAAACTGAACTTTAAGCATGAAAAAAAGCTTAAAATATTACCCAAACCCTTACCTTTTCTGGCTTTCCTTAAAACAAGAATATAAATGATGATGGTTCTCAGATTGAAGTTTTAATATATTTTGCTGTGGCCTGAACATTCTTTTAAAGTTCCAGGAGGCAGAAACATGTCTGTTTTGCCTATTATATCCCCACACACCTTGAACAGTGTTGAGCATATAAAACGTTCCAAACTGATCCTGCTGAATAAATTCCACTGAATTACTGTCACAGCCTAAGGAACATCTTTGTTTTTACTGAAATCATGGGTATGTTGCTGAAAATGGCACACTTTAAATGGAAACATGAAATGTGTTATTTCCGTAACTTAGATCCAACTTGCTTTTGACAGCAGCAAATTTAATTGGAATATATTCATTCACAGATGAGGGGAGAAAAAGAGACATCTAGTGGATGGACTGAAAGATTCAAAACTCAAAAGCCACATCTGCCTCTCCTTTCTTCTCTTGCTAAATGTCTCTGAAAAAACCACGGTCTTCTTTGTGAAAGAGGTCAAAGACAAGTAGTTACTTCAATTTCAAGACTGCTACTAGAATGCTAATGCCTGAATGAAAATTCTTCTACCTGGGAGTTTAAGAAGTCACTTCCTTGGGGCGGGGGGGGGGGGGGGGGAGCAGTTACTTAAAGCCATTTCAGTCATGCTTCAAGTGCCCTAAAGAATAATGCCCACAAAGTTGCAACTTTCTGTTTTATGAACGTGAAGAAAAAAAATAGGTAGAAAAATTTAGTACTGTTCAAATCAAATAACCCTATTTCTTTTGAGATATATTAGAGGCAGGTGAATCCATAGACATACAATTCAAATGTAATCCGAATATGAGTTCATTAGCAGATCATTCACCTTGAGTTTATTAAAACATACATTCGTAAAAGTGTTGAAACACTTTTTCAATGGACCATCTTGAAAGGGATGAATTTTTAAAAGACAGCTATAAATGGATATGTAAATAGTATTGTAATTCGTACCAAACGTGATTTTTTTTTTTTTTTTTTTTTTTAGAGAGAGGGAGAGAGAATCCCAAGCAGGCTCCTCTGCCCAGTGTGGAGCCTGATGTGTGGCTCCATCCCACAACCCTGAGATCATAACCCAAGCCAAAATCAAGAGTCAGATGTTCAACCAACTAAGCCACCCAGGTGCCCCAAACATGTGCTCTATTTTAAAAATAGATTATCACCCTACTTATATCATAAGTATTCTTAATTACTATCAAAACAGTGATAGGATCAGAAACACCATTTTCACAAGTGCTTTTTATCCAGAACTTTATTCAACAAATATTTGAGCACTTGCCACATGCCAAGAATTGTATTTCCTAACATTATCACAAAGTTCACTTTTATCTGTAGCCTAAAGATGCTCTCCCAGTCTCTAAAACCAGTTCAGGTACTTTCTAATTCATAAAAATCCAGTTATGTCACTGACAAGTTTAAGTTTCAGTAGGAGATCTGCTAATAGGTACATAAATCTAGCTATTTTGGAGAGACATGGCCAAAATGTGCAAGAGCTCAAATATACTACTTGGCCTAGATCACAACAGTTCAATGTTTCAAAGGCTGTTCTGTATACAGAGCAGTCTCTTTTTTCTTTCTCTTTTTTTAAAGAGATCATTTCCTCATAACATCCAATTCAGTCTCCAACAGACTTGCTGAGTTTTAGGCTCTTGCTATTAGCTCAGCACTTTAACCTGCTAACTATGGGCATCACGCATGATTTGGTAGACATATTGAAGGTCATTTAATACCTCCCTCTCATCAGCAGCATCTACAACAATAATGGTATCAGCTCTCCCAACTCAATGGGTCATTGCCAAGTAAATTTTGAGAAAACTATTTAATAAGCCATATGCTATTCAGTATAAATAAAACATTAAAAAAATCATTACCGAGTCTTATTCTGCCCCTAACTACTTATATGGCCTTTGCCAAGTCACTTATAATATTGGTGTGTTCCCTCATCTGTACAATATGATTAGGACTAGACCAAACTGAAAATTCCATATTACTGATGTCAGTTGTTTGCATGAGTGGTCTCAACCTTAACTGCATCCATTTTTAAGTTTTTCAGTCCATGCGTGAGGACAGCAGACATCCCCAATGCAACCCGCCACTATTTCCAACTTGCTTACAGTCATAACACACTCATCCCTGCCCACAGTCACTCACTGTTACTCAGGCTGCTTCTTCCATACCTAAAATATCTTCTCTACCTACTCTCCACCTACCAAATTCTTACTCACCATTCAACGTCTTGGGAAAGAGAAATCAGTCTATTCTAATAGAACTGCTCTGTACTTTGGTCATCTCAAAAAGGTACAAGAGATCTCTAAGCATTACTGCACCAAAGCACAAGTCTCATATTTTCTTACTGCACAACCCTCTGAACAGTAGATTCTTAATTTGTTTGCAGAAGATACTGTGTACTCCTAATAAGAGAAAGAATGTACTCTCAATTCCAATATCAACTTTCTAATAAGCCTCCAAGAAAGAGGAACAATCTACCATACCAATAATTCTCATGCATTGAAAATGGAGGAAATTTGGGGGCACCTGGGTGGCTCAGTTGGTTAAGCGTCTGCTTTCGGCTCAGGTCATGATCTTGGGATCCTGGGATAGAGCTCCGCATCAGGTTCCCTGCTCAGTGGGGAGCCTGCTTCTCCCTCTCCCTTTGCCCCTTCCCCTTCTCATGCTCTCTCAAATAAAGAAAAAAGAAAAGAAAATGGTGGAAGTTTTGATTTAAGTCATTATCTCTAAATTATCTCAAAATGGGATTTGGATAAGAGAGAATCAAAACTGGTCC
Source organism: Mirounga leonina (assembly GCF_011800145.1). Lineage (NCBI taxonomy): Eukaryota > Metazoa > Chordata > Mammalia > Carnivora > Phocidae > Mirounga > Mirounga leonina. The sequence goes on along the minus strand of NW_023270377.1, from coordinate 95,345,362 downwards.
ACAAAAAAGCAAAGCTAGAAATTAGTAGAGTTTTCTACTATTGTTGTTGAATGGTACCAAATATTTTAAAGCATTTCAGTTAGCATTGTACAATGCTCAGCTTTAGAGTGCACAATCATTTATACTACAAAGACTTAAAAACTACCAAAACCTAAAGAACTACTGAAGGCCCACTTCAGAAAATTTATGATCACTTAATAATCCTTCACTGTTTTATACAGAATATCACTTTTATTTAAGATAAAAACTAGAGGAACAGAAAAATGTAGTAATTCAGTTTTACTTCCTCGATAAATACGGGTATTTTTTAAAGGACCAAAAACTATATACACAAATTACTCAAAGTTTTAATTTCACAATGAAAGATGGATTTTATTCACTCATCCATTCATCTATCAAACACATTTACTGAACCACTACTATGTGCCAGGTAATATGTAAGGCACTAGAAATACCAAATGAATAAGAATGATCCCTACTATGAAATTACTTTCTTCAACTATCGTTGGATTTAACATTTCTCATTGTTTTAAGAATGTCAGGAACACATAAAAGACTAATTTTAAACAAGAGCCACACATTGTAACTTTTATCGTACTTAGCCGAGTTTTTTTCCCTCAAAACCACCACCACAGCCAACATCATCTTTATGAAGAAAAACCCTAGGCTTATTAAGACATCTCTGAAATCTCACTCCTCTGTGTATTTACCACTACACTAGCTCAGGACAGAAAGTTTTATTCATCATCAGACACAGTGACTGAAACACAGTATGTGGTTAAGAAATGCCTCTGGGACTGGAGGCCCAAAATCTGATGCAGTACATGGGTAGTATAAATGAGTTGTAGTGTTTGAATAAATGTGAAACCATTTTGATTCAGCACCTTAGTTTTAATGTAATGTATAAAAGTCACCAAAAGTGATAGAATGCTGAAAAACAGTAAAGATCAATCATTTGTTAAATCAAAATAACACAATTTTTTTCTAATTTTTAATTTTCTCATTTTCTTTCAGTTGCCATTTTTGCTAAATCATTCATTTGTATTTTTGTACCCTTTTTTTTTACTGCTGCTGCATTCACTTGGAGCAAGATTAATACAATTCTGAAATCAAATAGGTGTTATTTAATTCAGCTCCCAAGTTCCAAGTGCCTTCAGTTAAACTGGGTTATGGCATAGAAAGTACCAGAGACAACCAGATTTTAATTTATTTTTGTTAAGATTCTATCAAGACCAAGCACATTATCATGAAAGTGCTGGTATGCTGATAAACAAATACTATGGAAGAGGAATGAACAGTATTGAGGAATCATCAACAAAGAGTAGCAGAAATCCTTTCAAGCCTCCAGACCCTCCTACAGATTTAAAAATTCTTAAGATCAGCTTAGATGTGATATGGGCCTAACTCTAAAAACCAAGTACTTATTTTTAGGATTTGCTGTAAAAGTTCCCCATAACTTCTTGCTGACAAATCTGCCCATGGCCAAGAGTATAGGCTACATGCTATTACACTGAAATATGCTCTAGGGCACAGAGTAGGAGGTTTCACTCAGAGTTTAAGTATGTTCGTTTCTGTGTACTTTAGGTAATATATTTAGTGACATTAACCTAAGTTGGGAATCTAGGTGCTAACAGCTACAGAGACTGCAGAAGGCTATTGGAGGTACTCAGGCATGGTGATATGAACCAGATAAAGGAGTAGAAGGTCACAGGAGTCAAAGCTGAGCTGGTAAGAAAAGCAGAAATACACTGGACTTTATCACGGACTGATTAGTCCAGTATTTAGAAGAACAACAACACTCTTTACAATAGCACAAATACCCTTTGACACTATAAATAATTTCATCAACAATGTTACAAAGTACCCTGGTACCACCATTATGGTTATCTGAATGAAGAAAGTTTCTATTTCTGTAGATATATTCTCTAGGACCTCTCTGGAGAAAGTAAATAAATAATATAATAGCCTATTATCCCTATACTTCATATTATTATTTCTGAAGATATTCCTACAAATAACTGCAGGAACAGTTATTTCAACTTGTTCAAGTAGCTTTGAAAGCAAACCAAAAAATTATATTGGTGGACCTGAACAGATAACTGCTGTATCTTTTATCAAAAAGGAAGGCAGACCGGAAGAAGGTCTATGCCATTTACTAAGGGGTAAAGATTAAGTTGTGGAAACCAGCTTACTGAAGAGTAGGCAAGTTCGAGAAACATCATCTACTTTATTTCTGTCCGTTAATATTTCCCAATTGATCAAAGCCCTGCCTATTAAAATGGAGACATCAGAAAACATCTTTACTATCACAAATGAATCAATTCTCACAAATCATAAAAACTGCCTTGTTAATCCATACAATCCATATAACACCACCTTCTATGTAAACTAAATTAAGGTCCAGAAAGTTCAAAGAATTTGTCTAAGATTATACAAATTTATCTTCCATGTTTTAACAACAACAACAACAAAATTAAAGTTGAAGGAGTTCTAACATCAATTTGTAGAACCAGAATAAAAATTTCAATCACTGGTCTCAGTTTGGTGTTTTTCCAATGTACCACGCTCATGTAGCTTGACATCGAATCAGTGTTGCAGATTTGAATTCATCTTGGCCAGCATCTATACATATACAACCAAAGGTGCTGTAAGTTGAAAAACGATATACAGTGATAGGAAAGATGTGAAGAAATAAGAGCACTGTTTCTATCATATTATAGCTAAGTCCTATAAAGGCAGAGGAAAAGGATTATCAAGAAATATATAGGAAACGTTTGAGTCTTCTTGTTTCCCTAAATACATGTAAGTTTAAAGGAAAATTTTTGACCTTCACATTTTTATATCAGTTAACATCTTTAAAAAGTATGCATGAGATTGTAATCTGTGGCTCTGTAAACATGTCTTTTGAGCTTACTCATTTACTATTCAATAATACTAGGTGGAAAAGACATATTTAAGGCAATGCTAATAATACTTTATTGGACCAAGAGGATGAAATCTTTAATGCTTATCCATTTAGTTCTGTATCAAAAGATCTTTGAAAAGGCAGAATGAAGAACAGTATATGTAGCAAACTCCAATTCGTGTTAAAATAAGGGAGCTATACTTCTTTCTATATTCACAGAAAATTACAAGGACACAAGGACATTTCTAACTGTAATGGGAAAATAAGAAAAGATAGAGTGAAAAGGAAACCTACTTTCACTACTCTTTGGTACTGTTTGAATTGTTTTTTGTTTGTTTTTTTTTTAACATGTTCATGAACTACTTTTTTAAGTGAGGGGAAAAAAAAAAAAAGATCTTTGATTCTGACACTACCACTACCAGAGGACATACACTTTGCTCTTTACTCCCAACCTCAAGTTTCACAGAAATGATTAATACAATTTTAAGTATCCTGCTTCATTCTAAATGAAATCTAAAGTTTACTCCTCAATTCTACCTTTATATTAAATACAAACAACAAAGACCCTTTCATTGTTCTTTAACTTTTAGATAGACATATACTAATTCTATGTGCATTTTCATGGATAATGAAGTTCAAGTGTTCACTGGAATTAATGCTGAAGTTCTAAAAAGCCTAAAAAACATCTTCTATTTTTATTCTTCTATAAATATAACTGGTAAAATTTCAAGTTCACAGATATTTTCTACCATACACATTATAGAGATTTCAATGAATTCCACTATTCCAACAGAAACAGAAATCATATAAAATACATACACACAAAGTAGAATGACACTGCTTCTAAAAAAAAAAAAAAAAAACATTAGAAAAGGTAATTCAGTTTTAATTTATTTTCATCACTTTTTCTTCATGGTCCAGATATTTTAAAATGCAAAGAAAATTAACTTTCCATGATATGTCAGGGACTGGCACTAAAAAAATTTTCAGACTGCAAATGAGTTATACAAATGAAAATATCAAATGGAGATCCAGTTATCAAAATGAAAGCACTCAATGTATTAAAATTTCACAATTATTTGTTTAGAGCACATAAAAAAGTGAGCTTGCTAACCAACTGTTGTGATTTTAAAGAACTATCGCAGAGGTTTGAAGAAAATAGATTAGTTAACTTATAAAGAGATTAAAGAGCTTGAAACAAGTATTAAAAAGAAATTTGTGCCTTTATTAGAATGGTGTTAGGCTTTAAATATACCAATTTTGGTAATCAAATTATTTATTTTTAATAAGAAATGACACTACAGAACTGCAGTACTGGTCCAACAGTCTTATCTTTACTTTTTCTTTAAAGCAAGAAACAGGATTCGAGTAATCAGAAAGCACTAGTGGGCATCAGTTAATCCAAGATACTAGCTTCTTAGTTCCAAAAGCACTTGCAAAGAAAACCACTGTGGGGTACAAGGGGGTGGAAGCCATTTGTAATAACTGGAATCCCATGAGTGTGTGTGTACGCCAAGTCTCATGAGGCTTTTTTTTTTTCTTAATTTATCCTTTACTTGGTCACTTGTTTTTCCTCAAATACTAGTTTTTCTTTGACTTTTTCCTCAAAGTATAAAAAGTATGAAATATAAACAAGCTCTTGCATTGCACACTTAGAAGTGTACAACTCAAGCATTATAGAGCTATCTACATACCGATAAATCCCATCAAATCTTGGATAATTCAATAATATACAAAATATCAGGGCACAGAAAGAACTAAAACCCACTTCTTTTTGTTACACATAAGATTCAAATATCCAGTCTAAAGAAAAACACTTAATCATTTTGGCTCTCCTCTACATTCTCATGTTGATATACTTATTAAAATATTCCTGTATAATTATGTTTGGTCTTCTTACTTCAAGTCAGGTTTAAAACCTCAAAACCAGCCATCCAGACAAAACAGGTAATCAGAAAGATTATTTCTTCCCCACCTCCCTAACCCCAATAATTATGAAATCAATTTTACGACATGACTCCAAACACTGGATTGTGACGACAAATGCTAGGTCCAATTTCTTCATAATCCTTTTTGGTGTGGCATACTTGGTAGAACTCGGGCTGAAAATAAAAACATGCATTTTTACAAAGGTCAAAAATGTACCACCCTCTCAGTATGCTTTAAAATAGATTTGTTAAATCTAAAATGTTTATTATTAGTCCATCTCGATATTTGAATGAAGCTTAAAAATTCTAGAAACCGTGACTTAAAATCAGCTATAAATCTTTATCAGAAATGAAGAGTAGGATTTAACACATGTCCTAACACATATCCCCCTACCTCAGCATGATTCTGAAATTCTGAGGACTGGAAGACTGATTCTCAAAAGCTCAGACTATTCTGATAAGATTTCCCCACATTGTACAATAAATCAGTACTCTAAAAAAGCAGCATTAATCTAAAATATAAATAAGGGGCTCCTGAGCAGTGCAGTCAGTTAAGTGTCCGACTCTTTAAGCTCAGGTCAATGATCTCAGGGTCATGGGATCAAGCCCTTGTTGGGCTCCCTGCTGAGCGCTGGGGAGTCTGCTTCAGATTCTCTCTCCCTCTCCCTCTGCTCCCCCATCCCCAACACTCACTCTCTTTCTCACTCTCTAAAATAAATAAAATTTTTAAAATAAAATAAAATATAAACTCCTCTTAGTCATATACAAAAACTTCTAGATTAACTTGCTTTCCTCACTAAAGGTCTGGTATAGACAGAGGCTCTCTCTCTGTTAACTTCTTCAAAGGGCAAACTTACAAACTCACCAGGTTATTATATGGCACAAACAGAAGATAACTAAAATTAAGGAAGAAAGTAACTTTTACCTCTTATTTTTAAATGGTTTTAAAAATCCAAGTTTATGTAATTTTCAATAATTCAGATAAAAGCTTCTTCATTTTATTTAATATTATGTGTACTACAGGATAAAGCACTGATATTTAATAGGCTAATGATGCTAAATTACCTTTTAAAGAGGTTTTAAGATGTTTTGGTTTGGGGAAAGGGCCCTTAGAATAATTCCCTCTACTAACTTTCGAACATCATACTTCCTATGCAGTGATCTTAGTGTTTTTAAATATTTGCACAGAAAAAACAATGAACCTTCTAATATCTGTATCATCACAAGATTAAAAGAACTTTCCCTACAGATGAATTTTAAAACTAAATTTTCACTCTAAAAAACAAGCAAAAAATAAAATCCAAATAACTTCTACTTTTTAAAATACTATGTACATATATATGTAACCAATTTTAAAACTTCCTCATGTAATATACAGATATATTGCAGATAAATTTAAAGAAATTTCCCTTGTTATTCTATATTGTATATGTATTGGCTATTTCTTCTAACTGGAAAAAAAAAATCAAATTTTAAATGTAAGCTTTATCTCACCGTGGAAGCCAGCATGGATCCTCCAAACCAAACTGCATATCGCTGCATGTGGTGTGTAATGACTTGTACATCAATAGGTTTTGGCTAAAAATGACACAGTAAGAGCAGTTCAACAGTAAATTCAAATAACAATTTCTGTATCATTTAATTTTTAATGTATATACACAAAACTGTATATTCAAAAGTAAATAAAACTTTAAAAGAGGCAGGATGCACATAAAGCAAAACAGAATACAACAGAAACAAATTAAGCTAATTTTATTTAAAAAAAAAAAAAAAAAAACAGTAACAACCACACTGAAGTGGGGAAAGGGACTAACCCAAGTAATTTATGAACACAGTATTATGACTAGCCCTCTGTCTTAAGATAAAAACTAAGTAAGGGGGCCTGGGTGGCGCAGTGGGTTAAGCCTCTGACTCTTGGGTTTCAGCTCAGGTCATGATCTCAGGGTCAAGAGACTGCTTAGGACTCTCCCTCCCTCTCCTTATCTTTTTTAAAAAAGATAAAAACTAAGTAAATATTGAACTCCAGTTAGTATACTTCTCACTGTGGTATGGATTAACAATTCTGAAAGCACTATAATAAGTATTCCAGTTCGAGCAAAAACATCAATACACTGTAGATAATGGAAGCCAAGTTTCTCACTGTCAGAGAACTGCATTACAAACATGAAAAAGTGGAAGGCTACAATGAACTTCTGGTATTCTGGAGCTAGTAGTATCACTATGAATTAAGAGTTCTTAATTTATATAAATACAAAACTGGATACAGATGTGTGTGTATATACATGCACACAAGTACATCCTAGTTCTGACTCCCAAGAAGGCCCGAGGCAGTGACCCTCAGTAACAATGAATATACCTAGTGTCCAAAATTTGGTTCTTTTTTTTTTCTTAAAGATCTTATTTGTCAGAGAGAGAGAGAGCACACACAAGCATGGGGAGTGGCAGGCAGAGGGAGAAGCAGGCTCCCTATTAAGCAAGGAGCCTGATGCAAGACTTGATCCCAGGACCCCGAGGATCATGACCTGAGCCGAAGGCAGACACTTAACCGACTGAGCCACCCATCCCCAAAATTTGGTTCCTTAATAGCATTTTCCACTAAAAGGAACAAGGGTGTCTCAGGAAAAAAAAAAAAGGTTGATTCTAATATTGAAGAACAGAAAGTACAAGATGAATCTGAATTATTTTGCTGGGTCAAAGAGTAGCAAAAAGCCTAAAGAATACTAGGGCCACATCAAAAGGACAAAAAGCCACCTTTAATGGCTCCCACTGGCCAAATCTGAAAAAAATTTGAGCATCAAAATTAAAGATATTAATAGTATTAATGATAGGTTATTTTATCACAATGATATTGATGATATAGTCTAAAGAATAATATGAAAAATCAGGTTTTTATAGAGGTATTACTGAATGAATGAGAAAGAAAAATTCTTCCTTACAGTAAAATGAGACTAAAAACCATAGAAGGAATGATGGAATTTGCAAAATACCAGTTGGCAACTACCACACAGTGGTAACTATTTTAGGAAAGAAAAATGGATGTTAAAACCAGTGGTTGAAAGTTTGATAAGAAACAGGATAGTCTGAAAGTATCTTCCCATAGGACTCTTATTACACATAAAGAAAAAATAATAACTTTATAGAGAAACCCAGCAGACACAACTTTAACCAACTGATCAAAATTAACATCTGGGACAAATTATACCATGTGTCTAGTGATACAATCCACTAAAAAAGGATACAACATCATTTCTGTGGTATTACTGCCAAAAGTACATAATCTGAACCTAACTAATCATGAGGAAGTATCAGACAATCCCAAACTGAGAAACATTCTGTAAAATAAATGGTCTATATTCTTCAAAAGCAATAAGGTTAAATAAGAATGACAAAAAAGGGCCACCTGGGTGGCTCAGTCAGTGTGGAGTCTGCTTCAGATTCTTTCTCCCTCTCCCTCCCCCTCTAACCCTCTCCACTCAAGAGCACTTGCGTGCATTCTCTTGCTCACTCTCTCTCCAAAATGAATAAACTCTTAAAAAAAAAAAAAGAAAGAAATACAAAAAAAAGACTGAGTACTTGCTCCAGATTAAAGGGACATAATAACTAATTCAAACATGTGGTCCTAGACTGGATTCTAGACCAGTATTTTTTTTCTCCCTTTTGCCATAAAGGACAATAATGGAAGTGGTGAAACCTGAATCAGGTCTATAACTAGATTTTTTATTGTATCAAGATTAGTTTTGTGATTTTGACAACTGCAATGTCCTGTTCTGGGACATACGCACTAAAATATTTAGGGGTGATGGGACACTATATTTCCAACTCACTCTCAAATAGTTCAGAGAATAATATTTGCATGTGTGTATATTTGCATAGGTACGTATCTTTATAGATAGAGAATAAAGCAAATATAAAATGCTAACATTTGGAGAATCTAGGTGAACGATATAAAGGAATTCCTTTAGGTTTTGTATCTTTTCTGTAAGTACGAAATTATTTCAAAATAAAAAGTTTAAAAATATTTACATGTCATAAAAAATGGCTTATTTTTTTGTTAAGAAAAGCTATTGAGTTGCCATTAAAAATTACAGATTGAAAGGCAATAAAGCCAGATTTAGATACAGATATATTAAAATGATATGAAAATCAGTAAGAATATCAAGTAAAATAAAAAGGGAGGCAGAGTCCTCCAGTAAACTGGGTTTCTCCTGTATCATTAATGTCAGTACAGTGCTGATATCACGGAGGGAAAAAAAAATTCCTCATTTCTTGTTTTTTAAATGTACAAGCCTAAAAATGTTAAATTTTCACTTTATTAAAATATTACACTCAAAAACAGCATGTTTCATTTCGTATGTCTATAATGAGTCCATCCACAAACTAAACAACTACTTAAACATACTTTTTTACTGCTCCCCAAGAGATAAATTTAAGATAATCAAAATTTAGGGGCTGAAAACAGTCAGTGGTCATGCAATTTCTAAAGCAGCAGCAAACCCTAGAGGATTGTATTTTACTTTTAAGTAATTTTGAACGACTAGTAGTCTCAGATGAAGCCCTAATTCTTGATAATTTTCCAAGCTGAATAAAACGTGTTTTTATTAAGCAATGTATCCTCTAAATCAATGTTTTGCTTCAATATTCTACATTGAACAAGGATGAAACATAATATTTACTGAAAAACTGTCTCATAAATATAGAAAGCAGATATCTGAGAATTTAAAATTAATTTTGATTTTGACAGCAAACCCAAAGTCCAGGACATGTAAAAGAAAAGTTATTTCTGCTAAACCACCAATTCGATTTCACACTATGAGGCTGCTGTGGGGGACGCTAGAATGAGTCTGTGCAAGCAGGCTTGACCCCACAACATCAGCTTCTCTCTCAACTCAGCTATGTTGTACTGCTATAGTACTATTTAAAATTGTGTGGATCCTTAAGGAATATTATCCCTAGAGTATGCAAGGAATTCTTCTCTATATACGTTATCTGTGAGAGACATATGAAATAATGTCACTCACACAGACTAAGAATATTTTCCAGAAATGTTGATAATATCCTAGAGGAATCAAATGACCAAGAATATCATAAATATGATATTCTTGAATGATTACATATATGTAAATCCTTTAAAAACGTATGTTTTTCTGAATACATGCATAGTTAAAAACATGAACTGGATATACCTAAATTCATGACAGCAACTACCCTCAGGAGGAAAAAGAACGAATTGAAACCAAAGAGAGAAAGGAAAAGGTCTGAGGAAGGTAAGGTACTCTTTTTGTTAGTATTTTATTTCTTAAAATAAGATCTCAATATGATTAACCACTTCCATTAGAAAGTCTGATAGAAATCCTTATTTTCCTAAGTAAAAGCAAAAGTTGGCTGACATCTCCCATCCCTATTACAATAATCAAGGCACCATCAACCCTCCCCCTAATAACTAAGAAAACCAACCTTCAATCTGCCACCACTCAATTCCTCACTTAATTTCAGCCTGGCATCTACAGTTCTTTTCAAATCTCTTTGCAAGCGACGTCCAAAGTCCCTGAACATGGTTGAACCTCCAGAGAGGACAATATTCTATATTAGTGGAGAAAAATAAATAAGTAAGTATGACTTTTATTTAGAGAGAAAGAGAAAAATAAAGACATAAGAAATAGTATTAAAATACTATCATAGGCTTTTGAAGAGAGGATTTTTAAATTTAATACTCAACAATGGACAGAAATATAAAGAAGTTTTTTAAAAGAAGACCTTGAACAATTTTGCTGTAAATACTGACCTTGTAGAGAGGACGTCTGACATCAATAGGGCAATTCTGAATTACTTCATCTACAACTTCTGAGATAGGTTGAGTAAAGTCTGGATTAGCAAACTGAAAAGTAAGTAAAAGTGGATATATGACAGAAATTAGATCACTACTAATACATATCACAATACAAAATTAAGAAAGTTTTCAGTTTAAAAATAAAAGAACTTTTTACAAACAAATTCTGGTCTCTAATTCAAAATTAAAGACACAGAAATCAGAGATTTCAGAAGAAATCAAATTACAGTAATGATGATATATACCATTTCATAACTATCAGAATAGCAAAAATGTAAAACCACACATATAGCATGAGCTGGTAAAAATCTGTAGGCATGCACATGAGCAGAGCTCTGAAAATGAGTTGACCGACACATTTGTAGTTGAGGTCAAACAAGGAAATGCTGTCTATTCATTTCAGCTTTTATGCTGTAAGTAAGTGTCCTTTTCATGATCTATTTAGTGCCACAGTTTCCACATTTTTGCAGGTGATTTTGCTATTTAAAAGGGTCCCCGGGGCACCTGGGTGGCTCAGTCGGTTGGGTATCTACCTCCAGCTCAGGTCATGATCCCAGGGTCCTGGGATCAAGCCCTGCGTCGAGCTCCCTGCTCAGCCGGGAGTCTGCTTTCTCCCTCCCAGTGCTATTGTGCTCTCGCTTGCTCTTTCCCTCTCAAATAAACTTAAAATAAATATAAAATAAAATAAAATAAAAAGGGTCCCCAACCACAGTAGTGCCAAAGTGCCATCTACTGTTCCTAAGCTTAAGGCTGTGATATATGTCATGGAGAAAATACAGTTTTGGATAAGGTGCATTCAGGCATGAGTCACAGTTTTGCTGTTGGCCGTGATATCAATGCTAATAAATCAACGATATATATTAAACAGTGTGTCTTTAAACAGAAACACAAATAAAACAAGGTTTCATGTTCAGTTGACAAAAGTGTTGGAATCTAAGGCTCACAGAACTGAACCGTTTCCCGCTATGAGCAATGGTTCAGTATTCACTAATTCAGCATTCACAGCAACTTTATAGGAGTATCTACTATGAATAATGAGAACTGTATACTCACATGATGATACACCATAGTTAAACTATTTCCAAATAGCTGACACTCAAAAGCAAAACTCATTTTTTAAAAATATAACTTCATAAAAACTTGAGTTATTCCAAATATGTAAATCCTTTAAAAATATATGTTTTTGTAAATACATGCACAGTTAAACATAAGAACTGGATATACACTAAATTTATGACAGCAACTGCCCTCAGGAGGAAAAAGGATGGAAACCAAATAGAAAAGGAAAAGGTCTGAGGAAGGTAAGATACTCTTTTTATAATATTTTACTTCTTAAAATAAGATTTCAATATGATAAATATTAAAATATTACTATGTATTTATTTGGAATGGAAGGTACACGTATTACACAAAACTTTTCAGAATTCTTTAACAGACTGGATAGGTAGGTTTGAGATGTAAAGCAGTTTGACAACTTCAATTATTATGGAAACAGAATGAGGTTAAAAATTCTTTAAAAAATTTTATATACAACATCAGGTCTTATACAAGGAGAAGTAAGATTAAGGAAGGGTTCCTTTCTTCCCCATCATTTATTTTTACATGCAGGCCTATGACCCTCCAAAATCATACTGTGTATTTCCTAAGAGGAACTATACAAACATATACATACATATATATATATACACACACATATATATATAAATAATTTGGAAATGTTAGATCTCAGAATTAAACTTGTATTCTGGAACAAAGACCTAATTTGCAAAAATATATGTAAGTGGCCATATATTACTCTTTAAAATTAGAAAGGAAATGCTACATGGGATTTTTCTTTTTTCCTAGGTATTAAGGTCAAAATTCAGCTCTAATTTGTCAAAATAAACAAGTCTATTTTATTCAAATGAATAAAATTTAAAGTAACTGTCTAGAAAATGAGTTGCCAACCACCTCTCTTGGCCTCTCATTTTTCCCATTAGCTTGTCTAATGGGAGAAACAACGTTCCTTTGTTCATTAAACGGATTCTATAACTTGACTGGTAACTATTAGATGTGTCCATTTTTTCCAGTTATTAAAATTAGTTTGAAGTTATTTAGAGTCTGGGCATACAATGAAAAGAGATTTAATGTTACTTAAGTGATGAAGCATAATGATACAAGATATTTTAATTTAGATGAAGTAAGATATCCCTAACAAAGATTCTACTGACTTCTGTTATCATAGTAAGAGAAAAAAATGACAGCCAACATCTATCCTTCTGAAGCATGCTGATGAGTATACATAAGAAACCCTAACAGGGATATAGAATTCCTTGGGATAATGAATACCTAAGAGTGGGTATAGAAATGTGGCTCATACTGAACCTTGAGAAAGCAACCTATAGACTATTTGTTCTATCTGTCAGAAGTTGTCCATATTGTATTCTGTGAAAATGGGAGAATATAACTCAACTTGGCTGGCTCTGTATGCCATGTATACACAAGCTTAGTTTAGAGGCAGAGAATGGCTCAGTCCACCATTAACTAGAATGAGCAAAAGAATTGGAATCCTGAAAATTTTATTTTGTGACCTGTAGAAATTCTCTAGATTTTAGACTATGAAATTTCTAAGGAAACTTAAGTTCTCAAAACATGCTTTTATGATCCCATAATGATACTTCAACCTGAGACCTGGTCATGAGATTTAATCCCCAAAATGTGGACAAAGAACATTAACAACAGAAAATATTAATGACAGAAAATATGTTCTACAATATCTTAGTATCTTATCAACTTATTAATACAGAACTTACAAATTCTCTACACTGTCTTTGTTAGCCATATTCCTTCAATATTTACCTAAACAACACACACACACACACACAGGAGCGCGTGTGCTCAACAGATTAACCCTCCCATAATTCTTTCCTTAACCTTTAAGACAGTTTATCTGCTATAACATGAGCAAGTAAAAGGCAGGAATAGGGTCATTCATTCCTGTGCTATGCCCTTCTCATAACAATTTTTAATCAAGAACATACAAAGGAAAGAATTTATACGAGCTTTATATATTCACATACTCATAATCAACCCACAGATACTCTGATTTGCAAAGAAAGAAATGAAGTCTGATTTAAATACATCTTCACAAAAAGCTCATGGGCCATTGTGCTATATAGAATCCCAGGTGAGAATGAGTAGAATATGTAGTAAAGCAGCAAACAATGGATACTTAATAAAGGGAAAGAGTAAGAATTAACAATAAATTGTTGTAGGTTACTCAATACTTGACTATGCTCAACCTAGGGTCCCCACTAAGAATATTTTTAGGCCTTTTGGTTTCACTTTCAGCAAAAGGATTAGTCCTGTCTCTAAATGCTCTCTGATCAGGTCTTAATACTACTGCAAGTGGCTATCAAGGGAGGAGTATCTAACCTCTTTTCTGAAAAATTTACAGAGAATACACCCAAGTAAACAAAGCAGTCCAAATAGCTTTGTCAAAAAAATTTACATTTCCCTTAAAATAAAAAATCAGAGTGCCAACCCTATTCCATCTAAAAACAGTTCTTTCAAGCATTTGTGATGAATTTAGCAATTCAAAAAATAAATATCCTTACTCTTTCATACAGTTTATGTTTAGTGTCCAAGTTTAGATACCTACACTTTCATCTAGCCAAAACAAAAAACAGAGTGAATTTTCCAAATGACAGAGGATATCTAAAACTACAGAAGACAGAATCTTAAAATTCACTTGGGAAGTGACACAGTTCATAGTATACAAAAAAAAAAAGTCTATTCTGGAAAAACATGGTGAACTAATAAGCACACATATCTCAACTTGCTCTCCGTACTAAATGCACCAATAAAGAAATTTTTTTTAAAGATTTTATTTATTTATTTGACAGAGACAGACACAGCGAGAGAGGGAACACAAGCAGAGGGAGTGGGAGAAGGAGAAGCAGGCCCCCCACCGAGCAGGGAGCCCGACATGGGGCCCAACCCCAGGACCCTGGGACCATGACCCAAGCTGAAGGCAGACACCCAATGACTGAGCCATCCAGGCACCCGAAAGAAATTTTTTTAAAAAAAGGAATAATCCCAAATGTATGGAGAGAACAGAAAGAGAAGAAACAGCAACAAAATTTGGCAAACTGCAATGTTTGCAGATGGACAAGACTATACACTCCCTCCAAAACACTCAGTAAGTCATCAGTAGGGAAAGCCAAGAATAAGGCTGTTTTCTATCACCACCACCACCACCACCCCCAAAAAGAACTGGCTGTACCTATCAGCACTGAAAGTGAGGTAGAAGAAGGACAGGAAGGAACAATGGTTGAAAGCCTCTGTGAAAAGCAAAGTCACAGATCCCAACTACAGAAGTCTATGAAATACCTCCTCCTCAGCCAAGGAGAAAGGTGGCTTATCTATTCTCTTAAGGGAATAAATTAGAGAGCCCCCAGACTCTTATACATGGCTGAAAGGAATGAAAGCTGGGGGCTTTTAAGTGAAGGTATGCAGCCCACTCCAACACACAAATGCTGACCCTCTTCCCATTTGGCTGCCAACCTCTACCCTCCAGGCAGTAATCTTTTTGGGAATCGAACCATCTGAAATGATCTAAGGAAACACACATAGGGCATTCCTCCAAAGTAAAGACCATAGTCAAAAGCCCTACCCACAAAGCTCAGATTTCCAATCAGGTTTTTAGTGTCCCCTTCTTAAATGAGTGGCCCCCAAAAATCTCTAGCATGAAAAATACAGTAATCAAAACAAAGAGAAAAAGCAACCTGAAACAAAGAGACTATGCAGAAAGAAGAAACCTTCAAAAAACCTAGACTAACATCCTCAGAGAACCAGAAGATATGCAACCATGAAACAAGAACACAGCATCATAAAAAAGAAATATTCAAGAGCAGATGTAGGGGAAACCCTTGAAAATTAGGTATGTTACCAGAAATAAATTCAACAGAAGGTTCAGAAGGTAAACTGAAGAAATCACCTAGAGAGGGGAACAAAAAGAAAAAGTACAACTAGAAGAAAAAACAGAGAGAGCACACGAGAATGTCAGGGGAACAAAGGGATAATCTACAAGTATCTGGAAAGAAAAAAAGCAGGCCCTGTACAAGGTTTAGAAATCAGAACAGTTTTTTACTTCAAGTTATAATGGGAAGCAACTGAGCTAAGGCTTCAAAATGCTGAAGAAAAATGATTTACAATCTAGAATTCTACACCCAAATTATCAGACAAGTATGAAGATAAAATGAATACATCTTCAGACACGCAAGGTCTTGAAATTTTCATCCCTCATGTGCCCTTTTTATCAGGAACCCCAATGGGAAATGATTTCCACCAAAATAAAGAAAGGGAAAGGTATGGGATGGAGGGAAGAGGGATTTAAGTGAGAGGCAACAGGAATCCCCACAATGATGGTGAAGGAATATGACAACTCTGTACCAGGTGCAGAAGGAAGCAGGTTCAGATTGGGACATGTGAACATATGCTCTGGAAAAGTAAATTGCTTTTAAAACCCTTTGCATCTGAATATCCTGAGAAGACAGTTATAAAACTGGTGGATAGAGTTTAGAAGTGAATTAAGGATCATTATTTTAAAACTAAGCAAATAAGTTATTGTTTCCCATGGAAAACAAAATATAGGACAGGAAAATATTTCATGGTAAACTGCATGACTCAGATCTAATTAGAATTTGTGTTCACAAAAATGTAGGCACTGAATTTTTACCTAACTGAAATTGTAATTATTGGGACAAAAAGGTATGGAAAGGCACTGTTTGTCATGGCAAAAAAAAAGGGAGAAAAGGCAATCCTCTTCCTCCATAGCTGGAAACTGATAGAAAATGCCTAAAACTGAAAAAACTTGAAGTTGCAATGCAACCAAAGCAAACTGTAGCTATGAAGGCAATCACCAAAACAATCAACTAAAAAAGGTTGAAGTGCTTACCTCCAGGAAAAAAAATAGGGAGAGAAGTATGCAGGACACTCCTAGTTTTTGTCAGAATTTCAATAACTAGGACTTTTAAACAATGTGCATATACATAACTGATTTTAAAAAACAACTTTGAAGAAAAGAAAAACATGGATTTCTCACAGAAGAAATTATTTACAAAGAAAAAAATGCTATAGAGTAAAAGGTGTTTCAAAGTTTTAAAAAACTTAATGAAGAAAGCTTGGTGTATATCAAATGACAAAGATTAATAGAAAAAAATTATATATGAAACATTAGCAACAAGATAAACTGACATCCAGACAATGATCCCTTTCCTAAGCAACACGGCACAACCAAAACAACACAGTTTATTTACGTATCTAACATGTCAGATTTTTTTGAGACTGTCAAGACCTTAGCTGAGGATGTCTGTCAAGAGTACTGCACTCAAATGCTTCCTCCTTTAAAATCCAAGATATCTCTTACTTCCCACGCTATTACCTATCTTGGGGTAATGATCCTATTCATCTAGGACTTTGGTCCTGGATCTTCTATAATTCTCTAATTCCTGTCCTCCACTTGGAGGTTTAGTATCTCTCTCCAATATTTCAACTTCAACTGATGTTCCTTAACTCATGACCTTTAATTCATTTGACTTCAGCAGTTCACATACACATGACCCCAGAGAAAAATGGGACCTGACTGCCAGCTACGTGGTTATCTATCTTCTTAAATCACTACTAAAATGACAAAAGAAAATTACAAAAAAGGAATGTTACATCCTAAGTGCTTCCAGAGGGGCATACTGCTAAGAAGTCAATCCATTCACCCTGTAGAACCTTGAAGTCCCCAAAATTGAAACGATAAGAAACCACAAGGAAAAGTAAAACAAGGTTTTAAAAAACCTGTTAAATTTCTCTATATAGAAATAGTGAGACCCCCAGGATCCCTTCCAGATCTTGTAAAAACAGTTAATTACAACCTCAATGAATAAATGAAATAAATGAACAAAGAGAAAATGACACAAATGAAGAAATGAGGCAAAAATTTAGGAAAAGCTCAATTTTAAGAGAAAAAATTTACAATATTACAATTTTGCCTCAAAAGCAAAAAACACTAACAATATAATACTATTCATATACTGTGAAACTACTGATTTAGCTAATAACTATAACATAACATACAGACAGGCTGAGGGAAGAGGGTCTAAGGAAATATCAACTAACCTAAAAGGAAGTTGGTAGATCATTACTTACATTGCTATGTCAAGAAATAGGAGGACAAATATCTGGAAATGTGCAGGTAATTACCAAGAGTGCTGGCTAAGTGAGAGCTAGTGAATGCTCTGCAGAACACAAAAAGAGTGAGAGTAGGGGTGGAGGATGAGGAGCTGCTGTTTTTGTTTAAGCCTGTCAGTGTTATGTGACTTTTAAAACTACGTACATATATCCTTTTATGAATTTTTATTTTAAAGATTGCAAAGAAAATGTGCTAAGCCTTAAAACACCCATATACTTGTCCGACCACAATGCCTTATCCCAGGTGCTCACTCCTTTGCTCCCAACTTACAGCTATATGCCAATTCATCATGATCTCCAATCCCTTTTCATATCCTTCACATCCAGTTGTTCAAGATACACATATGGGAATCATCACAGATTCTTCATATTCTTACTCCCCTCACATCTAAGTAATCAGTAAGTCATGCTGATTCTATTGCTTTTCTCTTACCTCTTTCTCATTCTTATTGACCTTACTTTCTCCCATGTGTTGGCTTCATTCTAAAGCTCCACTTGGTGATGAGCTTCTCTTCCTCAGATTCAAATCCACTAGGAGAGCTATGCTCTTCTAAGAGTACCTACAGAATCCCTGGGATTCGCTCTGATTGGATGGGCTCAGGGCACATGCCCACCTCTGAACCAAACACCATGGCTGGGGGAATGTCCTGCTCAGACTGGCTGGATCCAGGGGCATCTCTCCCAAGACCCACCCAAACCACTTGGCCTGAGAGCAGGGGCAGATGGGATCCCTAATGTCAGAAGAGGGGGAATAGATGGAAGGCTTCATCCGGAAAACTGCAATAAAATCACCTGTTTCCAGTTTTTCATGTTAATATTGTAAATTTGATTTTAATTTCTAACTGAATCACACTCTCATCATTACCTGTTTCCAACACAATTCACTCCTCTGTTTCAATCCACCCAACCCAGTGCAGTCAGAGTGACCTTTCTAATACCATACATGAATCTGTGTCATTTGCACTAAAGATTTCTGCACAACTACAGAATCCAGTAAACTCTTTTCTATAGCATATTAGTCCCTCATGAACACCCATCTGGACCCATCTCCTACCAACCCCTTCCTTTATAATTTTATTATCTAGCTCTCTCCTATCCCAGACTTCTACCCAGCCTATCTCCTCTGTCAGAAAGATACTCCCCTAACACACCTGCCTGACAAATACATATTCATCCTCAACTGTCACCTCCTCTAAGAAGTTTCCCTAGTTCCCCCAAGCAGACTTAGATGCTCTTTGTTCCTATGCCCTCCCCAAATCCATGCATATTAAAGCAACTACACCTGTTTAGATATTCATCTCCCTTATTCTGAACTCAGTAAGAGCAACATAAAACAATTTTTCATCTTTAAATATCCCATACTTAAACTGAGACCATAAAATTATATTCACTATTTGCTAAGTGAATAAACAATATTTAAAAATAGCCGTTTTTAATGCCAAATAAGCACAGTATGCATTTAATGTAATCCTATTAATAAATTTCTTATACTAAGTTACTAGAAGAATTTTTCATTTAAAGCACACATTTCATTAACTTAATAAAACCTGCATGTTGCTAACATTTCCTAGACACAGAAAACTATTTTACTAATATTTTGTTATGATAGTCAACTAATGGTTCTTGGTTTAATGGTTATTTTACATGGGGCCAGTGGTAGTTCTAGAATTTTTCCAAAAATATTTCATTTAAATGGTCATAAATTTTAAAGGCTCCCCTCTTTCCATGACCCCACATAAGCCACAAATATTAAAAAAGACATGTTTTAGTTTTCTAAATATGTGTAGTAACTTGTTTAGCCTATTTCACATAGGCAATTTTTCCTCTTGAAAATAACTCACTATAGCATTTTAGTAGACAAAAGAAAGTTCCTGAGATTAACTCTTTCCTGAATTTCTATGGTTGACTGATAATTTCTGCTGAATATTTCAAAACAATTCCATCTAAAGAAAAAAAAAAAACTTACCTCTGGATGAAAAAAGATTTCAGGTCCCAAGAATCTCTCATAACCAACATCAATAGAAAATTCTTTCTTTGAGATAGCATTGATTCCAGTATATTGCTTAATCCACTTTGATCCATCTGTGTCATACTTGTTAAATTCTTTTACTAAATCTGGGCAGACATAACTATAGCGCTCCTAAGAAAACAAAGAAATGAGTAATTATTTCTTCATTTTAGGAACAGTAGAAAAGGATGACATATTTTTAGCGAACTAGAATCAAATGAACAAATATCTTCAGAAAATAAAATTAAGAAGTTAAGCTGAAGAAAATTTTATGTTAGGACATTAGTTTATGTTTGGTACAAATAAACAACTCATCTCTCATCTCCTACACATAATTCCTGGCTTCATATATAAAGTGAATAAGATTTGACCAACTAAAGAGAGAACCTCTACTATCTCATGAAAACATACATTAATGTCATTCAACATTTTATACAGTTCCAATAATTAATGGAGTTTGCATTATGAAGAGGAGAAAACATAAAATAAATACAGAACTGGAGAATAAGTAATAGCTGATATAACCCACAATATAATACAGACCCTTAATCCTTAATACCTTCCTGGAATAAAACTGAATATGGTCTAAGTAAATGAGCAAGAGAAAAAATGCTGAAAATAAAAACTATTCTTTTTTACTATATCACCTGCAATGCTAAATTGCTGAATATCTGGTTATAAGTACTAAGTAAAAGTTTTCATCAAAAACACAATTAAAAAATGTTATGGGTTATAACATTCTATTTGCAATTTATGGACTCCCAAATCCAAGTCTCATTTTTTTTTTAAAAAGAAAAACACACATTTCACATATTTTTGTACATCAAGAATTCTACTCCACGACAGATGCAAACATTATTACTAATAATCGAAAGACATAAAAGGAAAGAATATGGAAAACAAAGGACAATTTGATTATGTTGTTGTAGCTCTTCTTTCTCCAAACGTTGGAAGTAGGAATTACATGGAAATGATAATTCTTAAAAGACATTCAGACTGAGCATCAGTATGCTCTCCAACAGATGTGAATCCTCGTTGCTTTTGTTATTTTTTTAAACTCCAAAGATGCTGAAGCAGTATTCATGTTAATTTTTTATATATTTAATTTTGATGCCAACCTTTGGGTAAGTTTTGGCAGCCATTTCATAATTCCTTTACTACTAGGAAGTAGTAAATTCTTTTTCATTCCTAACCTTTGAAGAGTGAAAGAAACCCTATAATCAGGCAAAGATAGGCAATAAAGTTATTTTTGCTGGGGCAGTTTTGCTTTCACATACTGAAAACATATGAGAAACCCACTGAAATTTTTGTAGGTTGGCAAATGATAAATTTAAAAAGCAATGCTAAGTATTTTGACAGTTTACATGAAGCACTCACTAATCTAAGACTTATATAACATACAAATTATTAAAACACCTTAGTCTTCACATTTTTCTTCTGTTTGCTATATCACTTGAGCCAAACACCACCTCTATTCTATAGTGAAATGAAATAATTACATAAAAAAAAAATTTTTTTTTAACAGAAAATTGTTAGGATTAAAATAAAGAATTCAGTGAAGAAACTGAGATACAAGGACTGTGAAGTGAACTAATTATTTTTACACAGGGAATAATCACAAAAATGTATGCTAACGTCAGTTGGTACAAATGTTCTTGACTCGGGCGCCTGGGTGGCTCAGTTGGTTAAGCGACTGCCTTCGGCTCAGGTCATGATCCTGGAGTCCCGGGATCGAGTCCCGCATCGGGCTCCCTGCTCGGCAGGGAGCCTGCTTCTCCCTCTGACCCTCCCCCATCTCATGCTCTCTCTCTCTCTCTCATTCTCTCTCTCAAATAAATAAATAAAATCTTAAAAAAAAAAAAAATGTTCTTGACTCAAATGTGAAATGTGGAAACAACAGGCACAGAGTTGATAATCCTGCAAAATTTCCTTACAAGAAATACAGAGAAAACATATATATAATTAAGAGTAATAATTTACAATTGGCTAAACAAAAGGTTTTTTTAAGTACTGTTCTTCACCTGATAGTTTCTCATGTTAATATTGTAAATCTGATTTTAATTTCTAACTGAATCATACTCTCATCATTACTTTTTTACCTTTACTGCCTTAGCAGTTTCCAAGGATTGCTCTGGAGGGATTCCTACTTCTCGGTCTCTCAGCAACTGCTGAATAAAATATGTTATATCTCGTCCTGCGATTGGAATGTGCTTAATACAGCTGCCAATCACATACCCTTCAGCCTAGATGAAAAAAAAAAAAAGTGGCAAATTTACTTTCAATGATTTCAAAATTAATATAACCTAAATAACCATCAAAGATTAATTTCTCAAATTAGTGTGTTTATATTCCCAAATACTGCTTTATCCTAGGAGAATTCTTCTAGTCTTTATTCTTCAACTGTATTCCTCACAATACTACATTATATAATTTATAATACTGTACACATATTATGAACAAGAATGGCCAGAACTTAGATTATTCTTTTACTGGTAAGAGTTTATAACCAAGACTGAAATGACTGAACAACACAGAAATTACGAATTTCAGAAGTTTTAAATGTTCTGATAGCAGACCAGATAGGAAATTATTTTAAAATCTTTTATAATTTCAATAAACAATTTAGATAGCATTGTAGGAAATTTGATCACTAATCCACAAACTCATTTTTCCTAATGAAGTAGGTACCAATTTCACAAGGCTGAGGCATTATATGCATTATCATTAATGCCAAATAATTAAATTCTACACAATGAATTCATAAATTTACTGATATGAGTCGGAAGTACAAAAAATAATGTGACAAAATTAAATTTCATTGGGGTGCCTGGGTGGCTCAGTCATTAAGCGTCTACCTTCAGCTCATGATCCCAGGCTCCTGGGATCGAGCCCCGCATCGGGCTCCCTGCTCAGCGGGAAAGCCTGCTTCTCCCTCTCCCACTCCCCCTGCTTGTGTTCCCTCTCTTGCTGTGTCTTTCTCTGTCAAATAAATAAATAAAATCTTTAAAAAAAAAAATTAAATTTCATTATCAAAGAGTATCATCTGGCCATGACAGAGTATTAGGGATTGGATTTATCCTCTCACCTTAAAGAAAAGAAACAGGACAAATGAAATGAAATAAACATTTTCAGACACTGAACAGGTAGAGTAGGGCAGTGTTCCCAATGATAAGGGAAAACAAACAATAGGAGTGCTATAAACATCCCATCTCACTGCCTAGGAAGCGTTCTCAGGCAGCAATAATGGGTCGGAGAACCCAAGCAGAGTCAGATAGTCTCATTTTCAGGTATGATTAAAAAAAAAAAAACAAAAAAAAAAACTACAAATCTATAGATTCAAGAAGCTCAACAAACCCAAACCCCAAGAAGAAATGGGAAAGGGAAGAAAAAAAAAAAAAAAACACCACACACAAACACATTTAGGTACATCACAATCTTGAAGGGAGCCAGACAAGTAAGAAATATCACAAAGAAACAAGCATAGGAATGACAGCAGACTTATTTTCAGAAACAATGTAAACCAAAAGACATTAGAACTACATCTTTAAAATACTGAAAGGAAAAAACTATCAACCTAAAATTCTACACCAAGTAAAAAATCTTTCAAAAATGCAGGCAAAATGCTTTTCCAAAGGATGTACATAAGTTGAAAGAGTTCAGAGTCAGTAGACCAGCACAATAAGACATATTAAAGGCAGGGATGCCTGGGTGGCTCAGTTGGTTGAGCATTCAACTCTTGATTTCAGCTCAGGTCATGGTCTCAGTGTTGTGGGATTGGTCCCATAGGGCTCCCCGCTCAGTGTGAGTGTGCTGGTCCCTCTCCCTCTTCCTCCCCCTAAGCCCCTTCCTCCCCCCTACCCCCACATCACACATGCTCTCTAAAATAAATAAATAAAATCTTAAAAAAAAAAAAGGCCATGTTAAAAGGCCATCATTCTGGCAGAGAGAAAATGATGCTAGATGGAAATCTGAACCTTCACCAAGAAACAAGCACTGGGAATGCTAAGTGCGTAAATATAAAAGAAATTTATCTTTTTCAAAATCTCTTTTAAAGAGGAGATTTGTTCTCAGCTGACATGTCCTACCCCTCCCAAAATTCTTATGTTGAAGTGCTATCTCCCAATACCGCACAATGTGATTGTATTTGGAGACAGGTACTTTTTTTTTTTTTTTTTAAACATATAATGTATTATCTGTTTCAGGGGTACAGGTCTATGATTCATCAGTCTTACACAATTCACAGCGCTCACCATAGTACATACTTTAAAGAGGTAATTAAGTTAAAATGAGGTGATTAGAGTGGATCCTAATCTGGTATGATTTATGTTCTTAAAAGAAGAGATTAGGACACAGACACACAAGGAGACCATGTGCAGATGAATGGAGAAAATTAGGCCACCTAGAGAGAAGACACAGAGAAGCCTCAGAAGAAATCAACCCTGCCAACATCTTGATCTCTGATTTTATTGCCTCCATCTGTGAAAAAATTAATTTTCTATTGTTTGAGCCACTCAGTCTGTGGTACTTTGTTATAGCAGCCCTAACAAAACTAATATACTACTTACAATGAAACAAATTAATAATGCACTATAAGTTTGTAACATGTAGAAATAAAATGAGTGACCATTATAGTGCAAAAGGGAAGTACATTGTTGTACACTTCCTATTTATAAAATAGATTATTTGTAGTTAGATTATAAATTAAAGATGTTTATTATAAACCCTAGAGCAACCACCAAAAAATAAGCAAATGACAATAACAAAGAAGTAGAACACAGCTAATAAGTCAATAAAGATAAAATGGAATTATGAAAGAATACTCCATTAATTAAAAAAGAAAGCAAAAGGAAAAAAAGAACAAAACACAGAAATATCCAATTCTTAATATCCTTATAAAAATTCATTCTTTTTCATGTTGATAACTTATATTTGAAAATTACCTATTTAAATATTATCAAGATACTGATATTACTGATTAGTTGTGCAGATATTAAGACCGGGGTCAGACAGAACCAGTCTGAATCCTAGCTCCAAAACCTACTATTTGGTGATCTAAAGCAATTCATTTATTTGCATTTTTAATGGATAAACTGAGGTCTTCAATATAACCTACATTATAGATTCTGAGGTTTAAATGAAAATCTTAAGAATCTCTATGTACCTAATAAAGAAAACTGAACTATAAAAAAAAAAACATGAAATATTGGACACATCCCAATTTCCAAGATACTAAAATATCCCCCAATGACAAAATAAAATCTGGTATAGCCACAGAATGAAACATTATTTGGGAATAATAAGAAATGAAGTACTATACATGCTACACCTTGGATAATCTTGAAAACTTTAGGCCTCATCAAAGAAGCCAGTCACAAAAGAAAACCACAAAGTGTATGATTTCCATTTACATGAAATGTCCAGAAAAGGCAAATCTATTGAGACAGAAAGTGTATGAGTGGTTGCCAGGGCTAAGGTTATCAGGGGGAGACTGACTGCTAACAGATACAGGGTTTCTTTTTAGAGTGATAAAAATGTTCTAAAATTGACTGTGTTGTAATGGATGCACTCTGTGAATATACAAAAAACCCACTTAAGTATACACTCTAAATGGGTGAACTACATGGTGTGTAAATTATATCACAAAAAAGCTGTTACTAAAAAAGGGGCAATTATTACTGAAACTATTGTGACACTGGGAGGGTAGATTATGACATCTAATCTAAAAGTAGTCACCCTGAGTATATAATTCTCAAAAGAGGTTGCCTGATGCATTAAAAATAGGAATGACTAGTAATGAAGAAATAAAAGTTCAAAATAATTTCATTTCTTACAGGATAGTCAATATAATATAAAAATTTTAAAAGATAAACCTTTCTATATATCTAATACTATCAGTATGATTCCAAGTAGTCATTTTTTAGTGTATTAGGCAAAATAAAAAGCCTAATTTGTCATTAAGAATTGGAAGCACAAGGGCCTTGGCAGAAAAAATGCTATCTCTAACAAATAATCCAATCTGGTGCATTTTTCTTAATAGGCTTTACTAAATCCAAACCATAAAGTACGATCATAACTCGAGCTTTTTATTCAAAAAAATAATTTCCAGGGGCACCCGGCTGGCTCAGTCATTAGAGCATGTGACTCTTGATCTCAGGGTTATGAGTTCAAGCCCCACACTGGGCGTAGAGCTTAATTAAAATAAAATACATAAAATAAAATAATTCCCAGAAGTCATTAATGGCCACGTGCTTATAACAAACTGTTATTTAGTTAACCTATGCACCAAACTGAAATCTGTTAATTAAGGATAAGAGAGACTATCAACTGGCTAACCCATACAACACAGACACAGCCAAACCAGAAGACAGAATTCCACGTTTAAGAAAGGCAAGACTGATGAATCACAGACCTGTACCCCTGCAACAAATAATACATTATATGTTAATTAAAAAAAAGAAAAGAAAAAAGAAAAAAAAATTGTTTCAAGACATACTATACATACATAAATGTAAAGAAAGGCATAGGGGCGCCTGGGTGGCTCAGTCAGTTAAGTGTCTTCCTTCGGCTCAGGTCCTGATCCCAGGGTCCTGGGATCTTGCCCCCACATCGGGCTCCCTGCTCAGCAAGGAGTCTGCTTGTCCCTCTCCCTCTGCCTCTTCCCCCACCGACCACCACTCATGCTCTCGCTCGTGCTCTAATAAATAAATAAAATCTTAAAAAAAAAAAAAGGCATATTTCCATTCTGGTTACTCCAACATTTTCTAATTATGAATTAGAAACAATTTCTAATATTTTTAAATCATATTCTAATTACAGTACCAACCTAATAACAAAGGAAGATTTTGGAATTTGTTTATAGAATTTTAATATTAATATGAACAAAATACAGCCCTAGCTGAACAAATGGCCAAATCAGAGTAAACTTCTCAAATATTTAAAATTTTTTTTAAAAGTAGCATTAATTCATATCATTTAACTCTGCCAGATTTGTTATCTGATAGGACTATTTGGTAATTTTAAAATATCCTTACCACAGGAATGACATGGGTGACACCATCTCCACTGTCTATTACTGTACCGGTCAATGTCCGTTCTCCTACTTGTCTTGAGGTCCAAGATGCAGCTAAGGCAAGAACAGCCTTAGACAAAAAGAAATGTGACAGGCAAAAAAATAAAAACAAGCACAAAGAGTTAATAGAAAAAAATATTTCACAGAGTACTTCAATTTTAAATGTACAGTTGACTCTGGAACAACACCAGGGTTAGGGGCACTGATCCCTCCAACACAAGCAGCTGACAATCCAAGTATAACTTCTGACTCTCCAAAAACTGAACTACCAATAGTCTGCTATTGACCAGAACACATAAACAGTCGATTAACACATTTTGTATGTTACATCATATACTGTATTCTCACAGTAAAATAAGTTAGAGGAAAAAAATGTTAAGAAAATCGTAAGGAAGCCAAACATTTATAGTACTCTATTTATCGAAAAAAATCTGCATATAAGTGGACTTATGCAGTTCAAACCTGTGTTATTCAAGGGGCAACTATAGTCACCTCTGGCAAGACAATACACAAAACTCATTTACATTATTCAATAAAACTATTCACATCCTACATTTTAAGACAAACTTACAGGCTTATATTTACTTTTAGGGGCATATTTATAAATATTCCATGTTTTTACAAGGGTCAAAATGGGGAAGACCAACATGAAGTATCACAGTACTAAAATTGCCAGGACTTAAAATTATGTTTATATGGGCTAACCTGTATACAAACCACAAAGTGTAAGTAAAGAAATACACAAACACCCAATCACCAGTTATTCCACACACAGATGCCTATGAACAAGTATCTCTATCGTAAGATTAGCTCCAAATTTTCTAAGTGCAACATGCATTTAGGAATATATAACAAGTTATTTAACCACAGAAAAAGCCATTATACACTTCTAAATATGATTTAATAGGAAACAAAGTTGATGAAATTACATTTTTCTATGAAAAAGACTGGCATGGGAAATAAAGTACAATTCTTTTTTTTTAAGTTTACAAATTAAGAAATTAACACAGCTAACTGATTTTTTAAAAACTGAATTTCATACAATCCAAGCCTCCAACAAGATACATGGCCAATAATTAAAAACAGAGCTAAACTTTTACCTACTTGCAATGTAATAGCTGAAAGGGACCTAGAAAGTTATCTAGGCCATTCTCCTATTTTAACACAGGATCACACATCATAATCATTGTTACCTAAGAGAACTATACAATAGTTTACATACTTATTAAGCATTTGTGATATGCTAGACATCACATTCACTACAGGGTTAAAAAACAAGAGGTGAGCTGTGATCCTGAGAGGTGGGAGAGAAGCCATTCCATGAAAATACACTTACAAAGTAAGTTCAATAAAATATTACAGGGATTTATGATACACAGAATACAGAGGGCACAAAGGAGAAGGTGGTCAAATACACTTAGCAGTAAATCAGTCAATCAAAACAAACTATGAAAAAAGGACACACCAAATGGTTCAAGGATAAATGAATACGTATATAAAGTTCTTGATGTGGAATAAACATTCAATAAATATTAATACCCTTATTTCTGTCCCATGAAAAGCTCTGAATTATCTAAAGATCATTAACTTACTTCCTTCAACATTTCTTTTGTTGACTAATTCAATTTCCTATGATTTCTAAATTACTGATTCAGGAGAGAACTATGATATGCTTTGAGGTCATAAAAAATATATTTTTAAGAGTGAATTAGGGTGCCTGGGTGGCTCAGTTGGTTAAGCGACTGCCTTCGGCTCAGGTCATGATCCTGGAGTCCCGGGATCGAGTCCCACATTGGGCTCCCTGCTCGGCGGGGAGCCTGCTTCCCCCTCTGCCCTCTTCCCTCTCGTGCTCTCTGTCTCTCATTCTCTCTCTCTCAAATAAATAAATAAAAAATCTTAAAAAAAAAAAAAAAGTGAATTAAACCAGATAAAAATTCAAGAGTCAAGCTTATCCTGACTTGTGAACTTTCTTACCTGCACAGCAATGTACAAGCCTGGAACATTGAAGGACTCAAACATTATTTCAGCAGTATATTCCCTGTTTTCTGGAGTATTCAGTGGAGGTTCAGTCTATTAAATTGAATAACATTTTAAATCGACAAGACCAGATTATTTTGACAACTTTTAGGCAATTTTTAAATAAGAAATAATTTATGTCAAAATTTTATTTAAAAATCTTAAATTTAGAGATACAAAGATAGACAAATAGACCAAAGAAAAACTATAAAAAGAACTCGAACAGATCTATGCATATATGAAAATAGTATAGTTATTCACACAAAAAAAGAAACCAAATTCCTACATTACATCATTAAACACTGATTAAAGGAATGAGAGAGAGAGAAAGGAGACCTAGTCAAATCATCTTATAAAAGGGTAATGACAGATCCTCAGGGAGACATACCAATGGTGTTTCTAGCAGCAGAATTCTCACCTATATATTGTAATGTTTTCAGCAGGATGTACCGGGTCTGTTTATAACTACAGTAAATAAGCCAAGATTCTACAAATTTATGCCATGCTTCTTGGAAACTGTTATTTAAGTTATATAACTGTTAAGAGTATTAAATTGGAGATATTTACATAGTTCTCTTCAGTTTATATGACCACATACATCATTTAGAAACCTGCAGATTAAGTCTGGGCCAGAACACATTCTAATGAGGTGAGAGAGGACTGAGGAAACAGTACTTGCAATCCTGAACTTCATGTTTCCCTTATGTCTCGAGATTACTTAAATCATTTAAATTATTAAAGCTTGAAACCGGGTAAGACCTCTGATTCTTACCAATCTGATTTGACCATTCTTTTTGTTATCTCAAATATTTAAAATGAAAGGCAAAAACTTTTAAATTTCATAAAAACAGAAGAATGATGTTTTTGACCGTGAGGTAAGAATGATTCTTTAAATTTCAAGAGCACAAATTACAGAGAAACATGGATAAAACCTGAATTCACTGAAAATTAAATCTTTTTGTTAATTTAAAAAAATACTATAAGGTGTTTTGGGTTTTTTTTGCACTAAAATACTATAAGGTTTTTAAAGAAAATGGTCAACTAGGAGTAGACTTTGTGCCTAGGTAAAATCTTTAATAGCTAAACTACATGATGTGTTTTAAACTTATTTGAAAGAGTTTTGGAACTATGTTCAAGGCTTTGGAGATAATTTAGTGATAGATACATATAAAATTAAGCAAACTGAAAAAACTAAGGCAGTTAAATTATAAACTCTAAGAAAAACAAAAGTTCTATATAAAATAAAATATAATCAGAAGACCTCCCGAAGAAAATATAATAATAGCTAATAACACATTAAAAAACTGCTAATAAAACATCATTAGTCATCAGGAAAATGCAAATTAAAACCAAAATGAGAAATCTTACACACCCACCAGAACGGCTAAAATTAAAAAGACTGACACACCAAACGTTGGATAGAATGTAGAGCAACCAGATTGCTAACACGTTATTGGTGGGTGTGCAAAAAGGTACAACCCCTTGGAAAAAGTCCTGGAAGCACCTACCCTATGACACAGCAATTAGATATCTAGGTATTTATATAAGACAAATGAAAACATGTCCACAAAAAGACTTGTATAAGAATGTTCACAATAACCAAAATATTCGTTAACAGTCAAAAACTAGAAACAGCCCAGGTAATCATCAACAAGAAAATGGACAGTGAGGCATATTCATACAATAGAATATGATCTAGCAACAAATTACCGGTATATGCAACAATGTGAATGAGTCTCAAAAATTATGCTGAAGTCTTACCAAAGATCGTATCTTTTATAATTCCATTTATATAAGCCTCAAATATAGGCAAAACCAATCTGTGCTAGAAAAAATCAGAACAGTGGTTGCCTCTAGGCACAGGGGCAGGAATTAATCAGGAAAGGGCATCAGAAAACTTTCCAAGCTGATAGTAATGTTCTATATCTTGATAAGGGTTTAGGTTACACCGATGTATCATCTGTTAAAACCAGAAGATGGGCAAATTGTATCATGCATCCTATAAGACAAATCCAGCTCACCACTTGTTTTTGTAAATACAATTTTACTGGAACACATTCAGGTATCATCTAAGGTTGCTTTCCTGCTATAACAGCAGAGCTGAGTAGCTGCAGAGACCAGATGGCGCTCAAAGCCAAAAATATTTGCTATCTGGACCTTCAGAGAAAGTATGCCAATGACTGGTCAATACCCACAGAATGGTAGAGTTAAGATTTATACATTTTATAGCATGTGAATTTTACATACATAAAAGAACTATAAACAAATAATGATCTCTAGTTGATGATACACATGCTAATGTATTTAGGGGTGAAACTATCTGCAAACTCATTCTGAAGTAATTAAAAATATAAGATGAAGTGATGGATAACCTGATATCTTATGCAATTATAATAAAATTAATACTTGAGTCTAGGTTGTGTACATTTATCGTAAAATTCTTTCAACTTTATGTGGTCTACCCATAAACTATTCACAAATAACAATAAAATATAGAATGTACATTTCATATAACTATACTGTAGAGAGGGGGAGAACATAAGGATTCTGTGTTGAGAAGGAGGGTAAAAGAAACAAAAGCCTCATTTTTCCTACTTAGGAAGTCAGTAGGTAGTGTCTAATATTTAAATAAACAAACAAGAAATAGAAAAGATGTTTAAATTTGTGAGATAACTATCACAAAAAGCTCTTTAAAAATCCAAAGTGTCTCTAGATAATATGAATCAAAGGCTGGGAAAGGTGAGGAAGGAGAGTGCTATTTTTTTTTGTTTTAAATCTTACAGCATTTGATTTTTGTAAGCTATAAACATTCATTGCTTTGATAAAAATAAGAAAAGTTTAAAAATTACATCGTATTTTTCTTGCCAAGAATTACTAGTGAAATAATACATCAGTTCAATAAAAAAAGCGAAGCGCCATATTTCCAACTTTTTTTGAATCTTACTGTTCCTATCATAAAGATTACATATTAATTATGAAAAGCACTTTCTAAGTGCCTAAACCTTGTTGCTTCAACATATTACAACTCTACTAAAACCCAGAACAGGATGATCTTAAAGACAATACAGCATTATAACAAAGTCTTTTAGACACAGGATAATAAACAACAAAGTATGCCCTAGTGAGTACAGATGTGATGAAAACGTTCTCATTGTTTCTTCAAAAATGTCCTTGGTGAAATTATAATTTGTACTTACCAAAAGAAAATAATGGTCTTCTGGTTCTGCCCTTAAATATTTAAAGATCACTTGTTCCATAAACCTTTCCATCAAGTCCCAATCTTCAACTATACCATGGCGAATTGGCCACTATTAAAACAAAACACAAATGAAATCTTATTAATGTCAAAAGTAAATAAAACTATCAAAAAATGGAGAATATTAAATCAGGACAGCATTTTTCAGGTGTGATTTAATGACACTGTAGATCATCCTTAGGAGACGCATACTTTACTATTTAGAGATCAATGAAATTATTCCCACAACATATTTTCAGACGGTTCAATTAAAATACATAATGTAAATATTAGGAAGAGAATCACCACAGCAATCCTGTGATGGACAAATCAAGAAGGATGAAGATTATTATACACAATGGGATTAACAAAGAGCTTAATAATAATCTGTGCTCAAAGAATCTGAAACTAAATAAGAAGTTTGGTGAGGTTTTTTTAAGATTTTATTTATTTATTTGAGAGAGAGGGAGAGAGAGCACTCAAGTGAGCAGGGGGAGTGGGAGAGGGAGAAGAGAATTTCAAGCAGACTCCCCACTGAACCCAACCTCAGGACCCTGAGATCATGAACTAAGCAGAAATAAAGAGTGGATGCTTAACCGACTCAGCCACCCAGGTACCCCAAGAAGTTTGGTTTTAAAAGAAAGAGAAAAACAATAGCTAAAAGGCTGAGGAAAAGGAGTACACATAAAGATTGAGAGAAGTTTTACTGTTTGGTTTGTTTGTAGCATTTGGAAGACTTAAAAATGTGTTTAAGAGAACACAATCAGTGAAGAAAAACTCTGGCCTCTTAGCTCACTGACTTCATCACCTTCAAAAATTTCTTTTCCATTTTGGCTGCAGTTTAGATCTTAGTATCACTATTACATCTCTAAATTCCTAAAATCCAAATTCAACCCTCTCTGATTACTACCTTTTCTCCTCCTACCATACTCTAGCAGCCCACTATACTCCTGATCACAATT
Source organism: Mirounga leonina (assembly GCF_011800145.1). Lineage (NCBI taxonomy): Eukaryota > Metazoa > Chordata > Mammalia > Carnivora > Phocidae > Mirounga > Mirounga leonina. The sequence goes on along the minus strand of NW_023270377.1, from coordinate 95,312,191 downwards.
AGACTTGCAGTCCACTGGCTTTTATTTATTTATTCCTTAGCCATCAAACCTGCCCAAACACACACACACACAGAGTTTAGATTTTATGCTCCATCACTCTGAGTATTCATATTTCCTTCTGTTATTCCACCTATCAAAACCCAACCTAGCATGACACTTCACTAAATTTGCCTATACCCGGAATGCTGATTATACTGAAGGCACATACATAACTAGGTTGATAAAACTAAGAATTTGTAATTGCTATTCTCAAATGAACCTAACTTTGTGTGGCAAGTCTTTATTTCGCTACTCTGTTCATCTTCACTCTTCACAATGATAATTTTAAATGTCCTATCACTCATATTTCACCTTCTCCCCCGACTCCTTGGGCAGCAGAGATGATGTCACCATGTATTTCACAGAGAAAGCAGAGGCCAAAAGTCAGGAATCCGACCTTCCTCCACCAAATCTATAAAACTGATTCCATACTTATCCGTTTCACTTCTTTATAATGTAAGAGACCCTCCACAGATCAATTAGATCATCTGTGCTCTGGATCCCATTCCTCTAGCTTTCTCAGAGACCTGGACTGGACTCCATCTTTCCTGTTACTTAAATCTAATGGCTCCTTCACATTAGCATTTAAACATCTCTTCCATCTTCACCCCACAACTTGTCTATTCAACTATCTTTGCCTCCCAACTGCAGCGAAACCTCACTGAACATTACTGTCATTTTTTCCTGGCCTAACATTCACAATCCAACCTACCTGAACCCAGCCTCACTGGGTTCTCACTCTTCTAAAACTATTCTTATTAAGGTTACAAATGACATCCTTGCAGCTAAAGACAGTAAGTAATATATGGGCTCTAGCTTACTTGATAGATTCCACACTATTTACATTCCTTCCTGTCTAGCCCAGGCTCTCTAACCACGGCTTCTCAATCTCCTTTGTAGGCTTTTCCTTTTCTATCCAAACCTAACTGGTACATTGAACAGGCCCCATCTTGGGCCTCTTCCCAAGTACATTCCCCTAATTTCATCCTTTCTAGAAGTTTATTGATATCTTCCAAGTATTTGTCTCCAGCTGTCCTGTTTCAGAGCTCCAAGAGCCACATTACTTGACTGCCTAACAATGTATAAGATGTCTCTCAGGTACCTCAAACATAACATTCAAAACTAAACATGTCTCTAGATACAGCAATGTGGAGGTAAAAGAAAGCCACTCACATTGACAGCTCTGAGATCTAGTGAGTATGGAAAAGTAAATACCGCTCATGTGAGTGAAAATTTTCCTCTCAGGATAAAAAAAAAAAAAAAAGAGTTAAAGCAAGATTGGGAAAAGCTACAGGGAAAAAGAAATTTCTCTGGTGAAGAGGTTGAGGGTATCAGGCCTGTAACGGAGTAAAATTCCAGATGCCACAATCACTGAAATAATTTTTTTAAAAGATTGTATTTACTCATTTGTGAGAGAGAGAAAGAGAGTGAGCACAAGCAGGGGGAGAAGCAGGCTCCCTGCCCAGCAAGGAGACCGATGTAGGACTCAATCCCAGAACCCTGGGATCATGACCTGAGCCGAAGGCAGACATTTAACCGACTGAGCCACCCAGGCATCCCAAACAAACTGAGTTTTAAAAGAAAATACTATTTTTACAAATCATAAAAATATACCTTTGTTGCATACGTAGGTTTTTCTATTGCTTCATCACCAATAAAGAAGTCTAGGTCATCAACACCTTTCATCACCCTCCTTTGAGCTTGATCACCCACTTTTGCGGACTCCTTAATAGCAATACCTCAAAAATAAAAGTTATTTATACATGTCAAAGTTTGCTTTTTTCAAATGAGACAGAATTTTAACTTCTATTTCTTCCATTATAAAGTATTACTAAACAAAACATGATCTAACACACTTAAAACTGTTAAAGCACAGAGGTCATTTAAAAAATCGATGACAAAATTCATTTAACACAATGAAATCTCAACTTCCATCCACAGACAAGGCCTCAAGTGTAAAAGGCCAAAAAAGAGTACTGCTGTGGGAATGTTTCAGTTGTATTTTTTAAAACTATGTAAGATCTATTTCGATTTGAGTAAAATTATAATCCCACCAAGTCAATATATGCTTAATGGACAATCAGAAAGAAAAAACTGGAAACACTAACAAATGAATATGGGAAAACTGCAAGGAAAATTTTTTTTAAAAAAGCTTTCTTCTATTTGCACTATTATGGACTGGTAATTTAAAAATAACACTGGCAGAGGGTTCTGTTAAACTTTAATCACATATACAAAGGGAAATTTCAAATCATTTAGGTAAAAATCACAATACTCCCCTCGAATAATTTCAGAAATCCAGCACACAGTTCTTGACCTAAAACCTGTTATATATTTTTAACTAAGTTATAAATTTCTGAATCCATCAAGTTAAGCAGTCATTCATTCAAAATAATTATCTGCATGCACTTAAATACACTTCCATTTAATAACAATTATATCCCTAATAAGATGGGTAGAAAATACTGAATGAATGACATTCTAAATCCAGTCTACTCCTTCAAAATTTTAGAAAGCTTCTCTAGTAATTTATTTATAATGTACATAGACATCCAGATGGCTCACTATAAGTTTCCTGAAAAACAAAGATGTATGCAAATAACCTTGAACCATATAAACAGGCTTTCCAGATCAAATATCCATGCTCATCAGTGGCAATCAACTGTATGTATCTGCTGGTTAAACACTGGACTTGCAGCATTAAAATTGGTGGAAAAAAACTCCAAAATCAAAAATCTTCTTTCAGCAGGGAAATGGATTTTTAACATGCTGCAACTTCTCATAAGAAAGACAATGAAAACTAAAATTGCACATTTTAGCAAAGAGATGAAAATAGAGACTGGATACAATGGTGATAAAATCCTAAGGTTCAAAAGATCAAGATTATATGGGTCTCCAACAAAGACAACACAGCCACTTAAGAACATAAAACATCAGTAATCTCATGAAATAAATGTTTAATCACAACATAACCTTATAAAAGATTATAAATTATGAAATAACAAAATTGGCATTTTATGGGTTGAACTGTCTTCCCAAAAGGTATGCTGAAGTCCAAACCCCCAGTACCTCAGAATGTGACCTTATTTGGAAATAGGGTCTTTTGAGTTAAAATGAGATTTTTAGGGTGGGCCCTAATCCATTATGACTGCTGTCCTTACAAAAAAGGAAATTTGGACTCAGCCACACAGAGAAGACAATGTGAAGACAGGGAGAAGACAGTCATGTGACTGGAGTGATGCATACACAAGGTAACACCGAGCATTGTCACCAACATGGGAAGCTAGAAGAGGCAAGGAAGGTTTCTCCCCTAGAACTGTCAGTAAGATTATGGCCCTGCTGACACCCTGATTTTGGACTTCTAGCCTCCAGAACTGTAAGTTTCTAATGTTTTAAGCCACCCAGTTTTTGGTACTTTGTTATGGTGGCCTTAGGATTAGGAAATTAATATAAACACACCTAAGATTCTAACACTAAACTCAAATATAACCGAAGTCAAGTACAAGTCCACAAAAGTATTCCATATTAGTCAGAAAAAAAGCTAGTATTTGTCATCAAATTCTTAAAATAAAGAACAACCAATATACTGATACACAAATGTGGAGGAAAAGTTAAAACACACACACACACACACACACACACACCTGTCTTTCAAAGTAGACAACAAACATGCATAAATAAAACATAAGGAAAATACAATAGTACCACTAAACTAAGACCACTATAGTCATGTGAATGAGCTATTTCATCAATGTCACCTAAAATCCATTCTATGTTTTAAAGAATTAGATTTAGGTAGTAGCCTTAATTCTTTTGTTTTGTTTTTAACTGAAGTATAATCAACATAAAATGTTATACTGGTTTCAGGTATATAACACACTCATTCAACAATTCTATTCATTACTCAACACTCACCATGGTTAAGTGTAGTTACCATCTGTCACCATACAATACTACTACAGTATTATTGACTATATTCTCTATGCTGTACACTTTTCATCTCCATGACTTAACTTATTTTATAACTGGAAGTTTGTACCACTTGGTAGTAGCCTAAATTCTTACATAATAAATTCGTACTTAAGTATCTAAAAGTATATCACAAGTACAAAGTCCAAACAGGTTTGTTACTGGAGAGTTAAAATTAAAAAAATAAAATATATACACACGTGTATACATGTATGTATGTGTGTGTGTGTGTATAAGCTCCCCTTTTAAATACAATTTTGACAATGCATTTCCCATATTTCACGTTTAATTTTGTCCTTGCTATATTAATTACAAAACCACTGACCTATTCATGTCCAATGAGTGCCCATTTGAAACTAAAGATATGCAGTTTTTGACAAGCCCAGTAATTTCTACCTTGCTCTCAACTTCACTGATTTGAAACCTAAGCTGTTTTCACTACTATCCCTACATGTTCATTTTTCCATTTCCTTATTTTCATAAATTAAGAAGAATACAATACACAAAAATATTCAGTCACATAAACTCCTGTGTAAAACTGGGGACACTCTAGGAGTCAGCATCACCAAGCAATGGCTCCAAACGTTTTTCATCTGATAATTTCAAGTCTTCATATGGCAGCAGGACAAGTAGATCAGAGGTACTACTATATAATGTATGAAAGGTAAACTGTTTGAAAGTCTAAAGTACAAAAGTATGTCCATCAAGAACGAGATACATAATCCATGCTAACAAATGAGAACACTAACAAACCAAGTGTGAGAGTTCTTCTAAAAACTACTGACAAACTACTGAAAGTCAATGGCCAGGCCAGAATGAAGTTAACAAGAGGACAGAACAAACACAACTTAAGTATGGTTATAAGATACTAAAAAACAGCTAAAGTCAACATCTCTAAAAAAGAGATGCCATCCTTCTTTTGAAACATGGACTCTCATCAGGGATGTCAATAAGCCTAAGCCTGGCAAACGGTAATCACGTCCACACACCAAAGAAGAGTCTTCATATGTATGTGATGGAGGATGCACTACTTAATATTTACATCCATGCACTGTTAACAGCAATATCCTCAAAGCAAAAAATTGTTTACTTATCAGCTCATTTATTTTTGTCTTTAAAAAGAGACATTTGGTAGATTTGGTAAACAAAGAACTAAAGAGCTAACATGAATGGTGAGAGGTGTGGAAATGAGGTCACACTTAGCAAACCATGTTTCTAAAGGACTAAATCTTATACAGTGTCAGAAACAATTATCTTTTACTGTATTACGGAAAAGATCTTTAAATCAGCTTATTTGTGACTTAAAAGAATACTTACAGGAAGGAATAATAAACTGTGGTTCTGTGTTTCCAGCATATCCTAGTTTTGTATACCTGCAAAACGAAAAGGAGAATTATGACGATTTCACTAATATCTTAGCAATTATGAACTTATTTCTCAGATTTCCATTTGTTATGAAGTGAGATTCCACTGTGAGTAAATATACAAAATTCTATAGGTTCAATGCATTTAAACATCCCTACTTTCCAAAGCTATACCAAAATTATACCCACAGCTTTTAACAAGAAATTCTACTTCTACAAACTGATCCTACAGGGATACTCATACATACCTGAAATAACATATAACAAGACCATTTGCTACAATCTTGCTTATAACAGCAAGAGACTAAAAATAAACATGAAATGAGAAACTAGTTAAATATGCTAAAATGTTATGCAGCTATTAAAAAAGGTTGAAGAAGCTTTTTATGGACTAATATGGAACAATCTCCAAAATGTATTGTTAATCGAACAAAGCAAGAGACAGAACAATGTTTTAAGTATGCTATATTTGTACAAAAGTAAGGAAGAGCGGTAAGAACATATGAAATATATTTGATTGTACAGGCACAGAATATCTCTGGAAGAATATAAAGCAACACTAATTTTGCTTGTCTCCAGGGAATGAACTGGGTAGGTGACAGGCAGGAGTGATAAGGAGATTTTTTATTAAATATTTCTCATACCATTTGAATGAATTACTATTCAAAATAACTGTAATTTTTAAATGTTTTGCCACAGTGGATTCAGCCTATAATCTTAAAATAGGAAAATAATGGTAACGATGATTAGGAACTATAAAAACTGAGCTTTAATAAGCAGCATGTTGTGGGCTACACAGGAGACAGCTGGACTTTTTTTCTGTAGCTATGCATGAAAACCTATTAACTATGAGCAGGCTTTAAAGAGAAAGTCACATTTTATATTATTCCATATTCAAACTCACTGCTAAAGAGCAGGCAGGTAAATTGCTGTGAAATTCTTGGATTCTAATAATATCTGCAGAACTTTTTTTTTCCCCCAATATAAGGAGGAGGGGGAAAAAAGCTCTCTTTGGGGGATATTTTTTTTTTTAAAGATTTTATTTATTTATTTGAAAGAGAGAATGAGATAGAGAGAGCATGAGAGGGGGGAGGGTCAGAGGGAGAAGCAGACTCCCCGCTGAGCAAGGAGCCCGATGCGGGACTCCATCCCGGGACTCCAGGATCATGACCTGAGCCGAAGGCAGTCGCTTAACCAACTGAGCCACCCAGGCGCCCCTGGGGGATATTTTAGTCTCAAAACTAAGTTCAAGAACTTAGAGTGCCAAATATGTTAAATCACTAAAAATAAGTAGAAAACATAAACTGATCCAAATAGGATATGCTCTGACTAAACCTCTTCCAAGATTCCCCACTGTCCACGTTTAAAAAAACCAACAAACAAAACTTCTTTGCAAGGCATAGAAAAGAGCTCCTTTAATATTTGCCTCTTGACCACCTTTCCCAGCAGCCCTGACACACTACACCAGTCTCCCTAGCCATAAAATTGCTAACAGTTTCTGGACAGACCAACTCATTTCATGCCACGGAACCACTATTAACACTGTTCCAACTACAGGAGATGCTCCCCTTTCAACACTGAATGCAGCTGCTAAACTCTTACCCATCCTACAAAATTCAAGTTAAGTATTACTGCCACTCTGAAAACTTTTCTATCCTTCCAACAGTATACTTTGCCCCTACAGGAGACAAACTGAACTGACTTACGTCTTACTACAATAAAGACATAAAAAAACAAGACACTCTAAAACTGTCTGAGCCACAACACTCTAAAAGTCTACTCTCTTAACACTTAGTGAAAGGATTAATACCTAATTATTCCTTCATCTAATCCCTCCACTTTTTTTTGCCATTAGTCACCAAGCAGTTCAAGTCATTATATGCAATGCCCTAACAGAACAGAATACCTTACTTCCAATTCTATGACCCCTACAAAGAATAATCACCCTAAAAATCATTGCCTAATTCAAAAATCTTCAAATGAAGCTGTACTGCCCACAAAATTAAGTACAAACTTGTTCCCATTTCTATAAAATGATTAATTCATTGTAATTCCTAAAGTCCCTTTCAGATAAAAAAAAAATATTACATGATTCTGATTCCTTCAGCTGAATATTACAGTACTTCACAATAAGCCACAATTAAAGTTTTTAAGTGTCTCCCATCATTTGCTTCCATGAACTCAGCTCAAAATACACTGCACTTGTTACTCATTTTCCCCTACATAACTTGCAATTTCCCATCGCATGTTATCTGTGCTTACATTGCACCCTCTCAAAATGCTCCCACCACAACTTAGGACTCCTTCATGAAGTCCTTCCTGATCATTTTAACTATTAGTCATTCAATAAACTCTTTTTCAACAACCACTCACTATACAAGCCTATATTGTTATTTTCATGTGCATAAATACCATCTCCCAAATACGGCAGTAAGATATTTGAAGTAGAAACCATATTACAGAAGAAATTCCCTTAAGGAAACCTTCATGTATCAAGTTCACCAAATTAATCAACATTCCATCCCTGGTCGAAATCAAATTCCCTAGGCTGAGCATATTCAGCAATAAATTACTTTCAGAACAAACACCAAAAGAAGAATCTAATGAACATAATACAGAACGGTCAATACATAATCAAAATAAATGTGCTCTTCCCAAAAAGACAAAAATAGCTACCTATAGCATATCAACTATATGGAAACATTTAATCATTTTCCTACATTCATAACAGCATAGACAAATAACTTCATGACACTGGATTTAGCAATGATTTCTTGAATGTGATGCTAAAAGCACAGGCAATAACAAAAAAATAAATTAGACACCATCATAATCTGCACCACAGGACACCATCAGCAGAGCGCAAAGGCACCCACGGAATGTAAGAAAACATCTGCAAATCATATACACACAGTTCCCAACTTAGAATGATTCACCTCAAAATTTTTTGACTTTACAATGGTGCAAAAGTGATATGCACTCAGGAGAAACTGTACTTTGAATTTTTAATTTTCATCTTCTCCTGGGCTAGCAATATGCAGTATGATACATCTGGTGATGCTGGGCAACAGCAGTGAGCCTCAGCTCCCAGTCAGCCACGTGATCATAATAAACAACCAATACACTTACAATCACTCTGTACCCATACAACCATTCTGTTTTTTACTAGCAGTACAAGCAGTCAATAAATTACATATTACCTTATTATAAAATAGACTTTCTGTTAGATGCTTTTGTCCAAATGTAGACTAATGTAAGGTTTTGAGCATATTTAAAGTAGGCTAGGCTAAGCTATGATGTTTGCTAGATTAGATGTATTAAATACATTTTTGACATAGGATACTTCCAACTTACAATGGGTTTATCCAGATGCGAACTCATTTTTAAGTGAAGATCTTTATCTGATAGAGTTACTATCCAGAATATATAAAGTACTCCTACAACTCAACCACAAAATAAACAAATACAATTAAAAAATGAGCAAAGCACTTGAATAGATATTTCTCCAAAAAAGAGATATACAAAAAGCCAATACACACATGAAAAGATGCTCAACATCATTAATAACTAAGGAAATACAAATCAAAACCAAATTAAATGCCAGTTCATACCCATTAGATTGGCTATTAAGGAAAGGAAAGGACAGGACAGGACAGGAAAGGAAAGGGAGGGAAAAGAAAAGGACAAATGTTGGTTAGACTGTGGAGACACTGGAACCCTTGCACATTCCTGGTAGTAAGGTAAATGGTACAGTTGCTGTGGAAAACAATATGATAATTCTTCACAGAATTACCATGGGATCCAACAATGCCATTTCTGGGTATATGCCCAAAAGAAAAAGCAGGGGGCTTGAAGACCAATGTTCACAGCAATATTGTGCATACAAGCCAAAAGGAGGAAGCAACTTAAGTGTCCACTGTCAGGTGAAAGGATAAACAAAATGTGGTAAATACATACAGTAGAATACTAGCCTTAAAAAGGAAGGAAATTCTGACACATGCGACAATATGGATGAAACCTTGAGAACATCATGCTAAGTGAAATAAGCCAATCACAAAAGGTCAAATATTGTATAATTCCACTTATATAAGGTACCTAGTCAAATTTTTAGACAGTAAGTAGGACATACCAGTCAGTTTGGAAGTTCCAGTTTGAGAAGATGAAAAAGTTAAGATGGAGGTGACAGTTGCACAACAATGTGAATATATTCAATGCCACTAAACTATACACTTAACAATGTTCTCATGTTATGTTATTTTACCACAATTTTTTAAAAAAAACCTATACTTTGTAGCTACCTGGAAAAAAATTAAATTGGGTACATACTATACCATACATGCTGAAGTAATATAAATCTAAATGCATCAAAGATTAAAAGGGAAGAAAAATTAAACCGTAAGTTTTAAAATACAGGATAATTTCTTTGTAACCCTGGAGTAGAAGAGGCTTTCTAACTATAATTTAAAAACCAGACACTAAAAAAGATTGATATTTCAACTATGCAAAAATTAAAAACTTCTTCACAAAACATACCAAAAGTAGCCAAAAGAAAACCAACAGAGAAAAACTGTACTCAAAGACAAAGAATTAATCTCCTTAATATATATAGGATACCCAGAAGGTGATGATAAGGGAGAGAAAGAAATAAAGAGGAAAGGAGGGAAGGAAGAAGGAAAGGTAAAAGACAGTATCCATTTGAAGAAAAAGAAGTAGAAATGGCTATAAATGAAAAGGGGCTCAACTCCTTGGGGTTAAAAAAATGCAGATTAAAAGTACACTGAGGTAACATTCATACATTCATAGTTGGAATGCAAAATGATACGGTTATTTTGGAAAACACTTGAACATTCACTTACCATATGACCCAGCAATTCTACTTCTAGTACATACCCCCCCAAAATAAAAACACATGTCCACACAAAAATGTGTACACATTTGTTCAAAACAGCATTATTCATAATGGCCCAAAAGTGTAAGCAAAACATGTTCATCAACAAGAAAAGAGATAAACAAGGGTGATTTCTTCATATAAACCAAAATTACTCCACACATGAAGAATTTAAAAATGTAACCCATTCTCCAAGGAAAAGTATTCAACAGAAGACAAAATAACCCGGGCGCCTGGGTGGCTCAGTTGGTTAAGCGACTGCCTTCGGCTCAGGTCATGATCCTGGAGTCCCGGGATCGAGTCCCGCATTGGGCTCCCTGCTCGGCAGGGAGTCTGCTTCTCCCTCTGACCCTCCTCCCTCTCATGCTCTCTGTCTCTCATTCTCTCTGTCTCAAATAAATAAATTAAAAAAATCTTTAAAAAAAAAAAAAAGAAGACAAAATAACCCAAATGTTGGAATTATCAGATAAGGACTGGAAAGAAGCTATAACTATGAAAATGAAATAAAGAAAAGTGTACTTGTAATGACTAATAACATAGTAAACATCACCAGAAACTCTAAAACTACATAAAGAACAAATGGAATTCTAGAACTGAACAATGCAATACCAGATAGACAAAATCACCAGATGAGCTGAACAACAGAACATAGGTAACAGAGGAAATAATCAGTGAACCTGAAGGCAGATCAGCAGAAATTTCTAATCTGAAAAAAGGCGGGGGGGGGGGGGGGGTAAAAAAAGAAACATGAAGAAAAAAGAATAGAACCTCAGAAACTTGGGAGACAATATGAAAAAGGTGATATACTGAAGTCCCAGACAGAGAAGACACAGGGCAGTTAACACTTTTTGAAGGAATAAATGACAGAAAACTTTACCAATTTAGTGAAAGACAGCAATTTATAGATCTAAAAGGCTGAAAAAAAACCCAGAGTAGTATAAATACAAAGAAACCATACTTAGGCACATCATAGTCAAACTAAAAATCAAAGATAAAGAAAAAATATTGAAAGCAGCCGGAGGAAAAAGGTCCATTAACAGGAAACAAAAATTCAAATTACTACCACCTTATGAGAAACTACGAAGCCCAGAAGACAGTGGAAAAACATTTTTAAAGTCTGAAGAGGGTAGGACAACAGTGAACCCAAAAATCTATATGCACCAAAATATCCTTCAAAAATGAAAGTGAAATAAAGACATTTTCAAACAAAAGAAACTCACTGCCATCAAACCTGGACTAAAGTTCTTCACGCTGAGGGAAAATGATACCAGTGGGACAGTGAGGCATTAATAAAGAACATCAGAAACAGTAAACACATAAATGTAAAAAGACTTTTTTTACATTTAGTTTTTTGAACATACCTATAACTACAGCAAAAATCATATTATCTTGTGGGGTTATACTGTATGTAGAAGTAATATCTATGACAACTACAACATAAAAGGACAGTGGGAAGCACTGGCATGGGAAGCAGCAGGCAGGGGAGTTAATAGACTTCCTGAGATGCAAGGTCTCTACTCTGCATGAAGTTTTAAATTAACTCTAAAGAAACTGTGAGTAGCAACTTTTCTTAAAGATGTGTATTTAGATCCCTAAAGCAATCATTAAAAAATGCCAAGAGGTATGGTTAAAAAGCCAAAGGTAAATTAAAATGGAATTCCAAAAAATATTCAAATAATTCAAAAGGAAGGAAAGAGGAAAGAACAACAAACAGGGACAACAATTTTTTAAAAATAAACAAAACAGTACACCTAAGTCCAACCATAGCCATTATTACATTAAAAGAGACAAAACTCTCCAATTCAAAGGAAGCATTGATTTAAAAATAATAATAAACCAAGCCCCAACTATATGTTGTCTGCATGATATGCACTTTAAATATAAAGATGGAGAATGAAAAATGATGGATGGATAGCAAAAAGCAAGCCTAAGAATGCTGGAGTGGCTATATTAATATCAAATAAAACTACTCTGTAAGAAAAAGAGTAAATACCAGAGATAGAGTAACTTTATAATAATATAAAGGATAAATTCATCAAGACATAACAGTCTTAAATGTGTATGTGCCTATTAACATAAGTTTCAACATACTTCAAATGTATCACAATTAAATGCTGAGATAATTCAACCTTACAGTATCTCAGTTAATGGATAAAATGATAAATACCCACACCGAAAATCAGTAAAAGCATAGAGGATCAACGTTAATAACCATTTTGGTCTAACTGATACTTACAGAATATACTCAAGAAATGCAGAATATGAATTCTTACTAAGTACACATGGTACCTTCATTTGGACCATGGATGGGCAAATTATGGCCCAAAAATAAAATAAAACAAAAAGCCTCTGTTTTGGTATCACTAGTGAATTTAAAATGGCTTTTACTTTTTTTTTTTTTTTTTGCGTTTTTGGGAGAAGGAAGAGAAGTGAAGACAAAAGGGAGGAGAGGAAAGCAGCAGCAGAGACCATGCCTGGCCCACTAGCATAAAACAAAGACCATATGTGGCCCACAAAGCCTAGAATACTTACTATTTGGTCTTTTACAGAGAAGTCTGCCAATCTCTGACCTAGACCATATGCTAAGCCATAAAACAAATCTCAATAAATGTAAAAGATTAAAATCATAAATACAATGTTCTCTGACTAAAAAGGAATTAAGTTAGAAACCAATAATAAAAAGATACCTAAATAAACCCCAAACATTTGAAAATTAAACACTTCTAACTATAATCCATGACTCAAAGAAAAAACCACAAGGGAAATTATTTCAAGCTGATTAACAGTGAAAATAAAAATTTTAACATCAAAATGTGTGGGATGCAGTTAAAATAGTGCTTAAAAGGAAAATTCCAAGTTTCAGTGCTTATGTTGGAAAAAACTGAAAGGTCTAAAATCAGTGACCTAAGATTCCACCTTAAAAAGTTAGAAAAAGGAAAGCAAAGTAAACCGAAAATAAATAGAAATAAACAATAAACAGGATGGCAGAAATCAAGTTAATAGGAAATAGAGAAAATTAACAAGAAAAAGATGGTACCATGAAAAGATAGGCTGATCAAGAAAAAATAATATGGAAATTGCCAACAAAAGGAGTGGGAAGCTGGTTAACACTACAGATCATATAGATATGAAAATGGTAAGAAAAAATATTATAAACAACCATGCCATCGTAATAAACTCAAGATGTAATGAACAAATTCCTTCAAAGATACAATTTACCAAAATCAACACAAGATGAAACAAAAAATCTATTTGAATAAGTCCATAGTTATTAAAGAAATTATCAGTGACCTTTCCAAAAAGGAAACTGCAGGCCCAAGTTTCACTGGTAAATTCTATCACTCATTTAAGGAAGAAATAATCATTTTACATAAGCTCTTTCAGGAAAGAGGAAAAAACTCATCCCAAACCCTTTCATGAGGATAGCATAATTCTAATACCAAAATCAGAGACAGACATTTCAAATAAAGAAAATGGCAGGCCAATATCCATCATGAATACAGATGCAAAAATCCTTAACAAAACGAATACAATATGCAAAAAGGGTATATATATATACCATAACTAAGTGAGCCTTAGCCTAAGAATCCAAGCTTGGTTTAACAGTTGAAAAATCAAGCCCCTGCTTTTTTAGAACATCTCAATTAATTTTACTAGTTTGAAGACCACTCCTCAACATGCTATGGTCTGATGCCTACTTACCTCCCCAGACTCCTCTAAATACCCACTTGACTTTCATATCCCTCAACCCCTGCAAAACACACTGAAATATCTAAAGTAGACGGAATTACTCTTATAAATCTTGATAATTATAGTTACGAACAGAACACATAAATCCTAGCACTTACATAAAATAAATGCTCATCCTTCTTTCCGTTATTGTTTTTGTTTTATTTCACCCCAATCCTTCATTTCCTCGCAGGCCCTTTTCAAATCTTCCATTTTCATCATTCCTTTTGGATACATTCAATTTTCATAGTATGATTCCTAAGCAAAATCAGTAGAGTCTTAATGCCTTCCAACTTGCCATTCTTTATAAATGGTGTGTACTTATGTGTGTTCATGTGTGTGTACTTTTATTATTGCTTAAAGTACACTTTGTTACCTTGCACTTGTTACCTTGCACTATCTTAAGAATACTTCAAACCTAGTCCTTTTTAATGTCAATTCTAAACAGGGAAATTATACTTTGTGAATACCCTGAAATCTCAAAGAGACTTTCATGTGGTATCTCTTTTTGATGTCAATTGTAAACAGAAATTTACATTTACATGCAGAGTAAAAATACAATTACACATCAAGAACAATTCTATTATAGAATGCTAGAATATGCATACATTTTTTCCTTCTGGAACTCTACAAAAGAAGCTGTAAATTGTGATTGTCTCCAGGCAGCAGGATGGAGAGAAGGGAGAATTTTGTTTTCTAAATATACACTATTCTGTCTTAAATGATCTAACCATACATATACATTACTTTTTTTAAGTACAAGAACTTTTAAACTGATAACATTTGCCCATCATTAAAATTTTAATAATACTGAAAAAATATTAATGTTAAGTTTCCAACCATGCCTATATCCCCTAGCCACCCAGTTGCCATTCCAAGAGTAAATCACTTACATATCCCAGAAATAATTCATGCATGAACTTGCTTATGTATTACTTTAATTTAAAACCCGTCACTGGGTTATCTGGGCAGTCAAATTATGAATCTACTTTACTTCTCTACACTTTCCTGTATTTAAAAAGAAAGTGTCATTTTCTAAATGGTTTTTAAAAAGAGACCATAAAATGAAAAAGGCGAAGCTAGCACAATATAGTATTTTGGAAAACTAAACCAAAATTTTCCTTTGTGACCCCAAGGCAGCAAGTTAAATTTACAAAAACTCTCCCTGAACTATACAACAATGAAAAAAATCTCCAATGCTGATTTGGGCCAGCAAGGAGGGAAAAGGAATTGGAAATGGCTTAGAGCAAGAAACAGAGTAGAGAATTCAAAAAGCACTTTTGAAGTTATCAAAGGCTCAGTGACTAGAAGAACAGTAGTGGAAATGTAATGAAGTTACAGTGTAACAAAGTTACAAAAGAGGGATGACCTGCACTGGGAGTAATGAATGGCAAAAAACAAACGAGTTTTATGTAAGAAATGGTTGGTCTATCATGGTCCTAACTGCCTCTGGGGTAGGGGAAAGTAGATTTGGGAATGGTAATAGTCATCAGTAATGCACTCTCACTCTTAAAAAGAAATGAAACAAATATAATAAAATGCTAGCAGGCAATAATTCTGATAAACAGGAGTATCTGTCCTATTATTCACTGTACTTTTCTAAAAGAAAAGAATCCATTTAAGAAAAATATGTTCAAGTAGTAAAACCAGTTATGCTTGTTAAAAAATATTAGCATGGATATTATTTTTAATTCTGCAAATTCAAATTTTACTTATTAAAAGCAATATGGTTGACAAAGAGTACTTTAACTTAATACAATGGTTCGTATTTCTTTTTGCTTTGAAAATCATCTCACAGCAAAAAGCTATTTGAAGATTCCAATATGTTACTGATACTGAACCACTAAACAGAAAATCTTAAAAAAAAAAAAAAAAAAAAACAGTTCAAAATGAACTAGAAAAAAAAGCTATGAT
This sequence comes from Mirounga leonina, assembly GCF_011800145.1. Lineage (NCBI taxonomy): Eukaryota > Metazoa > Chordata > Mammalia > Carnivora > Phocidae > Mirounga > Mirounga leonina. Next base: position 95,296,288 of record NW_023270377.1, on the reverse strand, counting down.
AAAAAATCATTCCAGAAAAGAACAAACATGTATTGAGGTTACCACACTAAATCCAGTTAATAATCTACAGCCTATGTAAGGGAGAAAGAGCACTAGAATTTTAACTTTCCATGTTTCCACAATCTTAAACCATATAACAAAATGAATATAAGACCCTCAAACTTTAGGATAGAAAGAACATTAATGATATAGTGCAACCCATTTTCCAAAATTTCTGAGTATTAACCACCAATTTAAAGTTGAAAGAATTCTATCTCAATATGACCAGCTTCCACCTTTACTGTATCATAAAAATAAAGTATATACTAAGGATAAATATCAAATTTTAAAAGAAAATGGAGGTCTACAAATGAAACCCACTGCTTAACTTCTGTAATACCTCAATTCTCAGCTTAGCTATAGTCTTCTTTGTACTTCTAGTGTTAGGAACTTTTAGGACAAGAATGCAGTGGCTAATTCACAGGGAGTATTGGCTATAAAGATAATTAGCAATTATTTGAAAAGCATTTCCAATTCCCTCCAATGTTCTTCTCATTACATTAAAGTCAATGTTTAACGTGACACACAAAAAAACTGATAAAACTGTTGAGTGGAAGAAAGTGGACTCTTTTGTGTTTAACAGAAATGGAATTCTCCCAGTCCTTTTAGATCTAAAACTTAAAATCTAACTCCTTTTCACTAGTGGGGAAGAAAAAATATGGACCTTAGAATCAAAAAGTCATGAGTGACATGTCTGTTCCACCATTTACTATCCTATGATCGTAGACTTTATTCCTAATTCATAAGGCATAAAACTGAATTCACAAGACTGCCATGAGGATTTAAAAAGGTTAACAGTAGATGGCACTAAGTATTCAGTAAATTCTCCCCACCCCAGATCATTTTCCTTTATCCATGAGCCTCCTTTTATTTCTCTACCCATCCCTATAATTATTCTAAGACTTAGCAATGTTTTCCCAACCTCTTTGCTAGTACACCAGTCCAACTATCCACCACTTAAAGATGTAGATTTCCACTTACATGAAATGACCACGACAGGCAAATCCATAAAGACAGGAAAGAAATTAGTAACTCCAGAGGGTTGAAGGAAAGGAGAATGGAAAGTTTGACTGTTAATGCGTATGACGTACTTTCTGGGGTGATGAAAATATTCTAAAGTTGACTGTGGAGATGGTTACACAAACTTGTGAATAACTCAATTATACACTTTAAAAAAGTAAATTTTACGTACGTGAATCATATCTCAACAGAGCTATTAAAAATAGAATACAAGACTCAGACTGACACTGCGTTAAGTTTAACTTTTATCAATCTTCTGCTTAATGATCTACACAATCTACTGCCAATCAAATCAATTCTAAACCATTGTTTCCCATTTAAAATCCTTCCGAATAAGTTAAGATATAAATAAAATTAACTACCTGCTGTCCCACAGCTCCAAACAGGGTCAACTCCAAGTAGGGCAATCTCCTAAAGGATCCCTCCCTCAAATATTTTGAAACTCCTGCCTGACTTGCCTTCATCAATAAAATATTTACTGAGCATTATTAAATACTATGCACGAGGCCATAACTTGGAGAGAGTGAACAAAAAAGGCATCCTACCATCATAAAGCTTCCAATTTAGCTTCCAATAACAAAGCTTTCCTTCCTTTCCATCTATCATAACCTACTTAGTCTTTTCCAAGAATTTGAGCAAGTTCAGCTCCTTCATAAACCATCCTCCCAAAAACTACAGCCTTTATTAATCTCCCCAATTAACTACTAATATACCATCTTTAGTTATTTCACATACATTAGTTTCATCTCTGGAACTAAACTGTAAGCCTAAAGAATAAAATCATACCATGGCTTTCTGTATGTACCATAGTATTCAGCATAGAACTGAGAATTCCAGTGGTGAAATAAGTAGTTGATTACTTGCAATACCTTTTTTTTTCCCCCACATATATCAATAGTTCATTCCTTTTTATTGCTAAGTATTATTCCATGGTGTATGTACCAGTTTGTTAAACAAGTTAAAGGACATCTAGATTGTTTCTAGTTTTTTGTTGTTGTTGTTGTTTTTAAGCCTTCTAATGACTTTATTTGGGGTTTTGCTGTTGTTGTTTTGTTTTTTTTTAATTAACATATAATGTATTATTTGGTTCAGGGGTACAGGTGTGTGATTCATCAGTCTTACACAACACCCAGCACTCACCGTAACACATACCCTCCCCATGTCCGTCACCCAGCCACCCCGTCCCCACCTCCTCCCCTCCAGGAACCCTCAGTGTGTTTCCTAAGATTAAGAGTCTCTTATGGTTTGTCTCCCTCTCTGGTTTCATCTTGTTTCATTTTTTCCTCTCTTCCCCTATGATCCTCAGCCTTGTTTCTTAAATTCCTCCTATCAATGTGGTATATATATACACAAAATGAAATATTACCCAGCCATCAAAAAAAATGAAATCTTGCTATTTGCAATGACATGGATGGAACTAGAGGGTATTATGCTAAGCGAAATAAGTCAATCAGAGAAAGACAATTATCATATGATCTCATTGATTTGCAATACCTTTTTATAGCAATTTTAACTATAGCTGCCGTTGTTACTGTATGTCAGTTATTTTGCTATGTGCTTTATAGTATCCCTAATCGCTATCAAAACCATGCAAAATGGATCTGTTTCCATATTGGGGAAACTGCACCTCACAGAAGAAGAAACCACTGCAAAGAAATACTAAAGCTAAGGGCGCCTGGGTGGCTCAGCCGTTAAGCATCTGCCTTCAGCTCAGGTCATGGTCCCAGGGTCCTGGGATCGAGCCCCACATTGGGCTCCCTGCTCCGTGGGAAGCCTGCTTCTCCCTCTCCCACTCCCCCTGCCTGTGTTCCTGCTCTCGCTCTCTGTCAAATAAATAAATAAAAAATCTTAAAAAAAAAAAATACTAAAGCTAGAAATGAACTCAAATACCTACCAGCTCCCAAAGTCAACGACTTTTGTACAGTCTCCTTTAAATATGAGTGGTTACTTCCAAAATAAAACTAGAGAAAGAACTAACAGTATAGTTTGTCACACTAACTATGGGATCTTCCCCACTTACTCTTTCTGTGTCAGTTTCATCTTTAAAAGAGAGTAACTACCTACCTTATAGAATTAGGTAGCAAATGAATTAATACATATAAAGCAATTAGAACAGTGCCTGGCACACAGTATGTACTATATAACTGTTAGTTATTATTTTTATCACCATAAATCACCATAATGAAGTCACCAAATATACTTCCTATTCTCATAAACTTGGTTTATGATAGATTATGGCTTCGTACTACCTACAATATAAATACCAAAGCAGTGCAGAATTCAAGGACTTCCAGACCTCCATAATCCAGCTCCAACATATCTCTTTAATTCAACTCAAGAAGCACTTACTGAGCACCTATCATCATACCTTAGACACTTTCACTACTTTCCTGTACCATATCGAGTATTTCACTACTTCTCTGTACCATATTAAACATCACTGTTTCCTTGTACCATACCAAACCTAATATATCCAAATTCAACCTATACTTTTCCACCTCACTTTGTTTCCTACCACTGTTCTCTTACCTTGTACACTAGTTTTATTCCTGCCTATCAGTACTTTATTCATCCTTAAAGGCCTACTTCAGTTATGATCTCTACCAGGAAGCCTTTTTACATCTTCCCTGGAAAAAGTAAATTTTCCTTCACCTATGATTCCAAAAAAGTTTCATTTATACCTGGCAGAGCATTTACCATATTGTTATTATTATGTACATGTAAGCTTCCTAAAGGCAGGCATCATTTCCTAATCATCCTTATATTCCCTATAACACAAGTACTGCAAAAGTATGCATTTGCACAGATGCTCACTAGCGTTACTGGAAAACAATTCTTCCAACTATTAACAAAACAGATGTAAAAGCTATTTCCTACTTCCTAGTTTTTTTGTTGTATATAAATAAATATATACGGCCCATTATCTCTGAAAAAGAAAAAAATAGTGCAGTTCAAATTCTCTTAATTATAATTCAGGTTCACTATTCTAAAAAAAAAAAAAAGGCTTAAATAAATGGCCTATCGTATCACTGCATTTATCAAGTTGGTCCTACTTTCCAAAATATCCCATAATCCCAAAATTACTAGACTGTTACACCTCTGTTCTAATGAAAAATCCAATATTATTCACACCATCATTAATTATTCCTTTAAAAAACTGTTCTTGATTCACACATTTAGAATGAACACTGTGTGAAACTCACTCGGTTTTTGCACTTTTGGAAAAGAATGTCCACTCAAAGTGCTAATTATTAAAAAGGATCATGCAGTTATCAAAATGAAATGAGGAATTTAAGGCAACATAAAGACAAATGGACAACAAACTTCCCCTCCTCATCTTTCTCCCAATAGTAGACACTTACTTTTTCTGCCAGCATCAAATCCCTACTCCTATTCTGATGAATCCACCAAAGATTAAGGCTTTGCAGGTCACAAAACCTCACATCCCTTTATAGAATGACAGACCCGATACTGATACATTCTACTCCTGCCACCTACTACACATCACATGATTGATATCTATCTAACCAATCTGAGCTCAGGTCAGAACTTTGAATCTTGACCGAATAACTACAAGATGAAGAGATGTTTTATAATTTATATTGCTAGTATCTAGTTGCCAGCATCCTGCCGAATTCCCGCAACATGACTTTGATAGCAGACTCTCGCTGCCTGGTCTCTCCTTTTCTCTGCTTTTCTGAGCCTGGTTCTCCAGCCTTCCCATCAATTTTGTGATCTACACTTACATACCCTTTCACAATAATTACTTTTCTGGCTTACATTAACTAGTTATTTTGTTGTTTGCATCCAAGATTTCTCACTGATATAACCACATTACATTTCTCTCATTTCTACTTCTCAGAATCTTCCTATCAATTTAAATCCTGTTTCACTACTAAAAAAAAAAAAAAGTTTTGTTTTACTTTTAAAATAACTTTCCTGACAACAAGGCAACTTGAAACAAGTAAAGCAGGCCCCTTCGAAATGCATTTTGGAAGCAATAAAATGCTCAACCAGTCCATTATCTGAATAACAGGTTAATCAAGAAAAGAAAAAAAGGCCTCTTTCCTTTGCTCTATTACCTCTACCATTTTGATTAATATGAAGCAAAATTTTAAAATACATACTTTCAAACAGGAAACATAAGCTTCTACTAAAACTGTGTACTTTTTAGATAAAATGCATCAAAATTCATCCTAAACTCCAGAAGATAACAATCTCTTTAATTCTATTTTAGGAAAAAAAAAAAGTTACTTTCTGGCAACCCATGTGTTTCTCTCAATCTATATATTCACTATTTTCAGATTCAAATACCAAACATTAAGTACTCTGAGTCTAATAAAAAGTTTCTTTTTTATAATCCTATATTCTTAAGTTCGACTATTTCATTTGTTTTTTTAATGCAGGCATTAATGAGAGAAATAACTTTTGTATGGCATCAATTATTCAAACTGCAGCTTCAGAAATATGTATACCTTTATTCTGAAGTTATATGTAATTAAACATCACTTCCTTAGTTAAGCTGTCTTGAATTAACCAGCAATTGTCAGCTTTACCATGTTTCATATAATGCCTGTCCCTGCAGTTAATAAATAATGCTATGTCGATTAACTTGCTTGTGTTTTGGGTTAATCAAATCAATGAATTAGTCACTAAGACTTCCCTATATATCTCATATTTGTACTAAAAATTAACAGTTCTAAAAACATTTTTTTTTTAAAAAACGTATGTTTAAATTTTAATACTCTTCAAAGACTAGGTTAACAATGTAACCACCGATACTGACTATACCCCAACTGAAGGCAGCATTAACAGTGGGCTCTGGAACCAGACTGCCTAGTATTAACAGTGGGCTCTGGAACCAGACTGCCTGAGGGCTCGATGCTAGATCTACTACTTAACTATAGCTACATTTACTTGAGCAAGTTACTTAAGTTCTCTATACCTCAGTTTCCTCACCTTTAAGATAGTTATTATATCACAGTACCTACATTTCATAGGGTTTCTGAAAAGGTTATAAATAATTATCTCAAAAACATAACTCCTAAAGGGCTCTCTGAAAGGCTGATTTGTACATATCCCACGTAACATTTTAAATAACTGAAATCCAAAAACTAAATTAAGTACTTCTAAAATTTAAATGCCTGAAACAATAAAAAAGCGTATTTCCTTTAAAAAGGCATTCATTTTATGAAAACAGTTTCTGAATTTGTGTTAAAATGTTATGATGGGGGGGACACCTGGGTGGCTCAGATAGTTAAGCGTCTGCCTTTGGCTCAGGTCATGATCCCAGGCTCCTAGGATCAAGCCCCAAGTCAGGCTCTCTGCTCAGCGGGAAGCCTGCTTCTCCCTCTCCCACTCCCCCTGCTTGTGTTCCCTCTCTCGCTGTCTGTCAAATAAATAAAATCTTTAAAAAAAATATGGTATGATGGGAAACAAAATTAGTTTTGCATCTGTGCCATCTAGTATGCATTTGTATTTGTATTACAACAAAAACGCTTAAAGATTTCTGAAGCATGTATTGAACCAGGCCTCAACCAAACTACTTTAACTTTAAAAAACATTTATTGTTATTTCAACTGGCAAAAAGAAACTCCAACGACTATAACTCATAAATGTGAACTCCTAAGAAAATTTAAGAGAATTCAACAATGCTATCAATTTATAAGTAGGAGCAATCCTGAAAAACATTTCTCAACTCTGGACTTCTGTCTCATTTATAAATAAAGAGGGTTAAATTATTTCTCAGTCTTTTTCATCTCCATAATTCTATGTAAGTCATTAGGCACTTCCCTTAATTCACTAAAGTAAGTTTCACAAATACACATTAAATGCTATTTTTGTGGTCTTGAAATAACTGAAGTTAAAAATGCTTCAAGAGGGGCGCCTGGGTGGCTCAGCTGGTTAAGCAACTGCCTTCAGCTCAGGTCATGATCCTGGAGTCCCGGGATCTAGTCCCACATCGGGCTCCCGGCTCAGCGGGGAGCCTGCTTCTCCCTCTGACCCTATCCCCTCTCATGCTGTTTCTCTCTCTCTCAAATAAATAAATAAAATCTTTAAAATAAATAAATAAATAAATAAATAAATAAATAAATAAATAAATAAATGCTTAAAGAAAAACGCATCATATTTAATTATACTAAGCTCTAAGACTTTAAGCAAGCAAACAATAGTTTTATCATGGACCGATACTAAAGACACAGTTTGTAATTTTACACAGTTCCAAAACCAACCGTGAACTGTAAGGCATTCTGCACCCTAATTCCCCATCTTAAGACTTTCAATCTCCTTGTAGCAACCTCTCATTCACACTAAGTACTGTAACTGAGAAAGTCTTAGAGACAAGGGCACCTGGGTGGCTCAGTCGTTAAGCGTCTGCCTTCAGCTCAGGTCATGATCCCAGGGTCCTGGGATCAAGCCCCACATTGGGCTCCCTGCTCCATGGGAAGCTGGCTTCTCCCTCTCCCACTCCCCCTACTTGTGTTCCCTCTCTCACTGTCTCTCTCTCTGTCAAATAAATAAATAAAATCTTTAAAAAAAAAAGTCTTAAAGACACCCTTCCCAAGGGAATTGCATTTCCACAATGGGCAAGAAGACTTAAAGGAGAGAATATTTAAAGATGTAATGTTCAGCATCAGAACAGATGAAGAAAATATTTTTGTGAAGTATGTGTTAGGGGTAGAGAGGAGTTAGAAAGGAAAATATATCAGACCACACAAATTCAAGGCTGTTCCGTTCCTGGTTATAAGGAGTATGTAAGAATGACTTGAGTTTAAGTCAACAGTTATGAAAGGTTTTGAAAAAAATCTTGAAAGAAAATAAAATTACACGAATGGTCCCCTGGAAAAATTAAGATATTATTTGGTTTTTTTTGTTCTGGTATTAATCAATTATGGAGGTATCTTTTATATATTTATTGTATGATATAAAGGTCCATATAAATATATAAAACCACCAGCACACAAAGTAGTATTAGTCACTATCCTATTTTGGAGAACCAAATTTAAACATTAATCCAATAACATGACCTTATCTTGTGCTGTTACTTAATAATACATGAATTTGTAAGTGCTTGATAAACTATAAAGCGTGTTAATGTAGTGTTATTATTACTTAACTGCTTTGGTCTTGCCTCTTTATGCCAGTGGCTATTATAGATCAGTAATGTCATTAAATAGCCTGCAAGTTCCAATAGAATTGCAGACAAGCATTCAAATGCCTTTATTATAGGGGAATTTGGTTTCAGAAAACATACTGCTTGAAGCTACATTTTAACCACTCCACACTCCTGCCCCTACTCCGATCGTTCAGCTGTTTCCACCTGTTGGTGGGGAAGCACACTGGACAAGGAGGAGCACTGTGGAGGGAAATTTAGCCCTATGCTGAGCTAAAATCTCCTCCTATGGATTCTGCCTCTTAAAAAGTGGGATGAAACAGAAGACTGGCTGTCAGCATACCTGATCACTCATCACTTCCAAGCCATGTGTGCTCCCTCATTCTTCTCGCTGTGATGCTCAAAAAGCCAGATTACATATCCAAGATTTTTAAAAGGAACAGTAAAATATCCAATCTTTTTGTTTTTCTTTATCATTTTATTAGCTTCAATTTATAAACTGTAACGATGATTGCCACATCTCCACCTTCATTCTTGAAGTTCCTGTATTTTCAACTTCCTCTAGAATATTTCCAATTATGATAATCATCCAAATTCAGTAACAAATTCAAGTAACAATTTTACTCAGCTTCTTAAAACCAACTCCCTTAATTGTCCCACTCAAACTCAAAATTCTGAACTCTTCATTGATGACTACAATCTACCAAAATCAATTGCCAAGCCCTAGCAATACCTCCATCTCTCAAGTCAGCAAAACATTCTGATTGTGCACTGTGTTAAGCCAAGCAGTGCAGAAGAAAAATAAATAAGCATAAGACACCGTGTTCCTGTCCTTAAAAAATGTCAATTCAATAAAAGAGAACTAACCGATAACTGTAATAATTATGATGTATCAAGTTTTTACTGTGTGTCAAGCAGTATGACTAACCATTTTCATGCATTATCTCAAAAAACAAGAAACAAACCAAAAAACCCCACCCACAAGGTAGATACAATGATCTCCAAATCACACATGGAAAAAATGTGACCTGCAGAGTTTAAGGTGTACAAAGTCATACAACTAGAAAAGCTTGAACTCAAAAACAGCTATGACTACAAAGCCCTTGCTAACCATAATACAAAACAACTGCAGAAGTACAAACAAAAAAGAAGCAACCTTTCCCAAACTTCTCTCTTCTGCTCTATTCCCACTGCCAATATCCTATTTTAGAATTTCTGCAAAGCTGGTGCTGAGAGGGCTGCTTAAAAATCATCTAGGAAGATCATCTAAATTTGAGATTCTGAGTCACTGGGCATGGGGTGTTTCCCAGGCAGTTTTTTTTTAAACCATACCGCTAATTCTTGTTCCGTCATTCATTTGCTCGCTCATTCAACAAAGATGTGAGTTCATATTATGTGTCAAGTTCCATAACTTCATCCCAAATACCTCCTCTACATCCGATCCAACTGCATTCCATTCTGCAAATATTTTAAAAGCCCTATTTACAACATTTAACTCCTCTTGTAAAGGATTTTTATTTCCTATCAAGTAAAAATATTTTGAATCAAAGTTCTGCTGCAAGTGCTCAATAAATGTTAGTTCCCCTTCACATCACATAATCTAGATGTGCATTATTACATGGTCCTCAATTCGAATGGAAGGGGGCGGTGCAATGTATGCTAACAGGGCTAAACATAAGAAGCAGCTACTACTCTCTTCTTTCTGCTGTATATGCTTTCCCTTCTCCTATATATATCCAAATCCTTAAAAGGAGAGCGCATACCCTACCTTCCCTGCAACTTCCTTGACTCTTCCTGACCACAATAATCTTTCTTACAACCTACAGAGCAGCTATTACTATAACAAAAGTAAATATCTTAACATTTGATAAAGTTCAGTCTTTTATCATCCTAATTTTTTAAAATAATTTTTAGCTCTTATCTCATTAAGATTCTTGAGAGCAGACTGTATTACACATTTTCATTGTAATTCCAAGAGTGTCTGACCGGCCGCCAAGTATATAGTAAGCCTTGATTTGGCAATACCACCTTTTCTATGTGTGCAAGTAATTCTTAAATTACTAACACTGCTTTCTGCCTTTAAAACATCATAAATGAATTCTCTCAAAAAAATATCTAAATGATTTGTCAAAGGCTCATCCTCTATGTAAGGAGACTATTATATAGAGTAGAGGCTGTACCACATTTATTTGTTATAATACCTTGGGCATATAGTTTAACTTCTTCTAAACCCTAAATTTTTCTTTAAAACAGAAATAATTCTTAGGTTGATGTGAAAAGTAAATGAGATAATAAAGCGTTCAGCACTTGGTCTGACATGTAATTCTTAATAAATATCAGCTGTTAGTATTTCCTGATTAAACAAAATGTAGAGAGTAAACTTTTTCCAGAATTTCAATTTAAGCAAAGTGACAAGGAAATAAGCTAGGAATTCACATATCCACATATACATACACACACATATATGTATATATACACATATGTACATATATATGTATATATATGTATGTATGTATGTATCTCAAATCTGAAAGATTTCCACAAGAATGGTTTCTCTATTTCATTAAATCAAATGCATAAGGCTAGGATTTATAACAATATTTTAAACAAGAAGAGAATTAACCTTACTAACAAAAACAAAGAAACGTGCATAGTTCTGATAAGGGGCTCAGGAATGCCCACAGTGTAATAGAACACAGGGCTTCAAAACAGAAAAGCTCAAGTCCAAATAGCAACTCTTACCAACTGCTAACTACAGCCACTAAAAAGGTAATTTAAATTTCTCTAATCCTGTTTGCTCACTTGTAAAATGGGGTAAAAATGACAGTCACAAAACTAAATAAGATAAATAAAAATCCTGACCAGCAGTCCTCCACTAGTGGAGCTTCCCATTCTGTGCTTAAAAATAAATTTCTCAACTGTGTTTTACAATTAGGCTGTAAAGTTCATTAGATTACATATATATACACAACCCAAAGTCAATATTTCAACACAAAATATGCATGCAGGGAGAGAGACTGGTGGGAAAGGAAAGCAGAAAGATTTTAGGTAAGTCTAAGTAAGAAAGTGACTTTAATTCCCATCACCCAGATATGCCATCCCCCGACCCATCTCCCTTTCTGCAACCCTCACTGGGTGTTATATTAAACTAATGAATAACTGAACATAATATCAAAAACTAAAGATGTACTGTACCTTGGCTAATTGAATTTAAACTTAAAAAAAAAAAAAGATGCTAAAAAAAAGTGACTTCTCAACAGGAAGGAGCCTGTTACACTTACTTCAAAGGGCATGCAAAACATGACCCCTAAAGGAATAAGAATTTAAGTGTTTTTTGGTAACAAGATACTACAAATGTTTCTGCCCTTGGAGATGGCTGGAGAAATAGTGTTATTATTAAATATTATGTTCAGAATTCACATAGGAAACATGAACTTCCCATTTATGTTTTCCCCCACCCACTCAGCCCTTCCCCACTGGTTCTCAAAGATCATCCTATCCATACTAATTGCTAGAATGTGACCACAGTATGAATTATATAAGCTCCCCATCCACGGACTCCAACAAAATATTTATGCTTACATTTTAAAATTATGCTAGGAAGCTTAAGTCGATTACGGAAATTCCTGAATTCATTCTAAATCTGAATATATCTAGATACCAATATATAGTTCTACAATAAGGCCGTATTAACCTCTGCTATCATAATGGAAATAATTTACCAAAGCAGTACTGATCAGGTAAAAAAGGAAGACATAAAGGGGAAAAGGAAATTTAACAATGTAAAGTTCTGTAATCAAGCTATAGCATAAAATGTATATAAGGAGTTCCTTTATTTGGCCTGAACGCTGAAGAAATGAGTGAAAACATGCAAAAAATAATTTAGGATCCTCTTAAATTCGCAAGTGTAACAATGTTATAAAATAGCTTTTGAAAAAAAAGTTTCCCTCACCACTGGTAGCAGATTTGAGTTCCTTAATTAGTTCTAAAGCAACCAGTTCGATCAATGAAAATCTCTACCCAAATTTTTTTTCTGCAGTACTATTCTAATGCAAACCAAAAGTGTAGATATGATATCATTCAGTATTAAAGAAATAGTTCTTTTTAAATTCTTTTCAAAAGGAGTTATTTTCTTTTATGCCCTGAGCTTAGGTGATTCTTTATCTTATGTTGAGATAAAGGATCTTTGCTGGAGGATCTCTAACTTTAAGTCTGGGGATTAAGCCGCATGTTTCCTAACTCCTACAGCTTTTCTTATCGGAGAACATCAAGTTTCCTAGATGGCCACTTTTTTCAGTTATCTTTTTCTGAAATGGAATGAGCAACCAGGCTCAAGTTATAGCTTTTCACTTATATTAAGTGGGTAATTGTAATTATAGACCAAATAGATGAATGCATTCTCTAAAGCACAAAGAAACACACAAATTATAGGCGCACAATTTGCATCTGGGGATCACAGTACTCTGCAACATAAAACTCCCTATGAAGGCCTTCCTTAAATACGCTTATTGCAGGCCCAATCTCAACGAGCTATCTTCTATGTGCTAATAAAGCTGCAGGTGTGACTTTCCAGGAGTTGCATTAATAGGCAACACAAAAGACCAAAAAACTTTTGAAGACCAAAATAAATGGAGCTCTGACAGATGTTAAAAAAGGTGAGAGGCAATGGGGAATCCTAATCAGTTCCATTTAAATCATGAGTGTCCAGATAACTACCTCACCTTTGTGAGGTAAAACTAATGCAATAAAGTAAAATGTAATAATGTAGTAATAACTGAAAATATTAAAACAAAAATAATCCTAAGTATAGATTGAACCCCTCCTGCACCTCCTGGTTACTCAGCATGTGTTTCAAATTCAGGGTGGCCCTATCAGAAGGAGGTCACTTAAGGACAGTTAACCTCAATGAAATACCTAGTATACTAACTCAAAAATAACCAGAACTGATTTCAAAAGAGGAAAAATAGAATGAGGAAAAAGTAACATCCTACTTGTTACCCTGTTACTTATTAGGATTACAATTATCTACACTAATTTTATTAACAACCCAATAGTTTCTAAAACATAAAATATTAATTATGTAGCAGTATTTTTCACTTCAACAAAATGCACTTGAAAATTCCTTCTCACTGGGGCCAAATCTAATTTTAAAACTGACCCTAAGCATGAAACTACTCACCAATTAGACTGAGAGAGAGGGAAAAAAATACTGGCTCAAGGAAATTAGGATAAAAAAATAATAACTTTAATAAGCTGTCCACCAAAACAATACATTTGGAAGTTCTAAGGCTAAAGTAGGCTGGTGTTTCCCAAAAGAAAATGTTAATAAATCAGTTGTTTCCACATGCATGGCTGGGATTTTAGAAACTGTCACACTGACAGAAGTTCTGAGCATGAAGATTAGAGCTGTTTTACAGAGAGCAAATGGAATTAGGAGCACACACAATCCTTTAGGCAACAAAAGTTTGCTGAATAATAAAAGGAGGGAAAATAGGCTGATACTCTACCTCTCACAACCCACGCCCCCCCCCCATTGGATTATGTTTGGAATTAGAAATGTAAAAATATATACGCACAGGACACACACACACACACACTCCTAACACTGTAACATAAAGAAGTCATTCCACATTAAAATATAGACAGTATTTTCTATGAAAATACAAAGTGTGCCAAACTCTAAAATGCCTATTTATACACTTTAACGCCAGTCTACATGCTAAAAGGCTACCCTACAGATCTGGTAACTCCTTGAAAAGCAACCACGTCTCTTTATAGTTCTGTACCTTCCTTCTCAATCTGAGATACCTTCACAGAATGAACACACACAAATTATTCTCCTCGGTGCTTCCCTTCCTCCTTCCCAGCGAAACACTAATGCATATATTTTTAAGTTCACATAACCTGGTAACTAGCACCAGTAATTCAATCTATTTGAAATACGCTTAATTTTTAAAGTTCTAATAAGATGTGTTCAGGTTGGAAACGAAAAACTACCTTATAAGGGTATAAAAGGCCGAAAGCAGGAAGCGGCTTTGACAAAACTAAGGAAGTTGCAGCGCGCTTGCTCACTGGGGGACTTTTTTGAGGCAAGAGAAGTAACACATGACATCTTTCTCTCTCAAATTAAAATGTGACTTGGTTCACCGGTAAAAGCGCAGTAGGAGATGGAAAAGACCCGGAGTCGGAAAGGAAGAAGAGGTGGGTGGTCAAATAAAAGCCCCGACTAGGTTCCCATTTTCAGAGTCCGATTCTTCCCTTTCCCCACCCACACCCTGGGCAGAGTGTTGTCACAGCAATCTTGCAAAACCTACAAGGAGCGCTTCTCTTTTCTCGCTCCTCCGCCAGGCTGTCCCCGCGCTCGATCCACTCGGTCCCCCAATTCACGGGCAGGAAGGGACGTGGAGGAAAAGGAGAGCCGGGTGCGCCGGGTCGGCGACCACCCCGACCGCACCGCGGGCCCCGGTGGGGCGACCGGCCCCACGTCTCCTTGGGCGGCGCTGCCCGCCGCGATGCGGGAAGGGCCGGGAGGGGTGGCGCGGAGCAAGCCGCTCCCAGGGGGGTTCTCGGCCCCGCGCCCCCGCGCCGGTCCCAACGGGTGAAGCGAGGCAACAAGGGAGGCCCCGGCTCCGGGCCCCACCCCTGGCAACACAGAGCGGCTAAGACTGACACGGCCGGCGGCAGCACCTTACCGCAGCACCCATCTCCCGACCTCTACCCTCCCCCGCCATTTTCCCACCTCCGCCTCAGTTTCCCCCCCCACCCGACCCCCGCCCGTCAGCCCCCTTACCCCGTGCCACAGTCCACCACACAGGCCGGCAGCCGTCCCGCCATCTTCCTCGCCTGCTACTGCCGCTGCCGCCGTCTGCTCCGTGCTGATTGGGGCCAGGGATTAGCGGCGGGAGATCGGAGCTATCTGACCATCCACAGCCGGGTCGCCCTCTCCGTCCAGGGGGGAGCCGGGAAGCCGAAGCAGTAGCGAGAAAGCAGCAGGCTCGGTCAGCGGCTACCACTTCCGCAACCCAGGCGGGCATGCAGTCCCCGCCCTGCCCCGCCGCGGCCTCCTCCCCCTCTCGCTCCCCTCCTCCTCCCTCCTGCCCCCACCCTACAACTTCTTCCCCCACGCCGCCTTGCCCCGGGAAGCCAAGATGGCCGCCGGTGCCGCCGCCCCGGCCAGGCCGGGCCCAGGCCGCGAGCGCTCCCCCTTCCGGCTCCGAGCGGGAGGGGCGAGAGAGCATGCGCAGTGACGTGCTGCCGGCGGCCGCCGCTCGCGTCCCGACGTTAAGGAAGTCCACTTCGGGTTTTCCCAGAGGGTAGGGGCGGGGAAATCGGCCCGAGCCTCCGGTTCTCCAGAAGCTGGTAGGGCTTTTTAGTTTCAATTACTTGTGTGCTAGGTTGAGAGACGAACGGAACTGCCTCCCGCAGCCGTGAATATCTTCTCCAGTGCCCCGGGGAAAACCGGCCTAATAGAAAACGTTCTCAGCGGCACACAACACTCTTGTAACTTGAAGAGTCTGCTTTTCTGAGTGGAAAAGAGCGATATCAGACCGAGGGTGAGCAGTCGGGAGGGATGGGTGAACAAAGGCTTGCGCCGTAGCTCTTCTGCCTTCGTGCGGAGTTTTTAGTCATTTACACCTGTGCGTTGTTACAACATTGCACGTAACAAGTGTTAAAACATTGTCTAGATTGCAGGCCCCCCAGGGGCAGGCCTGTACCCACGAGGAAAAACCTCCTGGGGGTACGTTCTGCATAATGTACCCTACACCAATAGGCCGTTATTCAAGGCTTTTGGATGATGACAGAGATTCCATCTGCGGTAGTTTAAGATTCTACTACTTTACCAGGAGGATTATACCAAGAATTAAGGACAAAAAAAAAAATAGGGAAAAAAGGCTAAAAACTGGAGAGCCTAGAACAATGGTTTCCAGACTTAAATGTGCATCAGAATTACCTGGAAGGCTTGTTAAAACAGGTTGCTGGGCCACATCCCCAGTGTTTTCTGTTTAGGTGGTCCGGAGAAGGGCCTGGTAATTTGCATTTACAACAACTTCTCAGGTGATGGTGTGGGACCCCACCTGGGGAATGTAGAGGTTTAACAGCTTTCCCCCAGGCTAATCTTCTGATAAATTATCAATTTGCTTATATGGCTGAAATAAAAAATATTTTCCCTAAGAAAGGATGGATGTCTTATTCACAACAGAAGATAACAGTAAGTTGTTAGACTGGGCTGCGGTATGGAAAGTGGGTTTTTCATTCATTTGACATAAGTATTGCTCACCTACTCAGTTATGGCAGGGACCGTACTGCCCCAGAATAGTCACTGGGCACAAAATAGATTAGGTCCTTGCTCTTAAGAGTTCTCAGTTTAGTGGGAAAACATAAATTGTGTTAAAAGCAGTCGCAGAGAGCAGGGGGCTATGAGAAATGCGGAATAAGGGTGGGAGAATGGGAGAGAAGTGGAATATAGGTAAGGCTTCTCTGACAAAGTGACATTTTAAAGGTGAGGTGGGAGATAGAGGAAAGGGTGAGGAGGAAGGGGAGCCCTCCAGAACAGGGAACAGCAAGAGTCAAGGACCTGAGGTGGGAAAGAGCTTGGCTTCTTTCACAAATTCAAAGAAGACCCAAATGGTCAAAGTGATGTGAGCCGGGGAAGATGCAATAGGAGATGGAGCCGGGGAGATAAGTAAGAATCAAACTGCAAGGATCTGTATACTTCTCCACGAATCTTAAAGTTTAGCCTAAAAGCAGCCTGAAAGCCATCAAAGAGATTTAAGCAAGGAAATGTGACTGCTTTGTAGGGAATGGACCCCACAAAGTAAAGAGTAAAGTGAATGGTCTTATAATACATCGTGTGCTATAAATCAGGGATAGAATTATGTTTGCAGTAACATCCAGATGGGATCAAATATGTGCAGAAGAGACAGGGGAATCATCATTACCAACTAGAGCCCAGCACATCCACAGCTACTCACAGAAAATAGATAAAAATCCCCCAGGGAGGCTTTTCTCAGTGACTGTCTAACAAGAAGTCATGCAGAAGTGGTTCTCTGTTCAGATGCATAGTTGTTTTTTTCCCTACATTTTAGAAGATACTAAATGGGGATTCTTTGCTGCCTTTTACAACATCAGATATTTATGGTCATTTGGGAGAAAAGATGCCTGAAGATCAGCTGTGACAGAAAAGGGACATGTGGGTTGGTTGGGGTAAATAGTTGTTTCCAGCATTACCAGTAGTAAGTCGGAGTGAAAGGATCTTACCAAAGGGGCCCCAAGAACCGAGGTTAGGAACTTGAACAGGTCGCTCAGGGAAACCCACACTGGTGGATCCTCAAGATGGCTGCTCACACACAGGTTTTGTGTGGGTTGTCACAGAAGTAGTTACATCAACGGTCAAGAACTGGAATGCTCCCAGGGTCCAAGCAAGTGCCATTATGACTGAAGGGAACCCTGAGGAATTTTGGCAATATGGAGAGTCCACATCCCCAGCAAAGGCAGTAGAAAACTCTTGCTATGCAGAGATGTAGACCCAGTGTTGCCTGAGCTTCCCTTTGTTCCAGAAAAATTGAAAATCTGTATTTTTATCTGTTGGTAACTAATTCTCTGCAGGCTATATCTGACCTGCGGGCTACCAGTTTTCAACTTTTGATTTGGGAAGCTGTTTAACATTTACATGTATATTGCATTCCAATATGCAGCTCAGGTCAGTGCTAGATACTATATCTCATTGGCATGAGGAAACCTTCTAGGATAGTCTCTTTCATGTAGTCAGGTCTGCCCTTTGTAAAGAATGTGACTGTTAGAAACCTTTGGAAGCTTCTAACACTCAGAAAAATGATTTGTGCTTATTCCTCATAATTTGTCTACTCAAACACTTTGCTTGCTTAAGACCCCTCCTACTTCCTACTTGCTAGTGCCAAAATTGGTGAACCTCTGTAGTGCTGCTGTGATTCAGCCTTCCTCAGCAGCATGCAGCCTTCAGATGCACATCTAGCCGGAACACGTCTGACCACCCTGTTTGCATATGTACCCTTCCTCCAAATACAGAGAAGCAGAGGATGTCGGAGCTAGAAGAGCTCACAAAGATGATCTTGTTAGACATGAAAAGGAAAGCAGTGGTGGATGGGTGGGGTTTGCTTGACTGCCCCATATCCATTCTTCCCTAATAGCACCCCGATTTCTTTTTAGTTCAGATCAACCAGGTGCTTGTCACTTTCTAAGCCTGGTCCCCAACATTTCAAACATTTGTGAGTCTTGTAATATTCTCCCAAGAAAGCCCCTTTTGCTTAAGTTGGTAGTAATCAGCTTTCATTACTTACATCAAATTTAAGAATACTAAGTGATACAGAAGACCAGAGAATGCAAGTGACTTTCCCAGTATCTTAGAGAAACTAGGGAACAGGACCCAGACCAAAGCCCAGCTCTTTTCAGGGCTCTTTAGTTGTAATGTCACAGTATTATTTAATTTTGAGTGATATGCTAGTTACCAGTTACTGTGAGATTTCCTAGGTTATTTGTGCTTTCAGGCCAACTTAGCAAATGTCTCTGGATTTTAAGTGTCCAAGAAATTCATATATCCCTCAATCTCCATTATTTTAAAATGGGAAATGTTATTATTTTTAAATCAACATAATTTCTACAAGAATGACTATTTGCAAATTAGCAGACCAATCAGATCCACAGAGAGTATTGATTAAGGACAGATAGATAAATGATCAAGCTGTCCATGCAGCCTAGTGGTTAGAGGGAGTGGCTATGAACCTTGGCTTCTCCCTACTCCAGTTGTGTGATCTTAGTCAACTAACTTAGTGTGTAGAGACAGCACTGAACTTAGAATCAAGAGACTTGAGGGTGGGGGAGCCTGGGTAGCTCAGTTGGTTAAGCATCTGACTCTTGGTTTTGGCTCAGGTCGTGATCTCAGGGTCATGAGATCAAGCCTTTGTCCAGCTCAATGTTCAACATGGAGTCTGCTTGAGATTCTCTCTCCCTCTCCCTCTCCCTCTGACCCTCCTGCTCATGCACTCGCTCTCTCTCTCAAATAAATAAATAGAATCTTAAAAAAAGAGAGTCTTGAGTGTGAATTCTTTAATCTATTGTCATCTGTAAATTTGCAGAAATAACTAACCTATGGGGTTGTTGTAAAGCTTGAATTTTAAGGAAGCATAAGTTACAGAATGATCTTATGGACAGATCAAGAGGACTGTGGTTTAATTATAAAGTAATGACTCTTTTACTTATTACCTAAACATACAGACTTAAACATCCAAAAATGTGTCCTCCTCATCACAGAAGTTATCTTGGGGCCTATGGGTTTACTCTTTTAATACTACCATTGTGCAGAATATTTTTAGAAGGTTTCTTACAGACTTGCCTTCAGAGCCCATGGCACATTCTCTTAAATGTCTCCGTTGGTGGCAAATCTTGGCCTTTTGTGGGTAGATTTGATTTTTGGAATTGGTCTAAAGTCACTTTTTTCAGAGCCCAAGTCCAGTGAATAAAATGGCTGATTAACAAGAGCTATGTTTTTTGATCAGCAGCTTTGTGTGACTATAAAGTAATAAAACTGGTTTTCATAAGTGACTTACCAGCTGCTGCTGCCCGTGAACTTCTAAAAAGAAGTTCTGGAAGGATTTTACTCAATGGCCACATCCCTGGGATAAAAAATGTTATACTCATTATATGCTTGATTTCAATTGAAAATATATTTCATATAGTAATAATATCTGTACAGTGTTTGAAATGAGGTGAGATGCTGTGGGATCTATCACTGTCTCGTTTCCCTCACCACTACAAAAAATGAATAATTTATTTAACATGTAAATCAATATGAAAGAAAATACAGGTTAGATTCCCAACCGCCGCCCACACACATCATATTACATATAAACACAAGTTCCAGATGGACTACAAATCTGCAGTATAGAGTAAAATCCATATTCCTCGTGGTAGTCTGCTAAGCCCATCGTATTCTGGTGCCTGCCTCCCTTTCCAACTTCTGCTGTCCCTCATGAGTTAGCCACATCAGCCTTCTTGCTCTTCTTCACACAAACCGAGGCCATCTCTACCTGCATCTTTTCCTTGGACTTCTGCCCTAATCATTAGTTATTGCAGAATCCATTTAAATCTTACTTGCTCAGGACAGCCTTTCCTGACCACCTGTTCTGAAGGAGCCTGTCTCACTCCCGCATGTCACCATGTTTTAATTTTCTAATGAAATGCCTTACTTATATATGGATTTATTTGCTTATTATCTCTCTCTCCCAACTAGAAAACGTGCCCTCTAAAATTTGAAAAGGAACTAGCTCATAATAAGTGCACAACAAATATCAATTGAATGAATGAGTTGAATAGCAAAAATAAGACTTTAAATATATTGGGAGAAAATTTGGGAAAATATTTGTATAATCTCAAAGTGGGGGAGACTTTCTTAATTAGAGACCCATAGCCATTAATGGAAAGATTTGGGGGCCATCTGGGTGGCTCAGTCATTAAGTGTCTGCCTTCCGCTCAGGTCATGATCCCAGGGCCCTGGGATTGAGCCCCGCATCGGGCTCCCTGCTTGGCGGGAGGCCTGCTTCTCCCTCTCCCACCCCATCTGCTTGTGTTCCCTCTCTTGCTGTGTCTCTCTCTCTGTCAAATAAATAAATAAAATCTTTAAAAAAAAAAGAGAAAGAAAGATTTGGTTACATAAACAATTGGATTTTCATTGACTAAGGGTTTTTTTAGAAATTATAGATTAAAAAATATTTATATTAAATATAACAAAAGTTAGTATTCTAAGAATTAAAAAGAATTTTAAGAAGTGCAAATAATCCAACAGAAACATTGGCAAAGACCATTAACACAAACTCCCTACAGAGGAGTAGGATAATTAAAATGGGCAATTGACATAGAAAAAGAGGCTTTTCATTGCTGGTAGTAAGGGAAATACAAATTAAACAATGATACCATTTTTAACCCATCATTCACAACATTTAAAATGAGATAAAAGGGGCACCTGGATGGCTCACTCAGTTAGGCGGGTGCCTTCGGCTCAGGTCATGATCTCAGGGTCCTGGGATGAACCCTGAACCCGGGCTCCCTGCTCAGCGGGGAGTCTGCTTCTCCCTCTCCTTTTGCCCCTTCCCTCCCACTTGTGCGCATGTGCGCTCTCTCTCTCTCTCTCTCTCTCTCAGATAAATGAAACCTTTTAAAAAATAAAATGAGAAAAAAAAATCCAGTGCTGATAAGTGTATAGAAATGTACATGCACTGTACACTGTTCCTGAGAATGCGAATTGCCCTACCTCCTACAGAGTTAGCTATCGATATCAATTCATTTATTTCTGTGTATTAGTACATATTAGTCTTAGGAATCCCATTTTGGCGAATCCGAAAAAAATAAAAGTACTGTAACAGAAGAGAGAGAAGATTATGATCACAAAGAACTATTTTAGGGGCACCTGGGTGGCTCAGTCGGTTAAGTGTCTGATAATGATCAGGTCATGATCCCAGGGACCTGGGATCAAGCCCCGCATCGGGCTCCCTGCTCTGCGGGAAGCCTGCTTCTCCCTCTCCCACTCCCCCTGCTTGTGTTCCCTCTCTCGCTGTCTCTCTCTGTCAAATAAATAAATAAAATCTAAAAAAAAAAAGAATTATTTTAAAATTTGGAGATTTGGAAATACATTCTTCAAGTGCCTCTCTGACCAGATAAATCTCAGGTTTCTTTTAACATAGAAGAAGGGGAGCTTGGGTCTTGAGAGGCATTCACAATTTCTTTCAAATGTCAGTAATAACCTGCAGGGAAATGTAGCAGAGATTGATATTTTTGTTTTCTCCTTAATAACAATACCTGGATTTTACTCGGGTACCTATGTGCCCGCCAAAAGGCGACATTTCTCAATCTCATTTGCACCAGGTTGTGGCAGTGCCATCAAGTTATGGCCAGTGAGATATAAGTAGAAGTACTTGAGTGGAGTTTCTAGAAAATAACTTTAAAAAGGGTTTACTCAGAATACCAATTTTTTTCCCTTTACTTTTCTTCTGCCTACAACATGGATAAAGTACATGGAGCTCTTCAGCCACTATGGATGATTAACTGACCTTGAGACTAGAAGCCATGTCCTAAGGAAAATGGAGCAGAAAAAAATGGAAGGAGCTCAGGTCCCATATTGCCCTGAAGTGCCATATTAGCCCTTGACCACCCACCTTCAGACTTATTTTACGTAAGAGAAAAATAAACCCTTAGTGGTGAAGCCACCATAATTTGGTATTTCTTTTATATGCAGCTGAATCTAATCCTGATTGATAATGCCATGATACAATGCTAAATACAAAAAGCAAGTTGTTACTGAGCAACTGGTATGGCTTAATATCAGAAGGATATAAACTCAAATGCTTACAGGTGATTAGTGGGTGAGCAATAGGGAATGGAGAGGACCACGTTAAATTGGAAAGCCCATGCAGCATCAGTAATATCATTGCCATGTAGGCATGTGGAGCCAGATCTTCCAGTTTTTCATATTAAATATTCCCCAATGTTTTGCGAACAAAACATTTTCTTTGCTCTATCTAGACTGTAGGCCACCAGTTTGTGACCTTTGATCTTTAGTGTGATCGAATATTTGGAAAAATAAAAAAAGGAGAGGAATAAGAGAGGGAGAAAGGAAGGAAAGCTCTACTGATGCAAAATGAACAAACCTTTAAGAATCTCTAAAAGTAAGAAGGAGAGTTTAATTCGAGCCCAAGTTAGGACAGCTGCCCAGGAAACACGCTCTTCACAGGGAAGAAAGTGCTCCGGAGAATGAACAGTTTTTAACACAGTTAAATACTTTTTTTTTTTTAGATTTTATTTATTCATTTGACAGAACAAGAGAGCACAAGCAGGAGGAGTAGCAGAGAAAAGGAGAAGCAGGCTCCCCACCAAGCAGGGAGCCTGATTTGGGGCTCGATCCCAGGACCCTGGGATCATTACCTGAGCTGAAGGCAGGTGCTTAACCATCTGAGACACCCAGGCGCCCCCAGAATTAAATACGTCTTGTCAAAGCTCAACATACAATAGATTCATATACAGGGAGGAATCATGAATTTTATCGTAAAGGAATGCAGGCAGTGGGAGCACTGATGGACATCTCAAGGACAAGACGGTTTTCCATTGGGCTGCTCATTCACAAAGCAGATGTACTATCCATGCGTGGCGGGCCATAAATCAGGCTTTGGGTTTGAACGAAGTTTATGTACAGTCATGTTGACTTACAATGAAAGCTAAAATGGCTTCCCTTGTATATGAGGCCTTTAGAGAGTTTTTCTCTCATTACTTTATATGTACCTTAGTCCCCCCTTTCTGTCTTGCTTTCCATGGTTTCAGTTACCCAGGGACAGCCATGGTCTGCAAGCAGATGAAGCACCTGAGGTAGTTTCAAAGGTCAACGGTAGCCTAACACTACATCACAACACCTGTTTCATTCCCCTACTTACCTCATCATGTAGGCATTTTATAACCTCACAGCATCACAACAAGGGCAATAAGATATCTTGAGAGAGGGGGGCGCCTGGGTGGCTCAGTCGTTGGGTGTCTGCCTTCGGCTCAGATCATGATCCCGGGGTCCTGGGGTCAAGCCCCGCATTGGGCTCCCTGCTCAGCAGGAGGCCTGCTTCTCCCTCTCCCACTCCCCCTGCTTGTGTTCCCTCTCTTGCTGTCCCTCTCTGTCAAAAAATAAATAAAAAATCTTTAAAAAAAAAAAAAGATATCTTGAGAAAGAGAGACCACAATCATATAACTTTTATTACAGGATGTTGTTACAATTGTTCTATTTTATTGTTATTGTTAACCTCTGACTGTGCCTAATTTATAAATTAAACCTGATCATAGGCATGTACGTACAGGACAAACATATATAGGGATCAGTACTATCCACGGTTTCAGGAATCCACTGGGAGTCTTGGAATGTATCACCCAAGGATCGAGAGGGACCACTGTACATACTTATATGTGGTATAAACATAGAGACGTTACGGAAGGTTGCATAGAAAACAATGGAAACCTAAAAGGGATGAGATTGAAGAGGGAGGTTATTAACTTTTTCCTTTTACTCTGTATTTTCTGTCTTGTTACAATGAATACACATTAATTTGGTAATTTAAAAAGGTCTAATAAGATAAGAGGAAAATCGCTGAAGTTAGCCAGACTGAAACTCCAATGCAAATGTCACAACATAATCATAGAAAGCTTTTAGGATAACCCAATCAGAGGAAGTTCGATTTGTCTTAGGAGCAAGTCATTAATTTAAGTATTAATACCTAAAACTAAAAAATATAGATTTGAGAGGGAAAACATACACACGTTGTAGGTTACAGTGACTTTTGTTAGGTGTAGATGAACTGGAGGTCACATATATATGCTTGCCAATTAGAGAAAAAAAATGTTCCAGGAAATGGTACCTTGATTATTTTTTCAATGAAGGATAAAAACAAGTATGTTCTTAGTTCTCTAAAATTACAATGTGGCCAATGTGTACATTGCATTTAGCTTAACATATTATGCTATTTTATTAAAACTGATTCTAGGGCGCCTGGGTGGCTCAGTTGGTTAAGCGACTGCCTTCGGCTTGGGTCATGATCCTGGAGTCCCGGGATCGAGTCCCACATCGGGCTCCCTGCTCGGCGGGGAGTCTGCTTCTCCCTCTCCCACTCCCCCTGCTTGTGTTCCCTCTCTCGCTGTGTCTTTCTCTGTCAAATAAATAAATAAAATCTTAAAAAAAAAAAAAAACTGATTCTAGTTTTCGAGCAACTCAGATTTTTAAGTATTTATTGCTTTTTTTTTCTGCTTGCCTCTCAGTCATTACAATGCTCTTGAAAACACATATTTGAAAAATGTCTGGGCTTCTTATTTCAATCTAAAACTGCATTTGGTTCCAGTTTGAGGAGAAGAAACTAAATTGTGAATACATTTTTTCAGACACATTTATATTCATCCTTTGGTAAATTTGACAACCTGTGACAGTCCTCACATTTCTGGAACAAGTCCACTAATTATAGAAGAACCTAATAATGACAACCTGAAAAATAATAAATTACTTAACTGTTTGGGGTTTATCCAAAATGAAGTTATCAAACTTTCTCCTTGTGCTTTCTCCCCCTAACCCCAACCCTCCCTGACATACACCATGTACCACCGCAGCATTTATGCCTAGGAAATTATGGTCCTTGAATAGTAGTCAATTGCTCTAACATCGAGTTGATGTTTCTCTCATAGAATAATAATTTTACATGAGAGGCTTGGTATACCTCCCCACTTTAGCAAATGAGGGAACTGGAACACAGAATTAAGTGACTTATTTAAGCTCTCACAACAAACTAGTAGAGTGTACCTCTACTTAAATATATCTCTAGAGATTCATAGAGGATAAAAGCTATATAGAAAAATCTAAACAATTGGGGTGCCTGGGTGGCTCAGTTGGTTAAGTGCTGCCTTCGGCTCGGGTTCTGATCCCAGGGTCCTGAGATCGAGCCCCATCTCTGGCTCTCTGCTCAGCAGGGAGCCTGCTCCTCCCTCTCCCCCTGCTTTCTCTCTCTCTGTCAAATAAATAAATAAAATCTTAAAAAAAAAAAGAAAGAAAGAAAATCCAAACAATTCTTGTGAAATATAACAAATTCAATGATGCTATAAAATCTTGGCATAATTTCCAGTGGGTCAAGACACTTACGGTAGTAAATAAGAAAAGCCAAACTCAAGTCTGCTCAAAAATAAAAAGGGATTTTTTTCTTTAGAATGAGTGGATTTCAAATAAGTGTAAATTCCGAGAGGCATATGGGTTCAGGCATCTCTGGATGCAAAGCTCAAAAATATCAGAATCTGCCTTTCCTTCATTTTGGCTTTGCCTGCCACTGTGTTGGCTTCATTCTCAGGCAGCATTACCCACACAGTGGCAAAAATGGCCTATGTTCTAACAATTTATCAACAGCAGAACAGAGAGTACATCTTTCTCAATGGCCCCAACAAAGAAATGGGGAGTAACACTCATTGGCTGGCTTGGATTGGGTGTCCTTCCTGGCCCCTTCCTGGTGACTAGTTGGCTAAGCCTGGGTCACATACTCCACCTCTTCCCTACCAACCCCACCAAAAAGAAGCACGTAGATAGGAAGTGGAGGAGAGGTAGTCACACAGGGGAAAAAGTGTTTATTACCCAAAGAGAAGTAATAAATATAAGGCAAGCATAAAACAAAGTCTATTAAATTTGTAACTGAATTTAATTGTAAACTGATGCGATTAAGTTTTAATTTACAAATTAAAATTAATTTACAATTAAATTTGTAACTGAATTTAATTGTAACTGATGCTAATTTCTTGCTTAGTCATTGGGGGCTCATAGTATTTTCATTAAAAAAAAAAAAAAAAAATACTACCAGCCCTCTAGAAGAGGATATTGCAAGACCAGAAAACAAACAAACAAAAAAAACCAAAAAAAAACAAAAACAGAAATACACTGAAAAATACTGATTTTGCCAAAAAAAAAAAAATGTATGGCATGTATATGTCTATATTGTCAGTCCACAAATGAACACAAAGGCAAATGAAAAATTAAGATGTCGGACATGTGCCAAACATTATATTAATTTAAATGATTAATTATTCCCTCAATCTTGCACTGGGAAAGCAACCATTATGGTTTTGCAGTAGCATTTGTTTATTTTGGTTTCCATTTCATCTCTAATGCTGATGAGCTTGTGCTAACTTCACTTAATCGTATTCCAGTGGAAGGCATATAATTATTCAGTTCATAAAGAGTAATGGCCTCATACATAGCTAATTTTTATCACAGTGTAACTAGAACTCTGCTCATTCATTTATCCATTCGTTCATTTACTTATGGGCCAGTTACGAACCAGGAACAGGGCTGGACATAAGATTAAAGAGATGAGTAATTCGCAGCCTCGCCCCTTGAAGAAGTCAAGGTGCAGGTAGGGAAACAGACAAATAAATGTTAAAGTACACCGTGAAAAGGGATTTGTACAGGACTTTAGAAGCAGAGGAGGACCCATAACTCACTGAGAGACCAGGCAATGCTTCAACAAAAGAAGGTGTCGGGCATTCTTGCCAGGGTAAAGCAGGTGACAGGCAATTCTGGAGAGAATGACATGTGCAGCGACACAAAAGCTTAAAGGAACTGTGGGAGTTTAAGAAACGGGATAGAATTGCAGCTGTGGTATAAGTTGTGTACAGGGTCAGGGTCAATGTGAATGACTTCGTGTGCTAAGTTTGGACCTGATCTTGCAGTTCCAAAACTCTGGTTCCCAAACTAGGACCCAGCTGACAGCAAAGAGCCATCTGGAGAGCTTGTTAAAAAGACAGATTGCCCAGGCACCACTTCTGGAAGTTTGGGTTAAGGAAGAATCTGTGTTTTAAGCAAGTTCCCTCTGTGATTCTGGAACACATGCAAGTTTGAGAACTACCGTATGTAGACAACGGGGATCCTCCAGAGGATACTGGGAAAGAGAACAACATGTTTTGGAACGATAGTTCCTTGCCAGTGGAAAGTTGCAGTACAGCAGGTCAAAACAGGAGATGGAGAGACCAGATAGGAGACCGTTGTGAATGAACAAATTAAGAAATGGCTAGCACCCACACTACAGCCGAGGCTGTGGGGGTGCAAAGGAGGTACACACTCAGAGATATTTCTGAGA
The DNA here is from genome assembly GCF_011800145.1 of Mirounga leonina. Taxonomy (NCBI): domain Eukaryota; kingdom Metazoa; phylum Chordata; class Mammalia; order Carnivora; family Phocidae; genus Mirounga; species Mirounga leonina. Next base: position 95,268,457 of record NW_023270377.1, on the reverse strand, counting down.
AACGTAACGCATGGGCCTAACGATCTGTTTGATGTGGGAAGTGGTGTGTGTGGGCGGATGGGGGTGGAATCTAATTTATAAGGGGCGCCCTTGAGAACTGGAATTAAGAGGCAAGCAAGGAGGCGCAGCTGTGTGTACAGCAAGGTGATGTTAGCTCAAGGTGGGAGACCAGGCTGGAGCTTGGCACAGGCAGGAAGCCAAGGCTTGGGATTGGGCTGTCCAAGATCCAGAGGCTCGGATCTGAGTTTGAAAACTTGCTAATGATCTCCACCGGGGGATACCCCCTTTCTTTACGCTACGTGGGGTCCCTGCCAGTAGTCATTTCTCACAGCCCCTCTAGTAGCTACTTAGGCTTTCTCTCTCGCTTATAAACTGAAGCCAGGGATTATGTGACTGTATGTTCTCAGAGCCTACCCTAGTGTCCGCACATACTTGATGTTCATGTTTCTAGGTGAATGAATTTTATTAATTACCTAGATAATTACAGCTACAGCAGCCTCATTTTATCTGTATAGTTTTAAGGCCTCGTGTGTGTGTGTGTGTGTGTGTGTGGTTATAGAAACTTATGTTTCTATAATTTTACATGCTTCCTTTATTACTTTCCAAAATACACATTTTTATGATGAATAAGAGTATGCCAGATACAGTGCTTTCTTCCAAACATTAATTATTGCAAGATGCATGTGTAATTAGTGAATCAGGCATCTGCCACAGATATTTAAATTCTACCAAAAAGAGCTTGATTAATAAAAAAAATTACTTTTTGAAACTTTTAAGCTAATTAATTAAAGACAAGGAGTAATTTTCAATTCAATTTAAGTGCATATGGATCTACAGAGATTATTTTTAAGTAGATCACTTTAAGGTATCAATCTTTTTCTCATATGATGCTACATGGAATAAATAAGATAATAAATAAATAAATAAGAGTCCCCAAGGAGTCACTACCATGCAAAATAAATAATAGGACAGAAAATGTAAGGCTAACTTGAAAGTATATGCTTTCATTCTGTTCATTGATTAGATCATTCCTTTTTTTGTTTATTCCCTATTATTTTTGGCTTCCTTATTGCAGATAAGTGCCCACTGAGTACTAAACAGGAACATCTTTTTTTTTTTTTTTAAAGACACAAGCAGGGGGAGTGGGAGAGGAAGAAGCAGGTCTCCCGCTGAGCAGGGAGCCGGACATGGGGCTCGACCCCAGGACCCCGGGATCATGACCTGAGCCGAAGGCAGACGCTTAATGACTGAGTCACCCAGGTACCCCTAAACAGGAACATCTTACTTACAGAGTTTCAAATAGACAGAAAACTCAAATAGTTACTTTTCTTTATAATCTACTGTCATGAGAAAAAGCAATGACAAGTAAGCAAGTTAATATCAGCAATTTCAAAGTGCAATTTCCAAGCAGATGTGGGAATTAACTTCAGATAACCAAAAAATGTAAAATAGCAAAGATATCAGCAAAAATTAAGAAAAGTATTTTTTGGGGGGGCGCCTGGATGGCATCTGCCTTCAGCTCAGGTCATGATCTCCAAGTCCTAGGATCAAGCCCCACGTTGGGTACCCAGCTCGCTGGGGAGTCTGCTTCTTCCTCTCTCTCTGTCTCTCCCCACTGCTCATACTCTCTGTCTTTCTCTCTCTCATATGAATAAATAAAATCTTAAAAAAAAAAAAAGTATTTTTTGGATTCTAATGCCTACATTTCAAACTGGGTATTTGTACTAAATTTTTACATACTGAATTGTACCTCTCTAAGCCTATTAACCCTTTGTTATTTCCCAGTGTGTGTAAATGTACTTCATAGAGCCTCATTATTGTGAAAACCTATAACTTCCTGTTTCCCCTGATCTCCAGGAGGTTGTTTTATGCTTCTCAACTTACCGTTTTCGGTATGCGTGTGCTAGTTTCTTGCTCTTCTCTTGTTCTAGCTATATTGAAGGAAGTTGGTTCCTGCCAACTCCATTTGCTAGGCTCACTTGCCTATGCCACAAAGAAATTAGGACAATGAAAGATAAAAAGACAAAGTAGGAGCACTGGCAGAAGAAGAGGAGAAACCAAGGTATTTCTCCTCCTCTCTGATTCAGGGAGCTTCTCCCACAGTGGCTGCCTCTCTATGATTCCCATTCCAGGTCCAGCCAGCATCAATGGCTCCAGGACTCTGTTGACCCTAGGGATGGATAGGAGAGGCTTCCTGCTATGGCTACTCACTGGGGTGCCCATCCTTCCCCAGTTTGGTTTTCCAATCCTTCCAACACCTTTGTACCTAGTTCCTCGTGTTAAATTCCCTCAACTGAACTACCTCACTTGGGCTCTGATTTCTGGTTGGACCCCATCTCATACCCTGAGGACACAATACCTGGAAAGTGGTTAGGCAAAGAACCAAACAATTATCATCACAGAAGAATTTATGTAGGTACTGCAAGGCTCACATCCCAAAATGTCCAGTAGAGATATAAAATAACTAATGAATGTGTTGTTGAAAATATATAACACAATGGAAATAGTTATTTAATTTTTTTAAAGCCACTTTCACTTAGTTCTTATCTTCATTCATTAGTAATCTCCCATCAATAGGGAAACCTCGGGGAATGGGGCAGAGTGAACAAAGAATCATGCCCACTCTGAGCCCGAAATAGTTCCAAGTAGAGTTGCCTGCACAAAAGAAAAAAAGAAGTAATCAGCACCCAGGGTAGGAATCAAGACGCATTTACACTGTTACTGTTAAATAACAATGAAGACCTTGCTAAAGTCCCCTGCAGCTCTTCCCAGACACTCTTTCTCTCTCTGCATTAATTTGAACTTCCCATGACACAAAGGCAGTCAAGCTTCATTGGATGCGAGAGTCTAAGACAGTTGTCAGTGACCTAAAGGGCCTGGGGGTGAGCCATCCTTTGAGATAGGTTTTGAAATCAGATTTGTGCTCCATGCAAGGTTGAGGCTGTGGTTTCATGATCTTGAGCAGGATTCAGTTCATCAGGTCTAGCTCCCAAGCAAATCTGTTTCTGGTTTTGTTGAGATGAAGCCAAACTGGAAGCCCCATAAGGGACTAGTTTTATTCTCCAAGGAGTGATGGGCCATGTGTTAGTTTCCTGGGTCTGCTGTAGCAAAGTACACAAACCAGGGGGAGGGGGGGATGTACTTAAACAACAGAAATTTACTGTCTCAAAGCTCTGGAGGCTGGAAGTCCAAGACCAAGCTGTGGGCAGGGTGGCTCCCTTCTGAGGGCTGGGGGGAAGAATGTGTACCAGGCCTCTCTCCTCACTTCTGGTGGTTTGCTGGTGATCTTCCATGTTCCTTGGCTTGCAGAAGCATCATCCTGATCTCTTCCTAGCATTCTCCTTGTGTGTGTGTGTCTCTCTCCACCCCAATTTCTCTCTCGTCAGGACAGCAGTCATTTTGGATTAGTGCTTACCCTGATGATCTCATTTTAACTCAATCACCTCAGCACAGACCCTATCTATAAATAAAGTCACATTCTGAGGTACTAGGGCTTAAGACTTCAGCAAATCTTGTTGAGAGGGACACAGCTCAACTTCTAACTGGTCATTTACACAGATTAGCTCATTGTCTTTTGCTGAACCTTTCTTCCCATGCCCACCTACCCATTTCTTTCCACCACAGTCTTCTGGTAGAATTTAGGTTGGGAGCCCATTTGGTAAACTCATTCATATTGAAGTATAATTCAGTAGAATTGTCTTTGTCTATTTATAAAGTATAACAGTCCAAAAGGATATGAAGCAGCAATAAGAGAGCAATAAAGTTTAATATGCTGTCCCTTCTGGAAATATGTACCTTTTATCAAATCACAAGGATATACCCATTCCTCACTGTAATGTGAATGGTAGCAACACTTGGGGTTATAAGTAAAACTTGCTAAGCAGCCCTTGGTTTTCATTGTAATTAATATAAGAACTGCATTTTCTTTTTTTTTTATTCTTATGTTAATCCCCACACATTACATCATTAGTTTTAGAAAAAGTGTTCCATGATTCATTGTTTGTACACAACACCCAGTGCTCCATGCAGAATGTGCCCTCCTCAATGCCCACCACCAGGCTAACCCATCCTCCCACCCCCCTCCCCTCTAGAACCCTCAGTTTGTTTTTCAGAGTCCATCGTCTCTCATGGTTCGTCTACCCCTCCGATTTCCCCCGCTTCATTCTTCCCCTCCCGCTACCTTCTTCTTCTTTTTTTTTTTCTTAACATATATTGCATTATTTGTTTCAGAGGTACAGATCTGAGATTCAACAGTCTTGCACAATTCACAGCGCTTACCAGAGCACATACCCTCCCCAGTGTCTATCACCCAGTCACCCCATCCCTCCCACCCCACCCCCCACTCCAGCAACCCTCAGTTTGTTTCCTGCAATTAAGAATTCCTCATATCAGTGAGATAAGAACTGCATTTTCTATTATTGGCAAAATAAGGTTAGATTACATGTTATTGAGAGAATGATATGCACTCATAATTTCTTACTGAAGATTACTGTAAACTTCTTTAACACTAACAAAAAACATAAACACTGCTGAAGGAACTATAAACTTGGTAGCTACTGCCACATTATTTATTTCATAAATGGTACAAGATCTATGAAATTGGCAAGATATTTGAACCACTCAAAGCAGCAGTGGCTTTCTTTTAAGTCTGTGCCCTCCTATAATACCTCTACCCCTACCATTTAAAAGCCATGTGTGCACTGCAATGGAAAATTTATCTTTTTTAGGCTCAAAATTGTGGGATATGATGGCACAGCTATCATATTTAAGAAAAACTTAAACTGACACTAAGAACTAAAAAGTAAGATAGGAAAGCTTTATGTGTTGTGCTCTAATACACAGCTGATTCTTAATAGTCACAGGATCTATATTGTATAGTCTCTGTCACCATGGAATTAGCAAGTACTGAGCCATTGCTCCTAAGGGAAATACAGGGTTAGGTTCCTATGTGGCTCTGGTCACAACATTTTTGTCAACCAAATACATAATCTTATTTTATATGTGCTTCTGTTTAAAGGCACATTCCTTAATATACATTGCTGATTCATGAATATTAAACTCATGGCCAGCAACACTGCAACTCCTGCCTGAATGAAGCTTGTCTAACTGTTTTCTCCTTCAGGCATATCACAGATTTCTTGCACTTAGGACCAGCCGGCAGCACATCAGCACTCTGCTTGGGGGCCATTTTAAACAGCAAAATCAACTGCAAAAAGCACAAAAATGCAAAAAATTAGCAGTAGATAGACCACAAAAGGGATGTTTATTTATAGTATCAGAAGGCAAAGAATCCCCTTGTTGGACCTTAGCTGGGAACATGCACAGTCAGCAACTCAAATTTTGCCACTCTGTTCATGTCTGGGAATGAGCATGAAAGTGTCATGGGTATTGATTTTGGGGTTACAAAAAAATTTTTATTGAGTAGGAGAATTTCCAAACATGGAAGTCAAGAATAGTGACGTACTTTAATCTGGCTTCCATGACCCATAAGTCAAAAGAAAAAAAAAAGGCTCTATTTGTCTAACAAAATAGGTTATTTACATTTAAGGTTCATATTTGTAACGTGAGACCTTGTAGAGTGGTGTATAAGTATAATTAATGTTCGAGCCCTACTGATTCTCTGAGTGACTTCGGGCAAAAAGGCAGGATTTCTGTGGGCCTCAGCTTCTTATTCATTAGATGATAGGCTTGGACTACAGCTAAAACATGTGTAAGTATATACATACATACGTTCATATACATATAAATACAGATACTTTTAAAGCTATCTTAGAATTCTAACACACACAACAATGCTCACTTTTTTACATGTGTTTACCATCAGGAAAATATACAAGAAATAATACCCTAGATAGATGGAGGGCGGTGATGTGATGGGAGATGTTTCACTGTATTTCTTCTGGTGTTTGAACCATGAAAACATATTAACTCTTTAAAAAATTAAACTGTATAAAGAAGAAAGAGAATAAGAATTAGACTTTTAGAAGAAGGAAGGGGGAAGAGGAGGAGAAGAAGCAACAGGAGAAGGGGGAGGAGGGGAGGAGGAGGAGGAAGAAGGGCAAGAGGATCAAAGGAGAAGAAAGAGAACTCCTAACAGGCATTTCATATTCTGTGTAGTATGGAGCAGATATTTTAAGCACAGATTATGCTATGACCATTAGATCACAGGGTTTTATTTACATAGCTTTTTATAAATCACATATTTATTAGGCACTTACTAAACACAAGGGACAGTACTAGAACATTATTCTATTTAATTTTTTCTTATGTCTGTGAAGTAGTTATTAGGTTGTATCACAGGAAATTGCTGATTTTTAACAATTTTGACCTACAAAAATGTCTGTTGCTTACATTCAGCTAATATTAACATCCTCATTTTAATGATGAGGAACCCAAGGTTCCCAAAAGCCGAGTAACTGCCCAGTGACACACACAGCTTCAAGAGACTCCTGACCTGAACTGAGATCTGTTCCCACTGAGTAGTGTATATGAATTTCAGGCCATGAAAATAAATGTACAAGAACTGTTTAACTTTCTTTTCCTATATGTGACCTTAAATGCCACCAAGTGGTAGAGATGTGACATCAGCTAAGTCAGGATTTTCTCCTCTCACCACTTCCCACTCATTCCCTAGAATTGTGCTAGGGAGGTGCCTCAGGCTCAGGAGCCCTGGTGCTCTCCCAGTCATTCCTTCTGCTTTCTGCTCCTTATTGGCCGGGGAACAGAACTCTGGGATCCCACTGCCTTTACCTTAGCCTGGGAGGCTCATGTTCCCTCTGCTCTCGGGCAGAAAGTGTACATCTCTGAAACCACCACTGGCTTCCTCACTGGCTCTCCTGGATCCAGACCCTTGCTAGTCTCAAAAGGCAGAAAAGTCTGGCTCTGACATATTATACACAGTCCAAGCCTTGAGTCCTTTAAGGCATTGGCTTTGAAATTTCAAAAGCTTAATCTTCTACCTTCACAGACTCCAACTCTTTCCTGCTTAGAGTTTCAAAGTCTATTTTTCTAACTAAAAAAACCCAAAAAACAAAAACAACCCAAAAATCTGTGTTTGCTTCCATTCTTTTCTTGAGGCAATAAAGGCAAAAGAATTAGTAGCCTAGGGTGCCTGGGTGGCTCAGTCGTTAAGCATCTGCCTTCGGCTCAGGTCAGGATCCCGGGGTGCTGGGATTGAGCCCTGTGGCAGGCCCCCTGCTCCACGGAGAGCCTGCTTCTTCCTCTCCCTCTGCCTGCCGCTCTGCCTATCTGTGCTCTCTCTCGATGTCTCTGTCAAATAAATAAATAAATAATCTTAAAAAAAAAAAAAAAAAAAGAATTAGTAGCCTAAAGGGTGAGTGTCAGGGAAGGGATAGGGCTAACAGGAAAGAATGGATGGGAAAAGAGGAAAACGTAAGTTAATGTTCAAAATACTGTCCTGCCACATACATGTGTTATTCTTCTCTCAACACAACTTCTCAGGTAGTTGTCAAGCATAAGGAGAAGGGGCCTGGGTGGCTCAGTCGGTTAAGCATCCAACTCTTGATTTCAGCTCAGGTTGTGATCTCAGAGTCCTGAGATCAAGCCCTGCATTGGGCTCTGTGCTGGGCATGGAGTCTACTCAAGATTCTCTCTCTCCCTTGCCTTCTGCCCCTCCCCCTGGCTCACTCTCTAAATAAATGAAGGAAGGAAGGAAGGAAGGAATGAGGATGTCCAAGCATTGTCCAAGGAAGTTGCACAGACCCCACTTTATTTGAAGAATACTAGTCTAGACCCATGGAAATATGGTTATAGTAATTTTCATTTGTGACCATGTCCAGATTAAAACAAGACCTTGCCAATCTGACTAAATAGAAGGGATCTTTTCAGGCAAATGTAACTAAACTTACTTTCCAACCAAGAGTTGAATAGCAACCTGGCACTGTTTGAATAGGAAAGCCCATTGTGGCTACAGCTCTGTGGCCCTTTTGCTTTGCCTGTGAAGCAATTCTTTCAGACACAGATGGGGTGCTGGGACACCATTTAAGCAAGACTCATGTAAAATGAAATCCATCAACATGACATGACAAATCAGAGAGCAGAATCAAGTAAATGGTACTGCTATGCTTCATCTGAATTGCAAAAGAGAGGAAGAATGGGAAAAACGGTGTAATTAGAGGCATTTAAACTCTCTTGTAGAAGGAACAGCAAAATATACTATATTTGAAATTGTAGTGGGAACTTGAAGTTCTAAGGAGGTAGGGATAGGAATAAAAGAACAAGGAGAAGGGTAGAATAAAAGGAGGAAGGCACAATGTGCACTCAGACTCAGAAAAGTATTTGATCAGGTACCTCAAAGAATCAGGGAAGGAACAGCAAAAAAACCATTTCTCCTAAGTACAGTGAGAGATGTTAAGATTGGAGAGGAAAAGAATGAGAAGTGGCAGGGGAGGATTTGACAGGGCACTAAGAAACTTAGTGGAAGGAGAGTGAATATAAGAGATAAAATAAAAATTGATTTTTTTAAGTAAAAATATTTTCATGGTACAAAGTCCCTAGGCATGCCATTAATGTTTAATTTAGATTATACAACTTTATCGCACTCGTTATGTATTTTTCTAAAAATAGTTTGAAAAGTGCTACCCAACCTTCTTGGCCACAATTCAGAATACAGTTATGGAGCCTCATATAGTCCCAGAAAGTTTCTTCTCCTCAAGGTTAATTTTGTTCTCTACCTGCCAAACTGAGAAAAGAAGCATGAGCTGTTTCTTCATCAAGGAGCAACTGTTAAACCTGCTCTAGTTCTTGAAGGAGAGGCAAACATAAGGATGTTTCAAGTTCCTCTGATAAAGATTTCTCCTTGGGGCACCTGGGTGGCTCAGTTGGTTAAGCATCTGCCTTTGGCTCTGGTCATGATCCCTGAGTCCTGGGATCGACCCCCACATGGGGCTCTCTGCTCAGGGGGAGCCTGTTTCTCCCTCTGCCTTTCACCCCACTCATGCTTGTTCTCTCATGTGCTTACATGCTCTCTCTCAAATAAATAAAATCTTTAAAAAATACATAGATAAAGGTTTCTCCTTGCACAAAGGATCTCTCATAATTGTGGGGTGTTTCATGCTCTTAGAGCACTTTCAGATGACTTACTTCATTGGAATTTTGGTGAATTCTATCATACAGGGCATTTTCTATATCATGTGTTTTTACATACTGCTTTTCCACTATCAAAACCAATAAAACAGGGGTGCCTGGGTGGCTCAGTCATTAAGCATCTGCCTTCGGCTCAGGTCATGATTCCAGGGCCCTGGGATCGAGCCCAGCATCGGGCTCCCTGCTCCACGGGAAGCCTGCTTCTCCCTCTCGCACTCCCCCTGCTTGTGTTCCCTCTCTCGCTGTGTCTCTCTCTGTCAAATAAATAAAAAAATCTTTAAAAAAAAAAAAAACAATAAAACATTAGACCTGGTTAATTCATTAGTTTCTTATACCCTAAATACTCTCAACCTTTCTTTGTTTTCACTCAGTTTTGCCTTTTTCTTTCCATCTGATTAGAGAGTTATTATGCCCCTGGTCAGTTCTGTTGATGCTCTAAATTTCTAGTTTTTCACTTGGCAAAGTAACACAAAACCTAGAAGACCTAGAGAAAGTTCACAATGGGATAAATATCTGGACCCTAATATTATAGTCAACTGCCCAGCCCTTCATTGGTATCGTGAGAGCCACTGCGGCCATTTGAGGTAGTCAAAGGGCATCAGGGGCTATCAACCAAAGTTTTAAAGCCAGGCTAGACCCGACTTTTAACCCTGGATTTACCACTTAATAGCTATATGGCATCCTACGTAAAGTGGTGATATCAACTTGCTACCATTTATAAAGTTTCTTTCTTTTTTTTTTTTAAGATTTTATTTATTTATTTGAGAGAGAGAATGAGAGAGAGAGCACGAGGGGGTGTCAGAGGGAGAAGCAGACTCCCCGCTGAGTAGGGAGCCCGATGCGGGACTCGATCCCGGGACTCCAGGATCATGACCTGAGCTGAAGGCAGTTGCTTAACCAACTGAGCCACCCAGGCGCCCCAAGTTTCTTTTTTTTTAAGATTTTTTTATTTTTCATTTGACAGAGAGAGAGAGAGAGAGAGAGAGTACATGCAGGGGGAGTGGCAGGCAGAGGCAGAGGGAGAGGGAGAAGCAGGCTCCTCACCCAGCAGGGAGCCCGATGCAGGGCTTGATCCCCGGACCCCAGGATCATGACCGGAGCTGAAGGCAGACGCTTAACCGACTGAGCCACCCAGGTGCCCCTCATTTATAAAGTTTCTAAGTGCACTACAGTTTCTGCCACATAATAGACATTGAATGAATATTCATTCCTCTCCCTTACCTCATAGAAGGACTGTTGAAGTGCTGAGTCACACACAGTTTACGTGACAAGGGCTGGGGCTTGATCTCCCTGCCAGAAATAGAGGTGGAAACTCTACCCTCAAACCCCAGGGTAATTGTGTGTGTTGCTGAACTCTGACCAATCCACCAAGCCTGCCGAAACCAGGGCATCTGCTGACACCCAAGTGGATGACATAATCTCCCTCGGGCAGGTCATGAGGCACCTGCATCCCATAATCCCAAAATAGCCCAAATGCATACTGTATTCCAAAGAAGACCATCCTAATTAGCCCTGTAATTACACAACAACAAATGCAGATATCACCAGCCAAACAACATGACTCAAACCTTTTAATTTGTTAATATGGGACAGACAAGGTTTAAGAGTTTTGGCTTTAAAAGACCTACCCCCTGGGGCATCTGGGTGGCTCAGTCAGCTAGGAGTTCTGGGATCAAGCCCTGCATCGGGATCCCTGCTCAGCGAGGAGTCGGCTTCTCTCTCTGCCCCTCACCCTGCTCGTGCTCTCTCTCTCTCTCTCAAATAAATAACATCTTACAAAAAAAAAAAAAAAAAAAGACCTACCCCCATTCTCCTTTCCTAAATCTCATCTATGAGGGGCTCCTAGACCTCTGCCTCCTGTCTAGATCAAGTTCCCTGCTTTTCCACTTCAGCACTTAATCTTAGGTCTCTAATAGTCTTATTATTATTATTATTTTTTAAATGTTTTATTTATTTATTCATGAGAGTCAGAGAGAGAGAGAGAGAGGCAGAGGCAGAGGGAGAAGCAGGCTCCCCGCCTAGCAGGGAGCCCGATGCGGGACTCGATCCCAGGACCCCAGGATCATGACCTGAGCCAAAGGCAGACGCTTAACCATCCGAGCCACCCAGGCGCCCCTATTTTTTAAACAGCACATAAGAACAATTAGCATCAGCCTTTGTGGCAAAGACTTGGCCTTTCTTCCCCTATAGAAGAAAGTAAAAGAAAGCCCCTGTGAACAGAACAGGACAGATGTTGATTCTCTGCATAAAGAAGAGAGCCATGCTGGGAGAACTGGCCTGGAAGGTAGGGAGAAGGTGCTTTAACAGTACAACTGATGTCTGAGACAGACAGTGGCTAGGTTTCCATGAGGACACAGGGTACGTCTATTGGCCAAATACTGCACTAGCTGCCAGAGATATGAAGATGAATGGAACACAGCCCTCATCGTAAGGACTTCAAAGCCTAGTGGAGGAGGACAAATGAAGCACATAGGACAACACATCATGATTGCGACGGATGCTAAGAAAGACTCAAAGTGAAAGTATTCTGGGTCATAGAGGGGAGCAGTCAACTGTGATGGGGGGAGGGAAGAGGGTGGAACAGGACACCTCACCCAAAGGGTAGTCCTGATACTAATTAGGATCACCATGTTGGTTCTAGCCAGCAGTTATTTTTGTGAAAACGAGAAAAATTACAGCTTACTGACATTTCTGGTCTGTCCTAATTCTTGTATCTTTTCTTAATGATCTTTTCACTTTATCCATAAATTTATATTTTATAAATATATATGTGTGTGTGTGTGTGCATTATATACATGTGTGCGTTTGTATGGATATGTATGTATGTGTTTGTACATAGATATATTAGAAATATTGTGCTTTCTTTTATGACTCTTGGTTCTGTTTCTCTAGCCTATGTTAAAAGTGTTTAAATATGCTTGAATCTATGCTTCTCCATTGTAGATACTAATGGTAATTTCTTCTAAATAAGTTGAAATTGGAGTCAGTATGCATATATATACACATGTACCCCTATTAACACTAATCCCCCCAAAATACCTACCTGCTTGCTTGCTTGCTTTCTCTTTTCTTCCTTCCTTCCTTTCTCTTTCTTTCTCTCTTTCTCTCTCTCTTTCTTTCTCTTTCTTTCTAAAACTTGCATCTTTGTTGTCTTTTCTGTGTTTTCTTCACCATGTTTTTTGTCAGCATCAAAGAGCCTGTAATTCAGCAACATACCTCAGGATTCCTTAAAAGAAACACCTGGAGAAGCTCAGCATTGTGGGCTTAGCATGCAGCCTCTGTTCCTGCTTTCATACCTCCACAGACACTGCAATTTCCAGATAGGTGTGCACTTTGGAAAGCGCTGCTGTCTTTATTGTGAAGAGAAGCCCTATGTCCCGTATTGCTCTCTTGATGGCGCCAAGAGTGTTTTCTGTTAACAGTAGATTTGCTGGAGCTCTCAGCTTTGACCTGTTGAAAGCTGTTCCTGAGTCACACTGATCTAAAGAAAAGGCATTTAGCACGTTCACATTTTCATAGGAAGAGAGCCTGAAGTAGTGTGACCTGATAAATATTCCTTAACTGGACCGAAGACTACTTTCTGTGCATCTCAGGAAGGACCGAAGACTACTTTCTGTGCAGCTCAGGAAGGACGAAGACTACTTTCTGTGCAGCTCAGGAAGGACCAAAGACTACTTTCTGTGCAGCTCAGGAAGGACGAAGACTACTTTCTGTGCAGCTCAGGAAGCCCCTTCTGTAGCTGCTGCTACTTCATTCCATATGCACCCCTGGGGAGTGGGGCAGCCTGGGTTGAAGCTTACCTAACATCTCCCTATTCTATAGGCCACAAAAGCACTTTGCAAACTCTAATGCATTGCACAAATGTAGAGTATTGTTGCAATTATGTTAGAAACAGCAGCGCATTAAAGACTGAAGTCTTCCTTCGTAGATCACACCCACCCCTCATTCCTTTATCACCATTTACGTGAACTGCCTTGAACTAAGTTGCCTTGTTGTTCCTTGGAGTCCTTAAGAGGCTACCCATGTGACTGCAGAGTATCCAAAGGAGACTTCAACTTTTCAGGGGTATTTCTTTATTTAAAAAAAAAAATGATGAACTTTAATTTTGGATACATTGTTTTCCTATCATCTGTGGGGATTTTTTTCCTGCACTAAAAATATCTTCAAATTAAAAGAAAATTAAAAATACCCCCAAGCAGAACTGCATATGTGCTAAAACATACACAATTAATGTCCAAGAAGCAGGGACCCAATTCCGCTGAATCAACTGGCTTCTAACTCTCCCACATTTACCTTTTTCCTTCTAAAAATGCTCCTTTCCTAATTTTTCTTAGTATCTCCACCCCTATTTATGGTGAGAATACCCACCGTGCTTACAGGAGCATATTTATAACATACAACTGAAAAGGTACTAGATGCAGACATTAAAAAGACTAAGCTGGGGTGCCTGGCTGGCTCAGTCATTGGAACATGTGACTCTTAATCTCAGGGTCGTGAACTCAAGCCCCACGCTGGGCCTAGAGCCTACTTAAAAAAAATAAAACAAAATAAAATTAAATATTAAATACTAAATAAATGTTAAAAAAGAAGAGTAAATCTAATAACAAACTGTGTTAATGTAAACATGAAATTTTAATAGTGGCATACTGAATTGTATATTATGCTATGATTAAAACCAGGTAAATATTGTATACATACTGTGTGTGTGTGTGTGTGTGTGTGTAGAGGGGGTTGTATAAAATTATGAAGGAATCTGAAGAAACAAAAGATTACTGTATAGTAATATGGCAATTATGGGTGGCTTTAAAAAAATCTCTGTAGGGGCACCTGGACGGCTCAGTTGGTTAAGCATCTGACTCTTGATTTTGGCTCAGGTCATGATCTCAGGGTCATAATCTCAGAGTCCTGAGATTGAGCCCCCCGTGGAGCCCTGCACTGAGGCTCTTGTTGGACTCCTCGCCAGCCAAACAGACAGCAGGAAGTCTGCTTGAGATTCTCTCTCCCTCTCCTTCTGCCCCTCCCCCCAACATAAATAAATAAATCTTAAAAAAAAAATTCCTTGTAACAATTTTAAGTCTGTTTAGTAATAAAGAAAAACGGGGCACCTGGGTGGCTCAGTTGGTTAAGTGACTGACTTCGGCTCAGGTCATGATCCTGGAGTCCCGGGATCGAGTCCCACATCGGGCTCCCAGCTCGGCGGGGAGTCTGCTTCTCCCTCTGACCCCTGGCCAAGTCATCAACCAAATATTTCAGACTTAGTGGTGATGGTTGCACGTCTTTGCAAATACACTAAAAGAACTGAATTGCACACTTTACAGGAGTTAATTTTATGGTACATGAAATATATCTCAAAAAAATATGCCTATGAAAACCCCTCTCATATGCTCTCTCTCATTCTCTCTCTCTCAAATAAATAAATAAAATCTTTAAAAAAAAAAAGAAAAACGAATGTCCTTACATTTATATCTTTATGGCATTGAGTTTTCCTTTGCCTCCCCTTCTTTTAACTTTGAACTTGCTTTTGTGACAGTCACTTCTGCTTCTCTGGCATGTGCTCAATGTTCAAATGCTAGATGGTAGGCTTCTTCTGTTACACATTCTAGCTCTACTGGATGGCTTCTTCTGCGTAAGCTGAAAATGGGGTCAGTACACAGATCTCTGGCCCTTCCTTAAACTTCATTTCTCTGAAGTGTGATCCATACTGTTACGCACCACAAAGATCAGCCTTGCCTCATGTTCTCTGACACTCTCTTGCTACCCACCCTGTGTGTGCAGTGAGGAGACTCTGCTAGGGGATGTCCTCTTTAATCTCAGCCCTTCATTTCTTTCATGGGTGGCCCAATCTTAAATCTGTATTGGTGCAAAATTAAAAATCACTTTCCTGATTCGTTCCTTTGGCCTATCCCATAATTCCTCTTAAGTCATCAAGCTATTATTACTTTTTACTCTTTTACGGTATACTTTGTCCCTTGTGAGTCATGCTCTGGGAACTTTCTGCTTGCTTAGAGATAAGATTTGACCAAAAATCTGGGAATTTAGAATTACTCGTACTTCCCAATTGCCAGTAGCTTCCATGTTTCTTTTGCAAATGTCATTGTTAATATACAATCTATATATGTATATAATATATATGGATGCCAAAGTATGTGTCAAAAGTATAAAATCATGCATTAGAATGATACACACTGAATTAACAAGAGAGATTTTGATATAATGATAAACACTGACATGGAAGAGAAATACTTAGCATAGAGGCCCTCAATGGATTGGTAACACTTTCTTTTTTTAAAAAGTGGAAGAAACTATGTCACAATGTTAAGATCTGATAAAGCTGAAAAGTGGATCTATATTCTCTGTAATTATGGGTATGTTCCCACATTAGTCTTTATTATTGCCTACGTGCATGAAATATTTCACAATTTTAAAAATGTCATTGTTAAAACTTTTTATTCCATTGTGCTGGTCATTTACACTTCTTTACTGATATGTTACAGAAAACATCAGTAAGAGAATTTTGGAAGAGGAGGGGACCCATACAAAATAGAGTTGAGAGATGTAGGTTATAGTTAATGGAACAGGAAACAAAGTTACATATGTTGAGAAAGGTACAAAGAGGAAGTAAAGTAAATGCATTACCTATAATTACACTAGAGGAATTAAAAATAGTGAGGCAGTCATATTGTGGGGGAGGGTGTAAGTGAACTAAGCACTCCTCTATCAGAATGGGAAGGAAGCCCACAGATAAAGTCTGTCTGATAAATGAAGAAGTGACAATTTGACCGTATTACTGAGAGATAGGGAAGTAATCATGCAGAAGAATTAAGAATATTGTTACAAAGTTAAACTTGGTTCCTCCTCAAGTCTGGGTCTAGGGTTTGGGTGGAAAGCAAGGGGGTGGGGTAGGGCTGGGATGTAGCAGCAAAGCATTCTGACCTTTTGCAATAAGCTCTTCAGCACCATTGATTTTTTTGTAAATGTGCACCTCTACTGCTTTGATTTAGAAGATAGCACAATGTTAAGATCATTGAACCCAAGAAAATGTCCCTCCCTTCAATCATCTGATCAAGTTGGTATTTACTTCTTAAACTATGTTGCCTGCTTGCTGATAAATTATTTACATCTTCATCCTTTAATTGGTATCCTAGAATGATCCTTTGTTTTTCTTTCTCTGTTTCTTTTCTTTCTTTTAATTTGTACCCTCTGCAAACATTTTAGCAATGGTTTCTCTATACAAAAATTTAAAAACTATTTATCCATTTATGGAAAGCTTGTTTCTGATAAACTATTAAGTGAAATAAGGAAGTCGCCTCCAATTCAACTGGCTTAAAACATGCCTATGACAAACACAAAGAGGTAGAAAGTAGAACCCAGAGCCGGAGGCATGGGGATAGAGAGTAACTGCTAATGGGCTTTTGAGAAGGGTGGGGTGACGAAAATATTTCAGACTTAGTGGTGATGGTTGCACGTCTTTGCAAATACACTAAAAGAACTGAATTGCACACTTTACAGGAGTTAATTTTATGGTACATGAAATATATCTCAAAAAAATTTGCCTATGAAAAAAATACTACCAGGGCATAAACTAGAATGATAGTCATGAAATATGTAGGGAGTATTTTTTCTTTTACTTCCCTTAAGCTTTAGTAATGTGATATAACCTTCATAATTTCAGAAGTATTTTAAAGTAACATCATTAACATCAGTGTGTGGTATCATCTCCTTGTGTCTAACTTTTCCTCCTAATTCCATGACACTTTTTGTTTTCTCATGCACTCCTATGTGCATAATTATTTGCATTTTAATCTATTTTCTTTATAGCTTTGCATTTGGTGTTACTCTCATTCTTGTTTAACTTTTTCTTTGTCTTTTTATCACCTTGATGCTGCCAAATCTTTACTTGTAATTTGCTTTTTCTGCTCTGTTTTCTTCACTCACTGTAACACTTTGCTTTGCTGCTTTTCTTGAGAGCTCTCCCCGACATACATATAAATGCTTTAACCCAACTGTGACTTTGTGAAAGAGGAGCTAGACTTTCCTGCCTTGAATCATTCCTCAGTCCAATCAAAGCTGGCAGATAATCTGGAGGAAGGGGGAAAGGAGAACAAGGAAAGTAAGAGGAGAAGAAATATATTTATTGAGCCCCTTCCATCTGCCAGGCTCTGTACATGCATTTTCTCAATACTCCCTCAAGCTGGGGAGGCACTGTTACCCTCTCCTTTTCAATGAGGACCTGTGACTCAGATCACTTAAAAAAACTTGCTCAAGGTCATGCAGCTGGTAAATAGCAGAGGCAAGTGTCAGACCCAGTTCTGCCTCAGTTCAAAACTAGCACTCTCTTGCCCTACACTTTCATGTTCAGTTAGGTCAGTTCTATTGAGACATATTGCCAAGATGGCCTCCAACGGTTGTACCAACTTATACTAATGATCAGTGAATTTTCATGTTTATTGGCCATGTATATATTTACCATTAGATTTTCTGATGTATGTTATCCATTTATGTAATTTCTTCTCTGAATGTCCTGCTTATTCCCTTTTCCTGTTCTCCTACCGTGTTATACATTATTTATAATTCTAATTGATTTGTGGCACTCGATCTCTATCATGGCTAAGGATTCTTTATTTTCTATGTTATAATTGTGATTTCCTTGATTGTCATTCACTTCCTGGTTTTGTTTATAGTACTTTTAAATATAAATTATAAAACATATAATTGTTCACATTTTACCTGGTCTTCTTTAAAGTTACATGTTTAATGTTACTCCAAAAAATGATTTTAGCACCTTAAGTTATAACAACATTTTTGTAGATTTTGTTTTTAGTAGTTTTATAATTTTCTCTCTTATTAAAAAGTGTTCAGGTCCTTAATCTATCTGGAATTAAGTATATGATATGAGAGGAAATGAACATTACTCTTTGTCCTAAACAATAATCAGGTGTCCCAAATCAGTTCATTTCACTTTATATACTGAATTTGTATGCCCCCTTTATGGAATTCTAAATGCATACACACAACATACATAGACTAAATTGAGATACACACACACACACACACACACACACATCTATCTCTAAATTTTCTAGTCCATTCCATTGATTTCCTGCCTATTCTTAAACCAGTAGCATGCTATTAATTTTGAAATTCAGTAGAACAAATCCTATCTTCTTACAATATCTTTTAAAATAATAAAGAAGCCCCCCCAAATCTCATAAATAAATAAGTAAATAAATAAATATTGCACCCAAAGATGCTAAATGACTTGCTCAAATGCATGTATCATTAGAGATAGAGTTCAGAGAGCACTCTGTGTCTTGAATTTGAGTCATTTATCCATTTATTTAACACATTTTTCCTGAGCACTAACTATATGCTGGAAGTTGTAGCTTCTGAGAAGCCGGCAGTGAAGGAAACAAAGAAACAAAAAAAATCTACGCCCTCATGGTGTTAATACATATTTGACATTATTATTCATTCTCAAATAGATATATCCTCCTTATACCTCTGCTAAGTTTCCCAATTTTTGAGAAATATATCTTAGTTATTATTTCAGCATTAGTAAAGGAGTTAGTCTTGTACTTTATATTTCATAGCCTCTTTTTCTTGCATATAAAAATTTTCAAACTCTACAGTTTCACTTCCTTTTTTTTAATGCAAAGTAATATCTCTTCTATATCCAAGTTTGGTTTCTAAAAACCTCTCTGTAGAGAATTCATTGTTAAGGAGCTTAAGGCTTTGTGAGGAAAAACAGTTTAGGGAAATCAGGTCATAATTAAACTAGAAAAAAATACATATTTTCCTTAAACATATATTAAAATAAAATAATACATCTGGCATGTATTACACATCTGAAGTTAGTAATTAATTTCCCTTCACCATTTTTTACTTTGGGGGAACTTTCCAGAACTTCTCTTTTATGAAATTTCAGCAAGATGCACGACTATTTTATTAGTAATTGACTCCCACTCTCTAGTCCCAAAATGACCCTAAAGAAAGTCACTCGATAGTAGTTAAATATAGTTATATATATTTGGGATCTGAAGTTGTACAGATCTGGATTCAGAATCAGCTTTACCTCAGAATCACTGTGTGACCTTAAGCAAGTGAGGTAACCTCTCTGAGTTAGGTTTCTCCATCTATAAATTGGTGAGAATAATAATACTGCTTCATAGATTGAGAAAATTAAATAAGCTGAATATATAAAGTTAACAGCCAGTGTTTTTCACATGACACATGTTAAATAAATGTTAGCCAATGTTTTTATTGAGATGGTTGTCAATATCCTTACACTACAAAAACTAATGGTTCATTTGGGTGATAGAAGCAGGGATATCTTTTTTTTTAATTTAATTTTATTATATTATGTTAGTCACCATACATGACAGCATTAGTTTTTGATGTAGTGTTCCGTGATTCATTGTTTGTGTATAACACCCAGTGCTCCATTCAATACGTGCCCTCCTTAATACCCATCATCAGGCTAACCCATCCCCACACCCCCCTCCCCTCTAAAACCCTCAGTTTGTTTCTCAGAGTCCATAGTCTCTCATGGTTCGTCTCCCCCTCTGATTTCCCGCTCTTCATTTTTCCCTTCCTACTATCTTCTTCTTTTTTTTTTTTTAACATATAATGTATTATTTGTTTCAGGGGTACAAGTCTGATAAGTCTGTGATTCATCAGTCTTACACAGTTCACAGTGCTCACCATAGCACATAACCTCCCCAATGTTCATCACCCAGCCACCCCATCCCTCCCACCCCCACTACTCCAGCAACCCACAGTTAAGAATTCCTCATATCAGTGAGATCATATGATAGTTGTCTTTCTCTGATTGACTTATTTCGCTTAGCATAATATCCTCTAGTTCTATCCACATCATTACAAATGGCAAGATTTCGTTGTGTTTTTTTTTTTGATGGCTGCATAATATTCCATTGTGTATATATACCACATCTTCTTTATCCATTCATCTGTTGATGGACATCTTGGCTCTTTCCATAGTTTGGCTATTGTGGACATTGCTGCTATAAACAGCGGGGTGCGTGTACCCCTTTGGATCACTACATTTGTATCTTTGGGGTAAATACCCAGTAGTGCAATTGCTGGGTCTTTGGTTAACTCTATTTTCAACTTTTTGAGGAACCTCCATACTGTTTTCCAGAGTGGCTGAACCAGCTTGCATTCCCACCAACAGTGTAGGAGGGTTTCCCTTTCTCTGCATCCCTGCCAACATCTGTCGTTTCTTGACTTGTTAATTTTAGCCATTCTAACTGGTGTGAGGTGGTATCTCATTGAGGTTTTGATTTGGATTTCCCTGATGCTGAGTGATGTTGAGCACTTTTTCATGTGTCTTTTGGCCATTTGGATGTCTTCGTTGGAAAAATGTCTGTTCATGTCTTCTGCCCATTTCTTGATTGGATTATTTGTTCTTTGGGTTTTGAGTTTGATAAGTTCTTTATAGATTTTGGATATTAGCCCTTTATCTGATATGCCATTTGCAAATATCTTCTCCCATTCTGTTGGTTGTCTTTTGGTTTTTTTGACTGTTTCCTCGAAGCAGGGGTATCTTGAGGATATTCATGGAAGTAAGGGCTCTAAGAACCTCCCAGGAATTCAGGGGAAGCGATGGGGTTAGACCTCATGGATATTGGCAGTCATTCAGGCACTAGAGGCATCCTGGGAAGAGTCGCTGACCTGGGTCATCTTGGCGAGCTCAGGGATCCCACCGTGACTCAGCAGCCCTCCACCTGCACCACTCCATTTCCATTCCTACTCACCAATTTCTCAACTCCCCTGTGAATACCTTTTGATTTCAACTTACCCTGGTTTTCGCTTGTTCATTAAGTGTGCTTGCTCACCTTTTCTAATAATGCAAAGCTTCAACTTATTCGCAACTTGTCAGTTCTGTATCAAATTTCTAGGAGACAGAGTCTGCTTGACCTGATGATATCCCTCTTTGCATACATGTTCTATGCCAAAACATCTCATAGGCCTTTGACACATCTAAAAATTGTTTGTGGGCTAACACTGAGGTGGGAGAAGTGGGGGTTGAGGGATTAGGCAGGGGTTGGATCAGTTGTGTGGTATGGAACATGCCTACCTTCCCAGTAGGAGTCACAGGCTTTGTGGTTCCCCCAAAGAGCTGTGTAGTGACTCACTTGTCCATAGCTCTACTTTGAGTAAATTATATCTAATCTATTCAACATAGCCAAAAAGGAATCTTCCTTCCATCTGAAGGAAGTAATTAATTTCCCTTTTCCATTGGTTATTTTATTATTTAGGTTGGTTTCCAACTTGGTATAAAATGGGGAAATTTTTAACTCAGAGGATCCAGTCAAGGATTAAAAAGTAGATGCCCAAACCCAATCTTTCTTCCTATATTACTTTGTTTCTTATTTTAAAATTATTCCCTGGGGGCACCTGGGTGGCTCAGTTGGTTAAGTGTCTGACTGTTGAGTTCAGCTCAGGTCATGATCTCAGGGTCCTGGGATAGAGCCCCACATTGGGCTCTGTGCTCAGCGTCGGAGTCTTGGGATTCTTTCCCTCTGCCCTTCACCTGCTTGCACTCTTTCTCTCTCTCTAAAATAAATAAATAAATCTTTAAAAAAATAAAATTATTCCCTGTTTCTTTCCTTTCTGACCTCCAGTAACTCTAAATTTGAGGGATCTATTGTTATTTCAATGACCTGTTTCTGGTTTATATAATGCTTGGCCCATATGTGTATGGTTTATTTTTAGCTCCTCTAGGCTTACTTTGAACTCCTTTTACTTCCTTAGATTCTTAATTTTTTTACTTCCTTTAGTCTCAGGACTCATGTTACTTCCTCTTCCTCTATCCTCCTGTCTTCAATAGCTTAGGCACTCTCCACGGGGCTTCTTATCTCCTTTGGGCTTCACCTCCATGGATTTCCCTGGAACCCCTTTCCTCCTACTTCTTCCTGCCTCTGTCATTGAGCTTATAAACTTTTCTCCTCCATTGACTCAAAACAAAGGTATCTCTGCTGGAGTACATAATCTTGCTACTCTTTCCTCAGCAAAGGTTCATCTTGGCAATCACTGTCCACTTTTTCTTATTCGTTTAATTTTATCTCCACCATTTCCTGAAATTCATCTTCTTGTTTTTATCTAGCCTCTTCTATTGCCCCTTTATCTCCTATTTCTCTTATGGAATCAGTTAATTCCCTGGCATTCAAAGGGCAAGTGATACCAAACATTGCCTGCATTAATTTTCTAGAGCTGCTATAATAAAGTACCATGACTGGGTGACTTGAACAACAGAAATTTATTTTCTCATAGTTCTGGGGGTTGGAAATCCAATAACAAGATTGGTATCTTCTGAGACCTCTCCCTGGTTTGTAGATGACCTCCTTCTCCCTGTGTCCTCACATGGTCTTCCCCTCTGTGTGTCTATGTCCTAATTTCCTTTTTTTATAGGGACAATAGTTATATGGAATTATAGCCCACCCTAATGACCTCATTTGGAAATTACCCTTTTAAAGACCCCATCTTCAAATACTATAATATTCCGAGGTACTGGAGGGCTAGCACTTCAACATATGAAAATTTGGGGGAGGGGGGACATAATTCAGCCCTTAACAGTGCCTATTCTTTAAAATACAGATCGACATTTTTCTCCTCCTCCATGATGTTTTCTGATCCCCAAATCCCACAGTGACACGGTCCTTCTAGAACTTGTGTGGAAGTTATTATCCCTACCATCCATCTGGTAATCAGTCATGAGCTCTCTTGTAACATCTCTTGTTTTGCCATATTAAGTTATTAGGTATAATTTGCGTTGGTAATTTCTTATGTTTCATTTCCTAAATAGGGTAAATGAGGATGAACCACACCTCTCACTCTCTGAATCACCATGATATCAGGGCCAGTACTTTGCATGCCATTTGTTCTCAATAAGTAAATTTGACAATTTTAGTCAATGTTCTCCCACTTTAGATTCTTCTAAATTCAAACCACCTTAAAGCTTGTCATTAATTAATTATTTTCAGTCAACTAAAAATATGTTTTCTTTGAGAAGGGGCCCTGTTTGCCCAAATTAGCCAGAACCCCATCAGGTAGGACAGGACAGCGATGAAACATGGTTGAGGCTGATTCTATAGGGGTCAAAAACAACTGAGATTACTGGTAAGGTCTGGATGGGGTCAGTTCAGGACGAGGTCCTTAATAAGACTGGGGTCAGAGGGTGGGTGATGGGGGTCCATTTGACTGGCAAGGTGAGTGTGGAACAAAGGACAAACCCAAGTTGCAAGTCAGGCTTTTGTTAGTGAAACAGGAAGAAAGCATTGCTAAGGGAACAGCACCGAGGGGGTGGGTGTTGAGAAAGAAACGCTGTCTCAACGCTCAAGTGCTCAAGAATCCCTTCACTGACAAGGCACACAGTTGGAACAATGACACATGTATAAGATGTCATCCTTCTAGATGGCCCAATGAGTGTGGCCTTTCAGAGATCCTCAGTTTCTATCTCACCGGAGTCTTGTTCTACTGGTACCTCACTTCCCCTCCCACCAAATGGCCCCCAAAGACCAGAGGGCTTGAGGCCTTTTCCCACCAGGCCACATCTGCCTCACTAACCATGCTCCCTCTGCAAGCAACATGTAACTTCTTTCCCAACAGAACCCTTGCTCCTTGTGGCCTTTCTTTCTCAAATCTGGTCATCCAAAATCATTTCTAATGTTTTTAAGTTTATTAAGCATTTACTATATGTTAAGCACTATGATAAATACTTTAGAAGCATCTTTTTTTTTTTTAAGATTTTATTTATTTATTTGACAGAGAGAGACACAGCGAGAGAGGGAACACAAGCAGGGGGAGTGGGAGAGGGAGAAGCAGGCTTCCCGCAGAGTAGGGAGCCCGATGTGGGGCTCGATCCC
Source organism: Mirounga leonina (assembly GCF_011800145.1). Lineage (NCBI taxonomy): Eukaryota > Metazoa > Chordata > Mammalia > Carnivora > Phocidae > Mirounga > Mirounga leonina. The sequence goes on along the minus strand of NW_023270377.1, from coordinate 95,244,467 downwards.
AGGACTCTGGGATCATGACCTGAGCCAAAGGCAGACGCTGAGGTACTGGAGGCACCCCTAGAAGCATATTTTCATTACAACCCTCTGAGATAGTATATTGGTTTTCTATTACTAATATTCTGTAACAAGTCATCACAAACCTAGTGGCTTAAAATGACATTAATTTATTCTCTCACAGTTTCTGTGGGTCAGGAGTCCAGGTACAAGTTGGTGGGTCCTCTGTTGCAGGTCTCACAGGCTTAAACAAGGTGTCTGCTGGGGCTGTGAACTCATCTGGGGCTCTGGTCCTCTGGTTTTTGGCAGAGTTCATTCCTTGCAGCAAGGAGACCAAGGTCCTGGTTTTCTTGCTAGCTCCCAGCAGGGGACTACTTTCAGCTCCAAGTGGCCACCCTCAGATTCTTGCCATGTGGCTTCTCTTCTCGTGAGTTGTTTGATTTCTTCCATGGCAGTAGGAGAGTCTCTCTGAGGCTTTACCTTCTTCTAAAAGCTGATAGGTCAGGCTCACCTAGGATTATCTCTCTTTGATTAACTCTAAGGCAACTGATTAATAACCTACTCACAGGAGTGATATTTCATCATATTCACTGGTGCCATCCAATACTTGCAGGGGAGGGGCATGCACACCACAGGGCAGAAATCTCGAGGCCGTCTTAGATGCTGCCCACCACGTGGAGGTACCACTGTGACACTCCAGATTACAGATGCAAAGCATAGTCACACAGCTGGTAAGTGACAGAACTGTAGAATTCCAGGCATTTGGATTCCCAAACCACTGAAACCAGTGTATGAGGCCACTTTTATTAGCTTGACTTCTGCCTGCAACATTGTGCTTATCCCTATTTCTGCCTGTAAAATTGCATTTGTTCTGTCCATGTCCAACATCATTCTCATGTCCCTCCTAAAGTCTTCCTGATTAACCAAGCTTGATGTTGACCACAACTAACCATCACATCTCTCATACATTTTCAAAACCATCTGTCAGTTAAATATTTACAGGACACACTAAGTATCAAGAACTAAGGTTCTGTGTTTATGCTAGAAACATATTGACTATTTTCTGTAACTGACCAGTGCTTATCAAACTTAGCCTAAAGAACACTTTCTCCCTAGGCATAGCTAGAAATAAAAAAAAATAAAAGATTTGTTTCCACCCCTCAAAAAAAACCTACAACAAATGATATGCCCTTTGCCCAAGAGACAAACTATACTGGAAAGAGTGAAGTGTCATTTGGGAGTTGGACCAACACGTTGTAGTATCAACGCAACTAAAAACTCTACATCAAGCTAAATGTGTCCAGGAAAGTTGGTCCAAGAGTCTTGCTTTCTAATGCAGTGGTTCTCAAATTTGAGTACATCGGAATCACCTGAAGGCTTTTATTAAAATATAGATTTCTGAGCCCCCTCCCCAGAGTTTCTGTTTAGCAGGTCGGTAGCGGGGCCTGTGGATTTGCGTTCCTAACAAGTTACCAGTTGGGTCTGGGGGCCACACTGAGAAACGCTATTCTGGAGGGGAGAACAAATAGGCAGAAACTATAGAGTAGCTAGTTTTAGCCAAAGATTTAGAGGAATCTTTTCTTAAAGCCATTGTTACTCTCCAGCAAAGGACAGGCTCTTTAGTGAAGAAGGAACTTTCCATGAGTAGAAATAAGCAGATAGAGCACCTGGGTGGCTTAGTCGGTTAAGCCTCTGCTTTCTGCTCAGGTCATGATCCTGGAGTCTTGGGATCGAGTCCCACATCGGGCTCCCTGCTCAGCAGGGGGCCTGCTTCTCCCTCTAGTCCCCCGCTCATGTTCTCTCTCATTCTCTCTTCCAAATAAATAAAATCTTAAAAAAAAAAAAAAAAAGAAAGAAGCAAATATTGGATGATTCCTCAGAGGGGAAATGGTAAAACTGATCACTATAATAAGGAATGGTGTCCTGGGTCCAATCCATGAAGCCAGGATTGACCTGGGGGAATTGGTAGGGCAGAGGGAGGGGGATATGGGATTTTCCAGGACACAGCATCAGAATGCGAAGCCGAGGTGCTGAATCAAATGAGCTTGGCACTATCTGGAAGAGCATTTTAACTCACCAACAAGAATGAGAAATTAGAGCAGTAACTAGGAAGCAAATATTAGACCAAGCAAGGAATACTGGACCTACATCATTCTAGAAAGGATTATGTGGCTCGTAACTGAGGGGTAGGTAGAAATGAAAAATCAAAGCAGAAGGAGGGGAACAAGGCATTTCAGGATGATAATCCACAAATGCTCGGTATCCCAAACAGTGACCCTATGGTACAAGTCTAGTCAAATATTTCCAGATTGGGACAACGGGTGGAAGATTGATTGGGTGAGCACCAGTCACCAAGGGGAACTTTTAACAATACCAGATCTCAGAATCCCAGTGAGTCTAGGATCAGCAATGCAGGGTCACATGTACTGGGAGACAGACAGGAATCTGCCATTCCCAGCCATCTTCAGGTTTGTAATTCACTAGCCCTAATGCTCTCCATCAACATTAACATTTGCTAGTTGTCCCTGAAGCTCTTTCACAACAGGACACTTGGTCCTGTGAGTTTTTACTCCTTGAGCAATTCCATCTGGTCCTCTTGCTGAAAACACACTTATTTTTTTACAAGCAGGCCACTGAAAGGAAACCAAAGTGCTTCTACTTTTTTTTTTTCCTGTATTGAGCTGCGAGGTGATCATTTTATTTGCATTAAAAAAGACTTCTGCTTTTAAAATGAAAGGTTTGAAAACAACTGGGGAATAGTGGAGGAAGGAATGCCAGTCTTTGAAGACACGCAGACCAGGTTTGAATCCCAGCACTGCCACTTGTCTCTGCAGTAACCTTGGGGGAGTGCCTTCATCTCTCGGAGTCTTGCTTTTCTTAACAGTATGCGGAGAAAAATAGGCCAAGCTTTCCAAACTATTTGAGGTCACTGTTGTATTCCTAGTTCTTGGCACATGGGAGTTCACAAAAAAACATTTGCTGAATGAGCTAATAATTTATATGTAGACAGTAGCACAGCACCTGCTTACTAAAGGGGAGTTAGTGTTATTATTACTGCAAGCTACCCCAACCCCCTCTTTTTTGGGGGCTCGTGTTCAAATACTACATGTGTCTTACTTCACATTTCAGAAAAAATCATTTGAGGAGGTATTGAGATTTGGATGTGGTACAGTTGAGATGTGGTCAAAGGGGACTTTATTTTGACCTATAACTTTTATAATTGTGGAAGGGAAAACATATTCATGTATTATTTGTTCAAATAGGGAAAAAAATAGAAAAAATTTAAAAGTAAACTAAAAATCTCCCTCACATCACCCCATGAATGGTCTGCCAACCAGCTTAGGAGTTCTTCTTGGATTTTTTACTTATAGTCACACACACACACCAGGCCCTCAGCTTTCCATCTAATTAACATATTTTCCTTTTCATTAAACAAATTGCTTTGAACCCATCTTCTGGAGAAATATGTTTAGCTCTTCTTATTCAACTGTTGCCTCACCCTCTGCCATCTGTGCCCCTTATCATCATGTTCAGAACAATTCTGATTAATTTATTTAAATCTTTTATCTTAAGGACTCCAGTTACAACATCTCTCTCTCAGTGGTGTGTGCTATTGTATGCAGACTGGGCTGAGGGTGGTCTCTCTCTCTCTCTCTCTCTCTCTCTCTCAAGATTTTATTTATTTATTTGAGAGAGAGAGAGAGAGAGAAAGCACAAGCAGGGGGAGCGGCAGGAAGAGGGAGAGGAAGAAGCAGGCTCCTGGTGGAGCGGGGAGCCTGATGTCAGGCTCAATCCCAGGACCTTAAGATCATGACCTGAGCCCAGGATCCTGAGATCAGGACCTGAGCTGAAGGCAGATGCTTAAAGGGCTGAGCCACCCAGGTGCCCCTGAGAGGGTCTCTTAACCCTTTGCTGCCCCCAAATTCTCCATTTAACAGCCATCGGTCCAAAATTTTCTGATTTCCTGGCAGGAGCACCCAGGTTGGGTCTCACTTGACCTAGTCGTCTCTTTCTCTCATGTGTAAACTCCTCAACTCCTCTAGCAGATGATGAATTCCTTGGGAGTGGAGCCTAAGCCTACAACCTGTTGATGTCTCTTTTGCCCAGCAGTCCCTTAGTCATGTAGGAAGCGCTCCTGTTGGATGAATGAAACTGGAGTTTTGATCTTGTATTTTTTTTTAATTGGTCTGCTCACTACTTTTTATCTACAATAAATAGAAGTTGGGCCCAGGGAGCAACTTCCCCCTTTTATAACAGGTAATTTCCAACTGTCTACTATTTTTCAAGGTCATTTCTAACTTCCGATCAAGTTTTTAAAATGTGAATGTTGTAACTTCTATTGGCCATGTGCTTAAACCTGTCCTGGGTTTTATTCTGAATGCCCTATTAATTTTCTTCCCTCCCTATTAATTCGGCTAAAGACATCCTTAACTTCTGTTCTCTTCTTGCAGAATATGCTGATTTTATAGCTTATTTTTCATGACAACTAAGTCAGTGGATGTAAATACTGGATAAATTTCAACATCTTCTCATCCAGAGGGTTTTTTGTTTGGTTGGTTTGTTTTTGGTTTTTCTTAGTAAAGACTACTAGCCTTGGGAAGTCCTGGGTTTGAATCCTGGGTCTGCCATTTAGTAGTTGTGTGGTTGTGGACTACTCATTTCACTTTTCAAAGTCTTATTTCCTTGTTTGTAGAAGTAAAAGAAAAAAACAACAACAACACTGCCTGTATATAATTATTGTGAGGATTAAATGAGAAAATGACATTAAGGACTTAGCTCAGTGGCCAGTCCACAGATAATGCTTAATAAATAGTATCTATGATTATTATCTGGGTAGATATCATGGACTTTATTCACTCATTTATTCATCTATTCATCCAGTTATTATAGTGCACCTGTTATAGCAAAGCCACTTCCCTAGGCACTAGAGGGAAAGAAAAATGATCAAGACATTCTTCTTGCTTTTACTAAAGGACCATATGTGTGTGTGTGTGTGTCTTTTACTATCTCCATATATTTAGCTATACAAACGATGGTGATAAAGTACTGGCAGTAAATATGCTTTTTTTTTTTAAATTGAGGTATAATTAACATAGAATGTTATATTAGTTTCAAGAGTATCCATGCTTTTTTATGTTAATCATTTAACCAACAAGTCTCTATTAAATAATCTCAATACTCACTACTCCAAGGACCTGAGAAGCGCTATACACAAAGCCCTCCTTACAAGAAGTTTCTATGAGGCTGTAAATACAAATATAACAAAGAAGGACTGCATATAATCAGGATATCAAGGCACAAAATCGCAGAACAGTGGTTCTCAGCCTGCTCTCAGCCAGGACACAATGCAGGACTATGATTCACACTCTCCAATTAATCATGGTTGTGTCAACATCTGTTTTGTCCCCTATTACTCTTGCCCAACAGGATTGAATGAGTAAGTGCAGTGCAGAGATAGGGATAGTTCTAAACTCAATCTTCTGAGCTGTGAGGTACAAATTATTTGGCTGAGGTTGAAAAACAGTCAGAAAAGGGTCGTAAACTGAAATGCCTGCAGGAAGTGAGGTGAGCTAAACATGAGAACCCACAGAAAGCCATTGGAGAAAACCATGGTGCACAGGATTACACACCTTCTAAACAGGGCTGTGCTCACATGGCTCTATGAATCATAGAACTGGTATCCACAGCAACTCTGATGTCTCAAAAAACCCCAGATATCTGCAATCTTAGGTGAAAATTTTGGACTTGAAGGTTAATTCAAACAATTTTAAAACAGTGTGAGACAAATCAAACGTGTCAGTTTGTGACCAAATTTACAGACCAAAACTCTATTGATTTTATATCCTTGTCAGTAAAAAAAAATATTGAACATGCAATTCAGAATGTAATTTATAAATAATTTACATGTACTCAAAAATCTATGAATTCAATATGAATAATGTCTTCTTTCTTTTAAGAATAAAGTAAATCTAAATAAATGTTCTCACCTTTCCCCTTTTCGCCCTAGTGCACCATGGTGTGTGGTACCATGGAGACCACCGCCCGGACTCTGGCTGCTGGAGGAGTTTGAAGGTCGTGGGACATAGAGAAGTGAAAAGTAAGTCTCTCTTGCTCTCTCATGCCTGACACCCAAGTTCCCAATTTCCTTCCCCAAAGCAGCCACTATAAATAGTTGGTGTGTGTGTATTTTTGTTGATTAATTTATTCAAGAGAAATGTATTAATAGCTGCTATGCACTAGACCCTGTTTTAGGTGCTTGGGGGATAAAGGCAATAAACAAAACAGACAAATATGGCTTCTGTCATGGGACTATAGATTGTAGGGTTCTTCATGGGACACTAATTACATTCTGTTGGGAGAGATAGCTAATAAACAACTAAATATTAAATATATAATTAAATGTCAAGTGGTGCTAAGTGCTATGAAGAAAAATGAATGAGGGTGGGGTGATAGACAATGATAGGTAGGTGGTGTGTAGGGAGGGAGGGTACAGAGAGAGGAACTAGGAAAGGTCTCTCTGGGGAGATGACATTTGAGCACGGATCTGAGTGAGAAGCCAGCCTCACAGTATCTGAGAAAAGCACTCTAGGCAGAGGGGCTATGAGTTGCAAAGACTCTGAGGTAAGAATGAAGTAGAACAAGAAAAACTGAGGTCAGAACCAGATCATATGAGGCTGTGGAGCTCTGGTGAGGAGTCTGGTTTTATTTGGCAGATTGAAAAAATACTTTAAAGGTTTTGAACAGGGGGATTATGTGATTTAATTTCTCCTTTAACTGGATTCCTTGGGCTGCTGTGTGGAGACAAGACCTAAGGATGGAAGCAGGGAGGCCAGTCAAGCAATGAGAGGCTGCTAACCTATCAGAGGCATGACGTGATGGCTTTCTGAAGGATGAGAGCGATGCAGGGAGAGATATGGCTGGAATTGGGATTTATTTTGAACGTAGACTCAACAGAGCTTGCTGTTGAATTATTAAAGACACACACAAAATATATATTTATATCTGCCACTCCATTTTTAAAACATAAATAATTGTTTAATATACAAGTTATTCTGCATCTTGAGTTTTGTCACTTGATATTAGAGACTACTACATATCATTCTGTATTAAAGACACTGATCATTTTATTTTCTGTCTCTTTTCTTTTTTTATTTGTATTTAAGTTAACATGCACATGTTGAATACAAATATTTCTGTACAGCTGATTGTGAAACACAGCAGGTCCTCCTCCCCCCACTTATCATTTCCTCCTTCCCAGAGGCAGCAGCTTCTCCTCTTTTACCTGATTGTTTTGGTATTAGTACCCATTTCTGTAGGTAGCATTCTTGCATTATTATTTCTGGACTCTCTAGTTTTAAATATGATGTCTTGATTTTCCTTCAGGAAGAGGACCAGAGAGAAGGGCTCCACTCTTTAATCTTTCCTGCCCCACTATCTATACCCACTTTTTGCACCCCATTTTTTTCTCCTAATATGGTCAATCTGTAATTTTGGTTAGTTCAATATTCAGTGTTGACTGGCATATGACTAAACACTACCAGTAAGTCTGTTGCAAACTGTGGTTATTTTTATTTGCTGAACAATGTTCTGATATCCTCAGATATCCTGTTATTTTTCCCCCTTGCTTAGTTATCTTTATGATTCTCATAAGTTGAACATCAAACTCTTTGACAATTGTCAAAATCTTCTCTCAGCATGTTCAGATACATTGAGAACATTTTGCCAATTTTGTCATCTTAAAGAATTTTCTCCTGGAATCTTTTGCTAAGCTCAGTGGTAGATTGCTAACAAAAATGGTCAACAAAGATTCCCTTTCTTGTATCCATGCTCCCTTGCTCTATATAACTCTGAGTACAATTTCCACTTTGATTCTGAACTTGACCATGAGATTTGCTTGGGCCAATGAAATGTTAGCAAATGTGACACAGTAGAGGTTTGAAAAGTCCTTGTGCTTTGGGCTCTTAGAACCCTGCTGCCATGTGAAGAGCAAGACTCACCCGATTGAAGAGGAGAGAAACACACCCCATGCACCCTGATGGCCCTAGCCAACACCCAGTCAGCTGTCAGACATGTGAGGATGGCCATCTGGAACCAATCAATTCCAGCTGAACTGCCAACTAACCACAGATGCATAAGTCAATCTAGCTAAGGTCAGTAAGAAGAACTGCCCAGCAAAATGTGAGCAAAGATTGTTGTCTTCAGCCACTACATGTTGGGTTGATTGGTTATGAAGTACTAGATAACTGGTACAATCTGCAGTGTGGACTGGTTTGCTCAGGGTTATAATTAACATCCTGGACTCTTTACCATCTTCATCATTGTCTTTTGCTTTTTTCCCCTAAATTGGATTTCCTATTTCCAGTAACCCACATCTTCCTCTTGGTTGGTTTCTTTCAGTGACTTCCACAGAAAGGGTATATGAGAAGTAAATTGTTTAAGATCTTGCATGCCCAAGTTAGCTCGTGAGCCAGCACAGCGGGCCTCTCCCTCAGAAGACCAACACAAACCCCAGCATATACCAAGTCTACTGATTAAAGAAAGCTCCAAAACATCAGCTTCTGGCTTAACTTCACAAACAAATCAAAGCATACCTACTTAAAGGAACAAACACTCCCCACTACAAGCAAGGAGGAACTCTGTAGAAGGAAGAACCAGTGGGAAAGAGCAGCCAAAACACAACAGCAGAGTGTACACAGCATATACAAGAAACACTTGCTAAAGTTTTTGTTGTTGTTGTTGTTGATATTATTGCTGTTTTTGCTGCCTTTTTTTTTTTCTTTCTCTTTCCTTCCTCCTTTCTTTTCTGGACAAAATGACTAGAAGGAGAAATTCACAAAAAAGGAAAAAACCAGAGGAAATACTCTCTGCCATAGATATAATCCATATGGATATAAGTAAAATGTTGGAACTAGAATTCAAAACAATGACTATAAAGAGAGTAGCTGGGGTTGAAAAAAGCATAAAAGACACTAGAGAATCCCTTAGTGCAGAAATAAAAAGACTTAAAGTCTAATCAGGCTGAAATTAAAAATGCTATTACTGACATGCAGTCAAAAATGAAAGCTCTAACTGCTACGGCAAAGAAGGCAGAAGAGAGAGTGATAAAGACAAAATGATGGAAAGTAAGGAAGCTGAGAAAAAGAGAAAAACAACTACTGGATCACGAGGGGAGGCTTTAAGAAATCAGTGATACCATACAGGGCAATAATATTAGAGTAATAGGGGTCCTGGAAGATGAAGAAAGAGAGAGAGGAATAGAAGGTTTATTTGAACAAACTATAGCTGAGAAATTCCCTAATCTGGGGAAGGAAATAAGCTTTCAAGTCCAGGAGGCACAGAGAACCCCCCTCAAAATCAATAAAAATAGATCAACACCCCAACATACAACAGTGAAGTTTGCAAATTTCAGAGATAAAGAGAAAATCCTGTAAGCAGCTTGAGACAAGAGGTCCTTAACCTACAAGTATAGAGACATAAGGTTGGCAGCAGACCTGTCCACAGAGACCTAGCAGGCCAGAAAGGACTGGCATGATATATTCAAGATGATAAATGAGAAAAATACTTTATCCAGCAAGGCTGTCATTCAGAATGGAAGGAGAGATAAAAAGCTTCCAGAACAAACAGAAACTAAGAGAATTTGTGATCCCTAAACCCAACCTACAAGAAATATTAAAGGGGATTGTTTAAGCAAAGAGAGAGCCCGAAGTAGCATAGACCAGAAAGGAACAGAGACAGCCTACAGAAACAGTGACTTTACAGGTAATACAATGGCACTAAATTCCTATCTTTCAATAGTTATTCTGAATGTAAATGGGCTAAATGCTTCTATCAAAAGACACAGGCTATCAGATTGGATAAAAAAGTAAGACCCATCAATATGCTGTCTACAAGAGACTCATTTTAGACCCAAAGACACCACCAGATTGAAAGTGAGGGGGTGAAAAACCATTTATCATGCTAATGGACATCAAAGGAAAACTGGGGTAGCAATCTTTATATCAGACAAATTAGATTGTAAACCAAAGACTGTAATGAGAGATGAAGAGGGACACTATATCATACTTAAAGGGTCTATCCAACAAGAAGATCTAACAATTGTAAATATTTATGCCCCTAACTTGGGAGCAGACAATTATACAAACCAATTGATAACAAAATTAAAGAAACACATTGATAATAATACAATAAAATAGGGGACTTTAATACCCACCTCACTGCAATGGACAGATCATCTAAGCAGAAGATCAACCAAGAAACAAGGACTTTGAATGACACACTGGAGCAGATGGACCTCACAGATATATTCAGAGCATTTCATCCTAAAGCAACAGAATACACATTCTTCTCAAGCGCATATGGAACATTCTCCAGAATAGATCACATACTGGGTCACAAATCAGGTCTCAACCAGTACCAAAATACTGGGATTATTCCCTGCATATTCTCAGACCACAATGTTTTGAAACATGGACTCAATTCTAAGAGAAAAATTGGAAGGAACTAAAATACTTGGAGGTTAAAGAGCATCCTACTAAAGAATGAATCAGTCAACCAGGAAATTAAAGAAGAATTAAAAAAAATTCATGGAAGCAAATGAAAATGAAAACACAATTGTTCAGAACCTTTGGGATGCAGCAAAGGTAGTCTTAAGAGGGAAGTATATGGCAATACGGGCATTTATCAAGAAACAAGAGAAGTCTCAAATACACGAGCTAACCTTACACCTAAAGGAGCTGGAAAAAGAATAGCAAATAAAACCTAAACCCTGCAGGAGTAGAGAAGTAAAGAAAGATTAGAAATAATAAAATTTAGGGCAGAAATCTGTAAAATAGAAACCAAAAGAACAGTAGGAATGAAACTAGGAGCTGGTTCTTTGAAAGAATTAATAAGGTTTATAAACTCCTAGCCAGAATTATCACAAAGAAAAGAGAGAAGACCCAAATAAATAAAATCATGAATGAAAGAGGAGAGATCACAACCAACACCAAAGAAATACAAACAATTATAAGAACATATTATAAGGAACTATATGCCAACGAATTAGGCAATCTGGAAGAAATGGATGCATTCCTAGAAACATATAAAATACCAAAAATTACCAGGAACATATAAATTACCCCAAATTCCTAGAAACATATAAATTACCAAAAATTAATTAAATTACCAAAAATAAATTGCCAATGCATCTAGGATGCATTCCTAGAAACACATAAATTACCAAAAATAAATTAATAAAACATATAAATTCCCAAAATTAATAGGAAGAAATAGAAAACCTGAACAGACCCATAACCTACAGCAAGGAAATTAAAGCAGTAATCAAAAACCTCTCAACACACAAGAGTCCAGGCCTGATGGCTTCCCAGGAGAATTCTACCAAACATTTAAAGAATTAATACCTATTCTTCTGAAGCTGTTTCAAAAAATAGAAAGGGAAGGAAAACTTCCAAACTTGTTCTATGGGGCCAGCATTACCTTGATCTCAAAACCAGACAAAGAACCCAACAAAAAGGAGAATTAGAGACCAATATCTCTGATGAACATGGATGCCAAAATTCTCACCAAAATACTAGCCAATAGGATCCAACAGTACATTAAAAGGATTATTCACCACGACCAAGTGGGATTTATTCCTGGGCTGCAAGTTTGGTTCACCATCTGCAAATCAATCAACATGATACATCACAGATAAGATAAGATAAGAACCATATGATCCTCTCAATTGATGCAGACAAAGCATTTGACAAAATATGGCATCCTTTCTTGATTAAAACTCTCCACAGTGTAGGAATAGAGAGGACATACCTCAATATCATAAAAACCATCTACGAAAAGCCCACAGTGAATATCATTCTCAATGGGGAAAAACTGAGAGCTTTTCCCCTAAGGTCAGGAACACAATTCGATGTACACACTCACCACTGTTGTTCAACATACTACTGGAAGTCCTAGCCTCAGCAGTCAGAGAACAAAAAGAAATAAAAGTCATCCAAATTGGCAGCAAAGAAGTCAAACTGTCACTCTTTGTAGACGACAGGATACTTTATGTGGAAAACCCAAAAGACTTCACTAAAAAATTGGAAGATCTCATACAGGAATTCAGCAATGTGGCAGGATATAAAATCAATGCACAGAAGTCAGTTGCATTCTGTACACTAACAATGAGACAGAAGAAAGAGGAATTAAGGAATTGATTCCATTTACAGTTGCACCAAAAATCATAAGATACCTAGGGATAAACCTAACCAAAGAGGTAAAGGATCTGTATTCTGAAACCTATAGAACATTCATGAAAGAAATTGAGGGAGACACAAAGAAATGGAAAAACATTCCATGTTCATGGATTGGAAGAAAAAATATTGTTAAAATGTCTGCTACCTAGAGCAATCTATACATTCGATGCAATCCCTATCAAAATACCACTGACATTTTTCACAGAGCTGGAGCAAATAATCCTAAAATTTGTACGGAACCAGAAAAGACCTCGAATAGCCACAGGAATGTTGAAAAAGAAAACCAAAGCTGGTGGCATCACAATTATGGACTTCAAGCTCTATTACAAAGCGGTCATCATCAAGACAGTATGGTACTGGCACAAAAACCGACACATAGATCAATGCAACAGAAGAAAGAACCCAGAAATGGACCCTCAACTCTATGGTCAACTAATCTTTGACAAAGCAGGAAAGAATATCCAATGGAAAAAAGTTCTCTTCAAAAAATGGTGTTGGGAAAACTGGTCAGCAAGATGCAGAAGAATGAAACTGGACCATTTGCTTACACCATACACAAAAATAAATTCAAAATGGATGAAAGACCTAATGTGAGACAAGAATCCATCAAATCCTGGAGGAGAACACAGGCAGCAACCTCTTCAACCTTGGCTGTGCAACTTCTTGCTAGACACATCTCTAGAGGCAAGGGAATTAAAAGCAAAAATGAACTATTGGGACTTCATCAAGATAAAAAGCTTTTGCACAGCAAAGGAAGCAGTTGACAAAACCAAAAGACAACCAACAGAATGGGAGAAGATATTTGCAAATGTCTTACCAGATAGAGGGCAAATATCCAAGATCTGTAAAGAACTTATCCAACTCAACACCCAAAAAACAAAAAATCAAGTCAAGAAATGGGGAGAAGACATGAACAGACATTTCTCCAAAGAAGACATACAAATGGCCAAAAGACACATGAAAAAAATGCTCAACATCATTCAGAATCAGGGAAATACAAATCAAAAACACAGTGAGATACCACCTCACACTGGTCAGAATGGCTAAAATTAACAAGTCAGGAAACAACAAATGTTGGCGAGGATGCGGAGAAAGGGGAACCCTCTTACACTGTTGGTGGGAATGCAAGTTGGTGCAGCCACTCTGGAAAACGTTATGGAGATTCCTCAAAAAGTTGAAAATAGAGCTACCCTATGATACAGCAATTGCACTACTAGGTATTTACCCAAAGGATACAAATGTAGTGATCTGAAGGGGCACCTGCACCCCAATGTTTATGGCAGCAATGTCCACAATAGCCAAACTACGGAAAGAGCCCAGATGTGTATCAACAGATGAGTGGATAAAGAAGATGTGGTGTGCATATACATAATGGAATATTACTCAGCCATCAAAAAGGATGAAATCTTACCATTTACATTGATGTCAATGGTACTGGAGGGTATTATGCTGAGCGAAATAAGTCAATCAGAGAAAGACAATTATCATATGGTTTCACTTATATGTAGAATTTAAGAAACAAAACAGAGTATTATAGGGGAAGGGAGGGAAAAGTAAAATAAGATGAAATCAGAGAGGGAGACAAACTATAAGAGACTCTTAACTATAGGAAACAAACTGAGGGTTGCAGGAGGGGAAGTGGGTGGGGGATGGGGTAACTGGGTGATGGACATTAAGGAGGGCATGTGATGTAGTGAGTACAGGGTGTTACATGCAATGGATGAATAACTGAACTCTACATCTGAAACTAATGATACACTATATGTGAACTAATTGAATTTAATAAAATAAGTTTTAAAAAAAGATCTTGCATGCCCTTTTAAAAATTCTTGTATTTAAATGATAGATCATTCTAGGTTATTAATTATTTTCCTCATATTTTCAAAGTCATTATTCATTGCTTTGTAGCTTTCTTTTTTTTTTTTTTAAGATTATTCATTTATTTATTTGAGAGAGAGAGGCGTGAGCTGGGAAAGGAGCAGAGGAAGAGAGAATCTGAAGCAGACTCTGCGATGAGCGCAGAGCCCAAGGTGGGGTTCGATTCCATGAACGCAAGACCATGGCCTGAACCAAAACCAAACTGACTGAGCCACCCAGGCTCTCCTCTTTATAGCTTCCAATGCTCCTGTTCAGAAGGTAAAATTCAATCTATGTCAAAGGCTGATGAGACTCAATATCTGAAATAAAAGGACAAAGCTAATGTTACTGCTCACTGTAGTAAGGAAGAGCTACGCTAGCTGGCACAGTCTCTCCAAGCAGAGCCGACTGATGAACTTGTCTAGGATTTGGGGGAAGCATGAAGTTCAGGGACTGGTGGACTTTGAAGGCATCAAAATGGGTTGCTATCATTTGTAGTGATTCTCACACTTCCTTGGGTGTGTTTGCTGGAGCGAATCCATCCCTGAGTGGTCAAAGGTCGTAAGTGAAGGATTCATCTGATTTCATTGGCTGGCAAAGGCATGTTTACTAGAGAGAGGGGACTTCCATCATTAAATGAGTTTAAAACCAGTTTTAATGGCTACTTGTTACCATGACTACAGAACAATAGCCTTTACTGAAGTTTTTAGAAACATTTTTATTCTCACAAATTGCTCATCCTATGTATATGATCTGGATACTTTCCTCTTTATAGTAGCGCAGGATCTTCTCTTCACATTCAATATTTGAAAACGTTACACTAGACTGATCTGTTTTTACTTGGTGAATGTTTCAGTCTGGAAACTCAGATCATTAACTATCTCCTCCTCTCCATTTTCTCTTTCTGGCTTTTTTTTTTTTTTTAATGCCAATCTTCCTTCATCAATTTCCTAATTGTCTTAGTTTTTATCTCCTATTTTCCATCTCCTGTTCTTTTTTTTCTGGTAAAATTCCTCAGCTTTATATTCCAATCTTTCTATTGAAAATTTTCATTTCTCCTCATAGTTAATTTCTAAGGCCTTCCTTATGTTTTTGGAACATTCCATTTATTTACCTATTTGTTTATTTTGGGGTAGAATTCCTTTCTTGTTTCAGAGTTATGGTAGCTTCTCTTTGTGAGGTTTTTGATACCTATTTGATTTTTTTCCCCAAAAACCCTTTTCTCTCTTTATTTTCTAGCTTCTAGGTTAAAGGCTTTCCTTGGACATCTCACAGTTTTTGTACCTGATAATATTTAAGAGTGAGATGCTAAAACACCAGCTGGAAGCTCTGAGGATATGATAGGGGGCGCTGGTCTGATATGAGATTTACTATAGGAGCATCAGGGTGGGTTTGTTGAATGGGGAAACTTCCAATGTCAGTATCTTTCCTATGTCATGTCTTTCCTCATGGGCTAGCTGTGTTTCCCGGAGGAGCCTTTTTCAGTGTCCTGCTGGAAGGGTGGGCTCAGAGCAGAGAAAGACAGATGGGGCCTGTTCGGTCTCTGAAGCTAATCTGCATACATTCCTTTCATCCCCTATTGTTAGTTCTAGATCTTTGGATAGTCTATCAATCAGATTTGTTGTTAGCTTTCTCTGTTGCATGATTAAATTCAGTTTCTTAGCTCTGTTCATTCTATCACTCCATATTCATCTGCTTCCCGGCTTCCAAAATGATCTCTTCTCCAGTTCTCTCCATTCATGGAGTTTAAGCCTTAAAATAATCCCTTCACTGGTTGGTGTTAGTGGGGTTTTAGGAAGGTGAGAAAGTCAAGGTGCATGTTAAATCTCCTATCTTCCTACAGAACTTGTTTTCATTTTCTATTCATGTGAAGTGTATTAATGGCTTCATAATTGAATCTAGCTTATCATTTATTTGTGATAGATCAAAAACTGGTTAATGAAAGATGGCTCCAATCACAATAAGCTTAAACCAATGTTCCCCTCCTTAACAAAACAGAAGAGAAAATGTAATTCACTAACGCAGTGAAGGGGGACACATAATTATGAATCAAGATTAATATGCCTGAGAATATTCTTTCCACGCATTTGTACGCCCTTGCTAAGATGCGTATTGCATAACAACCTTAATAAAAAAATTCCTAAGCCTGTGCAAACTTGTGGGAGAGGTGTAGTCATGCATCATCTCACACTAAAATCTGCCAAGGCAGTGCATACTATGGAATTTATAATTTCAGGTTTCATTCCACACAGTAGCTCAAAGCTGGAAACATATGTGCTCATGAATCTTTGTCAGGCTAATCACTTTTCCTTGCGGCACCAAAAGTTTAATACAGCTTTCCTTACAACCTGTCACTAGAGTAATCTGCTTACTAATCATATGATAAATCACACACAAGGTAAGTTAATGTTGTTCTGTAAGTAAATGTTGCTCTGTTAATTGCAGTCATTTTTTCCAGAACTCTGCTCTTCAGCAACCCTTGGGGGATGACTGGCCTCCTTACCCAGAGCCAAGCCAGACAACAATGCACTGTAACACTGTACAACAAAAATAAGCAGTAAAGTACATGTAGACAGTTAGTCCTTCTCCCTCTGAAATGCTTCCTTATTCTCTGGCTGAAACCATGATCTACTCTCCCTACCTTAAGAAAATAGTCCCTTGATTCTGCCACCTCCTGAAAGTTGCCTTTGACCTTCCAGAGGTCTTTTTTTTTTTTTTTTTTTTTTTACTTCTATCCTCTTTCATCCCTAAGCAGTATTTGCCAAGAACACTCCGACCCTCTTTATTGAAAGATAACTTACAAAACAACTCAAACATGAGCCTTAATAGGAAATCTTGATATCCCACCTCAAACCTAAACCTTCCCTTCTTTAACCATATCCCAGTTGGTGATAGTAAAAGTTTTTATTGAACAGTTATTTAGATATTGTGCTAAGTAATTTACATACATTAACTCTTTTTACCATCATAATAACCTGATGAAATACAATCTGTTATTATTATACCCAATTTTTTAAAAAATTTATTTATTTGACAGAACAATAGAGCGCACAAGCAGGGGGAGCTAGCTGCAGAGGGAGAGGGAGAAGCCGACTCCCCGCCAAGCAGGGAGCCCTACCACGACACTGGGCTGGATCCCAGGACCCTGAGATCATGACCTGAGCTGAAGGCAGATGCTTAACCGACTGAGCCACCCAGGTGCCTCAATATACCTAATTTTATAAATACGATAACTGAGTCTAGAGAGTTATGTAATTTGCTGAAAGAAAAATGCTGGTCAATGACATGCATGTATGGATACATGTGTATCCATGTATGTGAATGGTACTTCCAGCCATCCAGTTACCCAAGCAGGAAACCTAGGGATCAGTATTAATTTCTCTTTTCCTTTCTCTCCACATTCTTACCATCTTAGGCCAGGTTACCATAATTTCTCACCTGAACCAGCCTTCCAACTATTTCTATTCATGTTCCTTATAGACTATTGTCCACATAGCCAACGTGTGATTTTGATAAATCCACAATCATAATGAGAGATTTTTAACAAACTTCTCTCAAAAATCGATTCTATGCAGTCAAAATAGTCATATGGATAAAGATGTCTCTGTATTGTGTAGATAATACAATTAACCAAACAAATCTGATGGACATACTTGACAACAACACTCTCGTGCCCCATGCCTGCTTCAGGCATTAACTTTGTGCTGGTTGGTATACTCTAGAATTTATACCCTCTGCCCTGGCTTCTCTCTCGAATTCCATTCCCATGTTTATAGTTGTGTACAGGACATTTCCCCTTTACATTTTGAGAATACCAAATTTAACATGGTTAAAACTAAATTCATCATCCTGCTTCTCCCCCACCCCGCCCCCTCCAGAATCTGCTGTTCTTAATCCTCTGCCCGACCTCTCACTTGTAACACCCGTCCTTAAAGAGTCAGATACCTTTGGGGGCAGGGCCTGCATCTCTTTCATAGTAATGACTTATGGTCCAAGCACAGAGCCTGACATGTAAGAGGCATGCGGTAAATATTTTCTGAATTCTTGGAAGACTCCACCCTCTTGCTAACTCCATATCCTTTTCATTTTTTTATAACTGTAATTTCCTCTGAAATCCGTTCCCTTTCTATTTTTGTTGTAACTAGTCCTCTTGACCACTTACCTGCAGAGGTGGCAGGACAGACTGAAACTCCGAGTTAAATTACAACGAATCCCATAGCAGTGTTTAACAACAGCCATGTTAAAGGCAAAATGCTTCCTAGTCAGCAGGAAGAGGGAGACCTGGCTGCAAAGTTCTTAAAGCTGTTAACATAATTGAGAAAGAATGTGTTGATCAGAAGGGGAGCTGGTGTAAGGAAAACCCTGCAAAAGCTAATAATGATGACAGCAGAGCCCGGTCAAGCTGTGTTCAGGATGCTTCCCAGTCCCAATGGCCCAACTTCCTCCGGTGGTGGATATAGCCCAGTTGTTCTCAATCATCATTGCTGCTGTTGCTGTTGTAGTATTTAACTTTTCTAGAGCCAAATCTAACCAGCCTCTAAATTTCTGAGAATCCCACAACTATTCCTTCCACTACCCAAGCTCGGATTATAAAAATTATCGCTGACTTTTGTTCACCTCTATTCTTCATAGCGACTTGATTCATCCTTTTTGATTCTGACTCTTTTCTTTTCTGTTTTTTTTTTTTTTTCTTACCTCCTCCTTACCAACCATAATTTATCAGGTGCTCGCTAAAACACAGCCAGATTAGCCCTTCAGTTAGATCTCTTTGCCTCTTTCCACCTCTCCTGAGAAACCTGCCCATGGAGCCAGATTCCTCATCCTGGTGTTGCTTTTCATTATGTAATGACATAAGACCCAGGGGCACACAAAGATCCCCAGTGGCCTTTCCATCCTGGCATTTAAAGCAGGCACAACTTAAGTCAGCAAACCCAATGCTTGCCCTCTTCCTGACATCGTTGAACCCCATAGCAGTGGGTTTCAGTCAGGTGGAGTTCTCTACCCTCTCCTGAACAGATTATGCTCATACTTGCCCCCCAGGCATTGCACACAGGGTGATCAGATGAGAGCCATTCTTCAAAGCCCCATCGCCTCCTTCAAACTTTGCTGATACACCTGCCTTACATGGATTCCTTCCTCCTCTGGCCTTCTGTAGGCCCAAGGGCATTTGGGTGAGGTGATTTACCGTGAAGCTAATTAAAGCTTACATTTGAAGGCCCCCTACTTGGACAGCCCCTTACAGGACTGTGCACCTAATTTTTATTTAGAATTTTGTATTTTTCTCTTAAAGAAGATTCTCCAAATTGTAAAAACCTTGGGTCCCACGTAATCTGGATCTTCCCCTGCATTTAGGCATTTCATTGTATTCTTTCCTTGAAATATTTTCTAACTGATTAATGTATGACAAACTTGTTTTCTTAACTTCACATGAGCTTCTTGCTATGCAATGTTATATAGTGTATAATGTAGCAATTAAAAGGGTTATTGGTGGAATTTCACAGATTTATATCCAAAAATCACCTCTGCCACTTCCTCGCTGTGTGGCAAGTTTTATTTCCTAACTTTATTGAGCCTCATTTTCATCTGTTAAGTGGGAATGATTATGGCAAGGGCTGCTTTATGACTTTCAGAGACCTAAGGCCCTTTGGTCCTCATGAGCCCCTTACTCCATTAAAAAAATTTACAAATTATATTTTATGACTGTGTGGTATAAAGACTAATATAATCCAGGGTGGATTATATTATTTTTTGAAGGATTATTTTGAGGAATAGATGAGATAATGCATATGAAGCAATTAGGGCTTTGCGTGGCACAAATTTGGCATGTAATAAATGTTAGATATCATCACTAGGCACAGTACCTAACACAATATGTGGCATGTAGTAATTGTTCAAAATATGGTGAGTAGTCAAAAAAGACAAAAAACCCAAACTGTGGTAGGTATTCTTACTATGTTTTTAAAATTTATTTTTTTGCTTATTTTTTTAAAGATTTTTTTTTTAATTCATTTGAGACACAGAAATACAGAGAGAGAGAGTGCATGAACGGGGGAGAGGCAGAAGCAGGCTCCCCGCTGAGCCAGGAGCCCGATGTAGGGCCCGATCCCAGGACTCTAGGATCATGACCTGAGCCGAAGGCAGACACTTAACCATCTGAGCCACCCAGGCACCCCTGCTTATTTTTTTATACCTGTAAAGTTTTCCTTGTTATTTGCCTGACATTATTTGCAATTATTTCTTTGTTGTAAAGAAAAGATAATCCCAAATTGAAGGACATTCTTCAAAATACCTGGCTCAGACTCCTCAAAAGTGTTAATGTCATGAAAACAAAGAAAGATCAAGAACTACTAATACTAATTTTCTGATAATTGAGAATCAAATATTCATTAGTCTGAAATTATGTTAAAATAATTAGTTAATAAGTATAGGTAACGTAGAAACACTGTGATCCATTGCTAATAGCATATAAATTGATGTGACTTCTCTGAAGGATAATTTGGCAATACCCTTCAAACGCAGAAATGGATGTACCCTTTGACCCAGAAATTCCACTTCTAAATAATTATCCTACATAGATGGTTCCATATATGTGAAATGATTCAGATAAAGAGGTATATTCATTGTAGGTATTAATTATAAGAGGAAAGTTCAAAAACAGCATACATGCCTATCAGTAATGGAATGCTTATGCAAATTATGATATATTCATACCACAGAATAAAATGAACATAATAGACTGTTCTAAATGTACTTTTTGGAAAGAAGTTCAAGAGAAGGGAAATTGAGAGAATAAAGTTTAGAAAATTGGGCAGAATCTGCCCCCTGCATGTGGGGAAAATGTATGAGTGTATGCATGTATGTCCATTGATTTTATATGCTTCTATTTCTATTATGTGTGTATAAAACATATATTTGTATACTTCTACATGTGCTTATATACAGATTTTTAAATATATTTATACATGCATGTATTTATAAATGCATAGAAAAGCTCTGCAATAATGCTTCAGAAAGTTGAGAAAATTGGTGGCTGCAGAGAGACTACATTGTTCGGAGATAGAAAATGCGATAGACTTACTGATGTTGGTATGCCATTTTGTGCTTTTGTGTTTTGTGCAATATTCAGGCATTACCTATCCAAAAAATCAAAGAGAAAGGACAATTTAGAGTGTTGGAGAGCCAATCTGAAATCAGTTGAAAGGAGTGAACATTTGTTAATAACATGAGTGCAAGCAGATGGAGAAGGATCTTGTACTGAACAATACTCCAAATATAGAAATAGTGTACTTTTTTTTCCCCCAAATGCAGAGGAACAATGGAGCAGGAAACCAGAGAAAGTCGGACAAACATGGCATGTTCAAAAATCTGTTTCCAGCTTAAAGGTTATCTTTGTATGGGGCAAGGATTATCATACGACCCATTTCTTCTTTTTTGCAAAACTTAAAGTGGCTAATTTTATTGGGATGTGAGTTAAACCCCAATTAAAAAATAAATTAACTTTCAAGAATTTAATGGTGATGACACATCCATACCATGGAATACTACTCAGCAATAAAAATGGAAGTATTGATACATACAAGAACTTGGATGAGTCATAAAGACATGATGCTAATCGAAAGAAGCCAGTCTCAATAGGTTACATGCTTTAAGATTCCATTTACATGACATTCTCAAAAATACCACTGTAGGGAGGAAGAACAGATCAGTGGTTTTCAAGGGCAAGGCATGAATGACTCTAAAGGGATAACAGGTTGGAGTTACAGGGGATGATGTAATTGTTCTCTATTTGGATCATGGTGGTAGTTGGACAAATCTATACATGTGTTAAATAAAATTCATAAAACTTTACATCAAAAGAAAAAAAATAAAATATTTTACTGTATAATCATTTCTTTTTTTTTTTTAAGATTTTATTTATTTATTTGAGAGAGAGAGAATGAGAGCACATGAGAGAGGGGAGGGTCAGAGGGAGAAGCAGACTCCCTGCCGAGCAGGAAGCCCAATGCAGGACTCAATCCAGGGACTCCAGGATCATGACCTGAGCCGAAGGCAGTCGCTTAACCAACTGAGCCACCCAGGCGCCCCTGTATGATCATTTCTTAAATAGAGTTTTAAAATGTTGGAAAACAGGGGCGCCTGGGTGGCTCAGTCATTAAGCGTCTGCCTTTGGCTCAGGTCATGATCCCGGGGTCCTGGGATCGAGCCCCGCATCGGGCTCCCTGCTCCGCGGGAAGCCCGCTTCTCCCTCTCCCTCTGCCCCTGTTTGTGTTCTCTCTCTCGCTGTGTCTCTCTGTCAAATAAATAAATAAAATCTAAAAACAAATAAATAAATAAAATAAAATGTTGGAAAACAAAAACACTCTAAAGTGTGGGGGCTCTTGCAAGAGCATAGTCCCAAAGTAGAGTTCATAATTTTTTAATTTAAATTTTCCTTCTGTACCAAAGGTCAATGAGGTTTTGCTGGTGATTTGATTTTGTGGCCATAATAGTCCTGTCCTCTTTCCACATGATAACCCTGACCCTCTCCATGGCTCTCGGAAAGAGTTAGGGAGTCATTCCAGCCCTATGTTTACAGAAGCACAGTGGCTGCATCCAGTAATTGTCCTCCCCTGTGAATGAGCCAGCTAAGCAGACACTGGTGGATGGTTCCAACACACCCAGTAACACCCTTTTACAATTCACTGTCACAGCACACCCTAGGTGCTGATACGAGGATGACACAATGCAGGTAAAGAACTTGGGATTCTCAGAGGGTGTCAGATTTAGTAAAGCAATTCTAGCACAAGTTCCTTTCCCCAGAGCGGCTTTGCAAGGAAAATCAAGTTAAACAAGCCTTCTTGAAGACAAAATATGAATACCAAGGGCCATCTTTTGTTCATGGTGATGATACTAAGTAAGTATGTGTTGATAGGAACTATTATACATTGTCCCCACATCTCACCCAAACAATCAAAAATTAACTATCTTCTTGGAAATGTAGATAAAGCAAAATACCTGGCTATCATTCTTTTATTTCCCCTGGTATTCTTTCATGGCCTACTTATTTCACACACTTATGTCAGGCTTCATCCCAAATAACTCTAGAAAAAGCCACTTGTATCAGGCAAGAAGGGCTGATGGTTTGAATTATGCTCCCATGGGCGAAGAAATTATCCTGAAGAGAAGGCTGTAGAAGGAACTTCTCGGTTGAAGTGAGGGCTCTCTCGAGTCAGAAGTCTTGAATTTGAATCCTAACTCTAAAATGTATCAGCCATGGGACTTTAAGTTAGTAACTGAACTTCTGTGGCCTTAGATCCTGTTCCTTGTAGGCACTAAGAGAGACTCCTTGAACTGTGAGAAGATTAAATGGGAAAATACATGTAATGCGCTTAGAACTAGGTCTGATGCTTAATGCATATTCAGGAGGTGTGAGCCATTTTCATATGCTAAGTCATTTTCATGTGTGTGAACATGAGGGGTGGGAGGTCCTGGGAAGGTGTTTAAACCCCTTTTGGTGCTCAGTTCCTTTACTCTACTCAGGGTGACCTACAACATTCCCAGGGCAACTCCCCCTGCTTCCCTGCCTGGCTGGTGTCCCATTCCCTTATGGCCTTTGCTGATCTGCCAATCAATCCAGTAAGCTAATCATCGTGGAGATGTTAGTGACTTTGACTTTTTAGAAACTGATGATCTAAGAAGTGTACTCCAGGCTGGGGGCTTCAGCAGCCCTCAAGTAACATCTCTTCCCACACAGATCAGCCTTGCTGCCTGGGTTGTGCCCCCCGTGGGAGGTGGACACCTTACACTAGTGGCTGCTTGGGTGGGTGGGTGAAGTCATCCTTTTCATACTCCAGGGTCCTTGTGCACGTTCATGACACCTGTATCTCTGCTTCCCTGCCTTTCCTCTCCCTTCCCTCCCAGATCAGAGTGGAATAGGGCTCATTAAAAATGTATGGGGTAGTGCCAATAAAGAACTTCAGGAGCTGGGCTTGGTCTGGAGAAGAACCATTAGTAAAGACCAACTGTATGCTCTGGGAGCCTTTAGACAGATACTGCTTCCATTGGTGTTTAATATTTATTGCTTCCTCATAATCTTTCAGCTGTTCTTTTGTTGATTTTAGAAAGACTGGGGGAAAAGTCCCATGGATATTTATTTTCTGCCCCGTAATATATTTACTATTTGGCTTGAAAGTTTAAGTTTTATGTTTCTTACATAAATTATGAATAAAAAATAAAAATCATCACCATGGCTTTCAGGACAAATGTATATTATCATGCAACAATGTATTATGTACAAGAATATCACACAAATTGCAAAGGTGAGTCCTAGAAGAATTTGACACAACACAATGGTAACACAATATTAAGATAGAGCTGTGAATGTAAAAAGAATTCTTAAGTCCCCAGAACCCATGAATGTATTAGGGTACATGGCAAAGGGGAATTAAGGTTGCAGACAGGATTAAGGTTGCTGATGAGTTGACTTTAAGATATGACGATGGTCCTGGATTCTCTGGTGAGCCCCACGTAATAGCAAAAATTCCTTCAAGTGGAGGAGGGAGGAAGAAGAGGAGGTCCGGGAGGAATTTGAAGATGCTGTGCAGAAAGAACCCCTCCTCTTCTCTGTACCTATCTCAAACAACTGCTCCACTGTTCTCTCTCCTTTCATAGCTTAACTTCTTGAAAGGGTTTCTGCGTTCTCTGCTGGGACTTTCTTACTTCTCATTCATGACTTAATCTATGATGCTTGACTTTGCCTCCATGTTCTACTGAAATTGTATCCCCCATGTCAACAGTTACCTCCCAGCAGCTAAGTCCAGTGACCACTTTTTGGCTTGTCTCTTATAGACCCCTGAGAACTCCATTGTCCTGAGATACTCACACCCACGTTTGACTTCTGTGGTCCCAAATTCTGCTGCTTCTCCTCCCACCCCTCTGGCTGTTCCTTTCCAGTCTTACTGAGGCCAACAGTTTTGCTGGCTGTTCCCTAAATGGTATTTGTTATGATAGACCCTCCTCCTCTTCTACATACTCTTTTGAAAATCATCTACATCTTAAACTTCAGTGAGAAAGCATATACGGATGACACCCAAATGTGTGCCTCCCATACAACATTTGCTCCTGAGCTCTAGACCTTCACATCCATTTTGCCCTCGGGAAACTACACGTGGTGGTTTCACAGTCACCCTTATCTTAGGCTCTGACACTCTGATTTGGGTGCAAGTAGTTTATTTTGGAAGGAGGTGACCCCAGGAGGCCTTCTAAGGGAGTGGGAAGTAAGACAGAGAAAGGAGGAGACCCAACAGGCAGTGTATTAATGAGCAGGTTATCACTGTTGGCCATTGGGGCTCAGTCTCCTTGGGGACCCTCTGAGACACTGGTTGGAAGACACCTCAGACCTGATGCACAGAGGGACAGGAAAGCTGAGCTATTCATTCATCAGTTCCCATCCCTCACTGTTGATGGTCACTCCTGGGACTTCTCCCTGGAATTTCACACCTGACTGCATATGTCCTGCAGCCAAGCTAACTCAAGTGGCCAAAGAATGACCTCAGGCAGAAAGATGCAGAGGCTGTCTTCACGTTGAGGAACTATATGCAGACCACTTCAATGGTAGGCTAAGGGGACATGAGTAGGTCACTGACAGTGTCCTCTATACACCTCAAATGAACGCACCCCCAAACTGAATTCAAGGGCTTAACCTCCAAGCCTGCTCTTCCTCCAGGATTCCTTGTTTTAGTAAATGATCCCACCATCAACCTAGTGTCCAAGCCAGAGACCCAAGCAATCTCAGTGTCACGCTAAATTCCTCTCTTTCCTGTTCTGGCTATGTCATGTCTGTCACCAAATGCTGTCAATTCTACCTTTTAAACTTTCTCAGATCTGCCCATCTGTGCCTTCCACAGCCAATACACAATCTCAAGTGACCATAATCTCTTTCTTTTTTTTATTATTATGTTATGTTAATCACCACACATTACATCATTAGTTTTTGATGTAGTGTTCCATGATTCATTCTTTGAGCATGACCATAATCTCTTACCCAAGTATCTACATTACCTCTGCCCCAGTCTTTCCATCTCTTACCTTCAGACTTTATCTCTACCAATCTATAGTCAACATAGCAATCAGAGTGACCTCCAGAAACAAATACAATCATGCCACTTCCCTGCTAAAAAAGCTATTCAGCTGTACTGTCCATGGAGATAGAGGCCACACTTACCAACATGTTTTGCTAGAGTGTCCATGACCTTGCATTTGTTTGCTGCTTTATGTCTCTCTCCCTTATCTGTACAATTACTTTCTACCCTCAGTCCTTCAAATATGTCATGTTCTCTCCAACCTCAGGGCCTTTGCTCATTCTGTCTTCCTCTGGTTAAGACCGACTGCCACTGAGGTCACAATTACAAGTCATTTCTTTCAGGAGGTCTTCCCTGATCTCCTCACTATGAGATTCCCATACTACCCCGTGTGTTCCCATCCTGGTATTTCTCACACCAAACTGTAGGCTATTTACCCATGTAGACCCACTTCCCTTCCCCAAGACTGAGAACTCTATTAGGTGAGGGGCTATGTCAGTCTTGATCATTGCTCTATCATTGGCACATAATACATATCTGTCAAAACAGGTCTCTCCTTCCTATAGCAAAAGCAATGAATATGTAGATTTGGCTGATTGTTGACTCTTTTCCAAATACCCAAAATCTGAGAGCCCAAAGCAGTTTCTATATTTGAATACCACATAGTAAAGAAAGGCCTGTCTTTGAAGTCAGTGGGCTAGGAGAAAGTGTGAGATCAATAGACCTACCTCCCACCTGCTGCTGGAGGAATTTATCATAACTCTGAAGAGTATCCAAGAAGATATGTTTCCCAGAAAAATCAAACCAGCGATCTTTTCAGAGCCACCACTTTAGTAACCCAGTACAATCGGTCTATTCATCTTTCTGGTAATGATTTTTTTTCTCCTCAAAGCACTCAATTCATTTTCCATTGCTGACATGTAATCCAGAAATAATAGAGGTCAGTTTAGTATAACTCATATCCAAAAAGGGAAAGTGCCAACACCCTGAAAGAAAAGCTCTGAATTAAGTATGCCCGAAAATAATTCTCAGCAATTCAAGGGATATAAAAAGGCCTATTCAGTTGTAGATGATATTTCTTTTTGTTGTTTATTATAAATATGGTTCCCCAGTAGAAAGTTATGTTTGAAAATACCGCTTTGGCACAGTCTTTGTAATTACATCTCAGAATTCAAATGTGAATATTTTTTTCTAGTTCTGTTTGCTAATAAAGTCCTACTCAGAGGTGCTAAAATTTGAACCAGTCTTGGGGCACCTGGGTGGCACAGTCATTAAGCGTCTGCCTTCAGCTCAGGTCATGAACCAGGGTCCTGGGATCGAGCCCCGCATTGGGCTCCCTGCTCAGCAGGAAGCCTGCTTCTCCCTCTCCCATCCCCCCTGCTTATGTTCCCTCTCTTGCTATGTCTCTCCCTGTCAAATAAATAAATAAAATCTTTAAAAAAATAAATAAAATTTGAACCAGTCTTTAAAAACTGTAAACACTGGGGTGTGTATGCAAAGCCAACAACCAGAGCCCCAGTGAATGTATAATAGGAGCAAGAAATAAGCCTTTGTTGTTTTAGCCATTGAGATTTGGGGGTTCTTTGTTTCTGTAGAGGTGATAATTGCCTGTCAACCCTCTGAGTTCAAAAGCAGTTGAGAAGTAGACACAAGAATCAGATAACTGGAGAACAAAATACCCAGTCTTAGGGCTCTAAAGGGCCAGTTTGGAGAATGGACATAGATATCAGCCACAATTGGGTTTTTTAGTAACTTTCTCTCTGAATTTACCCTACCAATCCCAAACTTCAAGTCTGTGCATTACAAGGCCAGATCCTGACATAGAAAGCTCACCTCGGGGCCTGGGTGGCTCAGTTGGTTAAGCGACTGCCTTCGGCTCAGGTCATGATCCTGGAGTCCTGGGATCGAGTCCCGCATCGGGCTCCCGGCTCGGCGGGGAGCCTGCTTCTCCCTCTGACCCTATCCCCTCTCATGCTGTTTCTCTCTCTCTCTCAAATAAATAAATAAATAAAATCTTTAAAAAAAAAAAAAAAGAAAGCTCACCTCATGGAGAAACAGAATGAGAAATTCTCAACAATAGGTAGGGCAGAGAAAGAGAACAGTAAAGCACAGAGGCTAAACTGAGCATGTTCAGTTCCTTCTTCTCATTCACCACAGAGATAAGGCACATCTCCAAGAGAAGCATTCCCACACTTGCCTGTCCTGAGGAGAGGAACTTCTTTCCTCAGGATGGCAAAACTCATAGTTGAAAGAATGGGCTGTTAATCCAATGAAGCCCAAGAGCAAAAGCTAAAGGGATTTACGGGGTCTTCTTTTACCTCAGATTATTTTTTTTTATTATGTTATGTTAATCACCTTCGTGTGATGTGGCATTTGTCCTGGGACATAGAGAGTGCAAGATCATCTGTCTTCAGGGAAAGCTCTATACTTCCTGGGATTGTGAGATGCTAAATCAGATAAAACCATATCTGGGTGACAGTAGGTTCGTCTGAGCTCCAAGACTAGATCTGAAGGAGAAAATTCCTAAAGGACGACCTGGATAGAGGATTGTGAAAGACAATCCTATTATTTTGACTTAATTTAGACAAAGGGCTATAGGCCTGGTTACAGACATATCAGCCTCAATGATTATGGCAGCTGATGATAGAAGCACATGCTTTCCTCCATTTGCCTTCCTCAATGGCTGCTTTCCCCATTTACCAGATGAATGATGTTTAAAACTATTTTTTTAAATCTGGTATTTTATTGTACACTTCATTATAGCAGTAGTATGGAATATGCCTTAGTTCATGACAAAGAAGTGTCTTGCTGAGGAAATGGGCAACACTGAAGCTGAGCAGTTTTAAGCTAGGGAAGAAGAAGCAATGATGGAGTGACACCTTGGAAAAAACAACCAACTAATCCTATGATTGTCATGTGGGATTTATCAATTGAGTAACAAACATGTGTTTGACTTCCAAAACAACAGAATGACTTTGGCCTCTGCCAAGTTGTAAAACACACACACACACACACACACACACACTCTTATAGAAATTCAAGACAGTAGATAGATTAATAGCTAGATAAATAGGAAAGAAAGGGAAAAAAGAAAGAAAGAAAGAAAGGGGGAGTATTTTTCCTCCTTTTAACAAATTTATAAACCGTTCAACAAATTGAGTCATTTTTGGTCAGATGCCTTTTTTATGTGTAACAACTAAGAAACCACGAGGTCATCATGTGAAAAGGAAGACTCTGGCATTATATCTTCAATTGTAATTATCTTCTGTGCGTGAAGAGTGGAACAAAGTTTTTTGTATTAGTTTATTTTTGTAAAATAGTCTGCTTCAACTGATCCTAAGACATCACTTGGATGGACTACACAGAAGCTAAGAGACTGTCAAGGTAGGCCAACATCATTGCTATTGCTCTTGAAACTTTCTCTTTCTTCTGCATAAAACATTTCTACTATTTGCTCATATACTTCACAGTTTTTTGTTTAGTATGTAGGGGTCTGAATAAAATTCCCCAAACAGTTTGTTTTGTACCTATTTTCAGATGGCTGGGTTTTTTTCTTGAGGCTTCACAAACTCAAAACATTAATGTTTCTCATTGCAAAAGAAACTATGTTTTCTTAAATGTTGGTAGCTGATTATGAATGGATGTTATTTCTTTCCTGGAGAATATAAGTAGTTTAATTTTGATGATAATCCTTTAATGTTATATTACCTCATTCTGTAGGTCAGATTTCAGTTTAGGCATAAATTATATTAAAAGGATGCTTCAGAGAGCTATGATTAGCTTCTAGGAAATTTTTAGCTGGAGAAACACACAGCAGTTTGAAAGGCTCCCTCATTAATGAACACCTTTCATGAATAGTTTTAATTTCAGGTTAGAATTTGTGATATATTTTGTTTCTGCTTGTCGGCAAGCATTCTATTTATACTATAAATTTCCCTGTGGGTTTCTAGCATGGCTCTGATATGTGAGTGAGACAGAATTCTACCAGCCATTTCTGGTGCTTTTTAACTTGAATTATGATTTGCTATCTTGGATTGTTTCTGTGCTCTGGTCATTCTCCCAAGGTGGGTAAGGGCAGCAATGAGCCCTAGGACCCTGGGGGGAAAAGAAGGGAGTCCATTTTCTATAGCAAAAGAAATTGTAATAATTTCTTCCCACTGTGGCCTGTTTATTACAGGAATAAATACAGATGGCAGCTTTCCATGGGCCATTTGCTCTAGCTGGTAGTCCTAATTTACCTGGCACTGATTGGGTTGATGTGGGATTTCAGTGCTAAAACCTATAAAGTTCTAGATAAACCAGGACAAGCTGGTCACCATAGGTAGTCCCAAATTCTGAAAGATAGCAATCCCTAATTCGGAGAATTTAGAGGTCTGACTACCATAATGGAAATGTATATATGCAAATGCAGCTCATTGGCTCCACATTTGCCTTAAAATGACACAGGGACACCATATCTGTTCATGGCTCAGAGAGGGTTGGGGTCTCCTCCCAAAAGCCATTTTCTTCTTTTAACTGCTGCCACACTACTAAGAGGTTCATTCTTGGTGTTAAGAGTCTGGCCCTACGCACCAGGTGGGTTGCCTTTTCCTCTTTGAGGTTTTCATGGGTTTCTGAAGTAAATAATAATAATATGTCAGCCATCTAATATTTAAATAAGCTATCTTCCTTTTAATTTGTAAATAGCTTTATTAAGACATAATTCACATACTATATAATTCACTCATTTTAGAAATACAAATCAATAGTTTCAGTATATTCACAGAGTTTTGCAACCATCATCACAATTTAAGATTAGAACATTTTTCATCACCCCCAAAAGAAACTGTACCTATTAGCAGTCACCTCCCACTCCTCCCCCAGCCCAGCCCCTGGAAACCACTAATCTATTTTCTCTCTCTGTGGATTTGCCTATTCTGGACATTTCATACAAATGGAATTACACAATACTAGGTTTTTTTGTGTCTGGCTTGTTTCAATTAGCATAAGTTTTCAAGTTTTATTCATATATTAGTATTTCATTCCTTTTTATAGCTGAATAGTATTTCATTGTATGCTTACATTACATTTTTTTAATCCATTCATCCATTGATAGGTATTTCATTTGTTTTCTCTTTTTGACTATTATGAAAAATGGCGCTGTGAAGATTCATGTAAAAGTTTTTGTGTGAACATATGTTTTCAATTCTTTGGTTACATTCTTATAAGTAGAATTGCTGGGTCATATAATAACTCTATGGTTAGCCTTTTGAGGAACTTCCAGATTATTTTCCAAAGTGGCTGCATTATATTACATTCTTATCAAGCAGTGTGTATGAGGGTTCGAATTTCTTGACACCCTCACCAAGAATGGTTATTTTCTTATTTTTTATTTTAGGAATCCTAGGGTATAAAGTGGTACCTCATTATGGTTTTAATTTGCATTTCCCTGATGACTAATGATTTTGAGAATCCTTTCACATGCTTTTGGCCATTTGTATATCTGCTTTAGAGATATGTCTATTCAAGCTGTCTTATTTTTAGCTAAATTGAATCAAACAAAAAACAAAAAATATAACACATCAGGTGAACTAAGTTTCTAGGTATAGGATGGATAGACTTAGGCCCCCTGAGCATCTCCTTTTCTGTCACTTCTGAGATAAATTAATCTTCTGACAATAGCACAAGTATCTGGCCAAGGTGATATACAGTGAAATGATAAACAGATCAAAAGTTCACCCAGCAACTCCACTCAACTTCTATGATAGGTGACATTTAGAATTCTTGCAGAACCAGTAGGATGTCAATCAACCTGGCCCTTGACCCCTCACTTATTGGTCAATCCAAGCATGTAATGCAATCTTTCCTCCAGTGGCAAGTAAGCAAGAAAGGGTTGGGGATGTCAGCTATGGGCTAGGTATTAGAAAGCAGGAGATGCCTATTGTTCATCATTGCAATCTTAGTTGGTTGCATTTGGACCTGGTAGGAATAGAGACAACTTGTTACCGGGGAGAGGCAATATTTTAAACCATTCTTGTCCATAGTTCTTGTGATTTAGTCTTTCAGCTTAGTAGAAAGCATTATAGAATCTTAAGCCAAAATTTTATAATGTGCAATGAGGAAGTAAGAAGAGTCCTAGAATACTGACTGGTGGATGAACCCTATTGGGGGAAAACTTTAGGGTGCCTCGAGGTGGCATAAAATTATCGGGGCATATTTCAAGGGAGACAGAGGTTGTAGGGTAATTTTGGTCGTTGTTGATTCTGTCACTGACCCAGAATGTAGACTAAGAGAGGTCTTGTGAGATGCTCTCTTACCTCTCTGTTCTTGCTCAGAAAAATTTAGGGTAGGAAGGAGCTGCTTCTAGAAGAAGGGGATGTCAGGGATTGATATATCAATAGCATGAAAAGCCTTCATTTGGGGCACATAAATCCTGGAGTCCTTCATTTTGTAGCAGCCTGGAGGTTAGCAGATAAATGTCCTTTAAGAATTTCCCCTGAAGTTGAATTCTTCTGGACCAAGACAGCCTCAGCCTTGGGACAGCTCAGTAACCTCTTGTAAGAGATGGCTGGCTTTACAGTTTATCAGTATTTGTTTCCTCCCTCTTAAATACAGAGTACAGGTACCAGGAAAACAAAACTCTTTAACTGTAACAACAATAACAATTGGTTGAAAGCTTACAGCATTCCAAATGTCCCTAGTTTTCCTAGAATACTTCCCTAGTTTGCTTACCATTTCTCTGTCGATATTTTGAAACCCTTAAGGAAAAGCCACCTGCATACCAGACAGTAGGATTTTGTTTCCATCTACATAGGACTTTCAGGTGGTGAACTAAAGACAAATAGAACACCAGGATCTAAGATGTAGGATCTCATCCCTTCTCTTTTTGAATGTCAATTTGCAGTGTTTCTTCCTGTTTTCTGCACCAAACAAAATATTATCTATTCTTTTTTTTAAAATTTATCTAATATTAACTTTGTTAGCTATAATTCTGTGGTTTAAAGAGGAAATAAAGTTTAGGCAATAAAAATACCCAAGTTAATCTGAAACCTTAATCTATTATAATGATTCTTTTGGCATTGTACATAATACTTTGACTTAATGACCTATAATGAAATTATTAAATGAAGAGTACTTTTATTCCAACAATCTATCTTTATTCCAAGAATCTATTCTGTTCCAAGAATTTAGTAGATTCTTATTAATTTATTTTTAAAATTTACTGAGCACCTAATGTGTGCCAGGTATTTTTCTAATTGTTGGAGATAGAGCAGGAAAACAAACAAACTGGCCAATGACCTGAATAGGCCTATAGCTATTAAAGACATTGAATCAATAATTAATAACCTTCCAATTCAGAAAGCACCAGGCCCAAATGGGTTCACTGTGAATTCTACCAAACATTTAAGAAAGAAATTGTACCAATTCTACACAATCTCTTTCAAAGAATTGAAGCAGAAGGAATACTTCCTAACTCATTCTATGAAGCTAGCACTACCTTAACATCAAAACCAGACAAAGACATTACAAGGCAAAAATATTACAGACCAATATCTCTCATGAACATAAATACAAAAATTATCAACAAAATATTAGCAAATCAAATCCAACACTGAATAAAAAGAATTATACAAGACAATCAAGTGGTTTTATCCTAGGTGTGCAAGGCTGGTTTGACATTAAAAATCAATTAATGTAATCCACCACATCAGCAAGCAAAGGAGAAAAATCACATGATTATATTAACAGATACAGAAAGAGCATTTGACAAAATCAACATTGATTCATGATAAAAAAAAATTCTCAACAATCTAGGAATAGAGGGAAACTTCCTCAACTTGATTAAGACCATCAACAAAAAACCAGCTAAATCATACTTGATATTGAGAAACTTGAAACTTTCTGTCCAAGATTGTGGACAAAGCAAGGATATCCCCTTTCACCACTACTTTTCAATATCATACTGAAAGTCCTAGCTAACACAATAAGACAAGGGGGAAAAAAGGTATATAATTTGGGAAGGAAGAGATAAAACTGTCTCTGTTCACAGATGACATGATTGTTTATGTAGAAAGTTTGAAAGAATTGACCAAAAAACACATCTAATAAGCAATGATAGCAAGATCACAGGATACAAGGTTAATATACAAAAGTCAGTCACTTTCCTATATGCCAGCAATGAACAAATGGAATTGGAAATTAAAAACATTATTATTTACATTAGCACCCCCCCAAAAGCAAATACTTAGGTATAAATTTAACAAAATATGTACATGATCTATATGAGGGAGACTAAAAATCTCTGATGAATGAAATCAAAGAAGAACTAAATTAACAGAAAGATATTCCATGTTCATGGATAGGAAGACTCAATATTGTCAAGATGTCAGTTCATCCCACCTTGACCTATAGATTCACGGCAATATCAACAAAATCCCAGGAAGTTGTTTTATGGGTATCAGAAACTTATTCCAAAGTTTATATACAGAACAAAAGACCCAGAATGGCCAACACAATACTGAAAGAGAGCCTAAGTGGAGGACTGACATTACCTGACTTCAAGGCTTTCTCGAAAGCTACAGTAATCAAGACAGTGTAGTATTGGTGAAAGAACAAATAGATGAGTGGAATAGAATAGAGGGGCCAGAAGTAGATCCACAAAAATATAGTCAACTGTTCTTTGACAGAGGAGCCGAGGCAATATGATAGACAAAAGATAGTCTTTTCAACCAATGGTGCTGGAACAACTGGACATCCACATGGAAAACAATGAATCAGACACAGAACTTATACCCTTCACAAAAATTAACTCAAAACAGATCACAGATCTAAATGTAAAATGTGAAACTATAAAACTCTACAAGATAACATAAGAGAAAATCTTGGTGATGAATTTTTAGGTATGACATCAAAAGCATGATCCATGAAAGAAATCATCGATAAGCTGGACTTCATTTAAATTAAAAACTTCTGCTCTGTGAGAGACATTGTCAAGGGAATGAAAAGACAAACCACAGACCAGGAGAAAATATTTGCAAAAGACACATCTGATAAAGGACTATTATCCAAAATATACAAAGAACTCTTAAAACTCAACAATAAGAAAAAACAAGCTGATAAAATAAATTGGCCCTAACAGATAACGCAGTAAAGAATAGTTACAGGTGGCAAGTAAACATATGAAAAGATGCTTCACATCATAAATCATCAGGGAAATACGAATTAAAACAACAAAATATCACTACACACCTGTTAGAATGGCCAAAATTTGGAACACTGGCAATACCAAATGCTGGTGAGGATGTGGAGCAATAGAACTCTCATTTATTGCTGGTGGGAATGCAAAAATTGTAGTCACTTTGGAAGACAGTTTGGTGGTTTCTTATAAAATTAAATATATACTTACCATTTGATCCAGCCTTCATGCTCCTTGGTATTTACTCAAAGGAGCTGAAAATTTATGTCTACACAAAAACCTGCACATGAATGTTTTTGGCAGCTTTACTCATAATTGCCAAAACTTGGAGCAGCCAGGATCCTCCAGAAGGTGAGTGGATAAATAAACTGTGGTACATCCAGTCAATATTATATTATTCAGCACTGCAAAGAAATGAGCATCCAAACCATGAAAAGGGAGAAACCTTAAATACATATTACTGCTTGAAAGAAGTCAATCTGAAAAGTGTACATACTATATGATTCCAAGGATGTGACATT
The DNA here is from genome assembly GCF_011800145.1 of Mirounga leonina. NCBI lineage: Eukaryota > Metazoa > Chordata > Mammalia > Carnivora > Phocidae > Mirounga > Mirounga leonina. Next base: position 95,208,628 of record NW_023270377.1, on the reverse strand, counting down.
CTGGAAAAGGCAAAACTATGGATCAATAAAGAGATCCCTTGTTGCCAGGGGTCGAGGGGAGGAAAGGAGGAATAAGCCAGGCATAGAGGATTTTTAGGACAATGAAACTACTCTGTATGATACTACAGTGGTGAATACATGTCATTATAAACTTGTCCAAATGCATAGAATGAACAACACCAAGAGTGAACCCTAAGGTAAACTATGGACTCCGGGTCTCATGTACCACTGGCAAGGAACGTTGACAATGGGGGAGGTTCACGGGAGTAGAAGCTCAATTTTGCTGTGAACCTAAAACTGCTCTGAAAAATAAAGTCTATTAAAAACAAAAGAACAAAACCACAGGCCAAACCCTTGCCCTTGTGACACTAACTGTCAGGAGCTCTGCTGAGCTGGGAGAGAAAGAAAAGGGTCAGCGTAGCTGTTTAAAGCAACAAGCCAAAAATCAGAGTTGAGCCTTCAAATCCCTTACTGTGATGGAGTAAGCAAGAATCTAAAGCTGGAGAAAGGGCAGACTCCCTCCTGTTTCATTTCCCTCACTAAATGGCACACCAGTGAGGATCTTTGATGGGTTCATGGATTCTGGGATTGAAGCAGGGGGGTGGGGGGATGGGGAGAAGTTGGCAAGGTTGGGGAGGGCTAGGAGTGAAACAGTACTGCGTACTGAGTCAGAGTGGGGAAAAGTGTCTTCAAGGTTACCCTCTCCTCCCCACTCCCACTTCCATAAGGAGGACTCAGCAGAAGCCCCTTGAAGCTCTGTGCCCAAGGCCTCGCAGAGAGAAAGCCAAGAATGATGGTCCAGAGCTAGAAGTGCAGATCTGTGAAAAAGCATGTCTGGCCAGGGGCCCTGGGTCCCTGCCTGCACCTCCCTTCCGAGACCCCAATGCACTGGCTGTGAACCAAGTCTGCTGCAGGAATAGCAGCTTTTTCCCTGTGAGCCTGTCAGGTTGGAGCCTTTGAAATCGCCTCTGGTCAGGCCTGAAAAATCACCCATAGGTTTTGAACCAGGACAGTCACATTCTAGACGGTTATAAGGATGAGCCTGTAAAGCAGGTGCTCTACCACATAGGGGTAAGTGCTAACTTACTAAATAAATAAAGCAGGGGAGGCAGATTGGAAATACCTGAGAGTTTGGGGGTGGGGGTGTGAGAGCAATTTTAGACAAGGGAAGGCAAAGGAGGCCTTGTAAAAAGGTGGCATGGTGTTATAGACTTCGGAATGAGCCTTGCAGAAACCCAGGAGAAGAGCAGGTCATGCAGAGGGAGCAGCAGGTACTAATTGCCGGAGCCAGGACGGAAGTCCTTGTGTGGTATTGGAGGAGGCCCATTTGTCTGGAGTGGAGGGACCAAAGCAAGGGGAGCAGGGGATGGGTGATGGGAGTGAGAGCTAAAGAGGGACCAGTCCCATGGGGTCTTGTAGCCTCTGACTGGGGATTTGGATTTTTTCTCTGAGGAGAAGCCACCGGGATTTATTTATTTATTTATTTTTAAAAGTAATCTCTACGCCCAACGTGGGGCTCAAACTCATGACCCGGAGATGAAGAGTCACACCGGAGACCACATGCTCTACCTACTGAGCTAGCCAGGCGCCCCCGACTGGGGATCTTGAACAGAGGAATGACATGATTTGGCCCTAGCTACCCTGTTGAGAAGGGCTTTAGGAGAGAGGAGGAGATGGTAAGGGCAGAAGCAGGGGGACCTGTTAGGAGGTTACTGTCATCATCTGGGAAAGAGATGATTGATGTTGGCTTGGACCAGGGTGGGGGACTGGAAGAAGGGAGAAGTGGTTAGGTATGGGATGTATTTTTAACACAATGCTCCCATTGTATCCATTCTAAACACACCTTTTAAGATACCTGAAATCTTAATGCAGAATGCATCTTACAATGGGGTGGCATCTCCTGATTGCTCTCAGCTGAGTGGCAATCATGATGCAGCTGTTCAGTTAGATAAAACCCTCCAGTGACAAGGTCTGGTAATTGCCAGCATCAATCCACAGGTATAGATATAGTGTGACAATTTCTGATTTTAGGTGACTAAATTTCAAAGTTCAGTATCTTTGCTCAGAAACACACCATACGTGTGGCTTCTCCACTTTATTTCTGGCCCTCCTCCTTTTGTACCTGGACATTAACTTCGTCCAGTTTTCTCCAGGCTTCCAGTCTCTTACATCCAGTGAGCATCACAGATTGGTGCCAGGCTTATCTCCCTGAAAACCAAAGCTGATCATGTCTCTCAGCGCCTGTGTCTTGGATGCTCTATGGTGCTTACAGAATCCGTTCCAAACTTTTCAGCTTCAGAGAGGACCCTCCCAATCTTCTCCCACCTATTTCTCCAACTTTATTTCCTGCCACTCCCTAACGTGTACTTCCTCCATAAGCTATGCTGGAACTCTGTTTCCCGTGCAGCCAGAACCTCGTCCCAAATGTCCCACTTGCACCTCTTCCCTCTGCCTTTCTCCCAACTGCAGCTCATCCTTCAAGCTCCAGCTCTAAGCAGACTTAGTTATTCATCTTCTCACAAAACATGGCACCTGGAAATTCTAGTCATCTGCTCACGCATCTATCTCCTCCAGGAGGTTGTGAGTTGGGGACCTCATTCATTTTTGCCACACAAAATCCCCTAACACAGCAATACACTTGGCACAGAACAAGTATGCAATATTTGTAAGAGTCTTTATTATAGTGCATTTGACCAAAACCATAGTAGACAATGATAGAACCTACCTCATAAAGATGTTTTAGGAGTTTTGAGGATTTTGTAAGATAATGCATACCCCAGGTACAAAGAACAGTGCTTGGTACATAAGTGCTCAATAAATATTTGCTCTTTTCAGAGTTTGTATTGCATTGTGAATAATATTACTATTATGTCTTAATTATCATAATGCACTTTTAACCTCATCTGAAAAGTATAACATCTATTTTCAAGCCTCAGAATAGGATTTGTCCCATCACAGAAACTTCTGGTGTGTTCAATGAAAAAGAAAAAAAGCAGTGAAAAGAGGAGGTAATCCCATTTAATTTCTCTCTTGGTGACAAAGTGCTAGAATCTATGATTATTTGAACATTCTAAATATAGAGCACTGATGACCCAAAAGCTCTTCTCAAATTTCATTTTTTTTCTAATAGCTTCTGAAAAAACACCCCAGGAGTGTCAACTCGTAATGTCAATTTAGGTAGTTGATGTGATTTACAGCAGCATATTGCATTTTATCTCATTGACTTTATCTCACAAGTGTCTACTCATGTCCAGCCTGCTCTGGTCATGATAAATACATCATCCAATTACTACTTTAGTCTGTTTGCTAATATGGAAATAAGCAATTTAATGCATTGGTAAAGTCACAAAAGCAGACATCTTTGGGCCTCTGTTAACTCTGACTAATATGCATGACTCTGAACAATACTTTGATGTGCACTTCCTTCTATGACTTAGGAGTTCTCCTGATTGCTAAATTGACGCTGATGAATTTTAATACATGATTATTAAATTCCTCTAAGGCTTTTAAATAAAAGTCTCCAATAAATTCATCTTGATTGGTGCACTATTGTTCTTGATATTTATAATGGCTCCCGCTTTGCTCTTTTTCTTATTTGAGATGTTGAAAAACTGTAGAGTTTATTGAATAAGTGGGAGTCTATACATGCATAATTTTCAAATTAGCGTGATCAACATGAGATATAAAATACACTTGGGGAATACATTTTTAATCTCCCCCTTCCTCCCTTTCCTTCTTACAGATAACCTTGATTCAGTGCTTCATGGGAAATAGAAGCAAACAGGTACTTTCTCCTCTTCCTCCCACTCTGCAGCCTCTTGAATCAGGACCCACTCTCTGTCTTTCATCTGCTACTATAGGAGGAAACATCCCTTCTCCTTGCTAATGTCAACCTTTCCCTTGAGTTCTGGATCTCATCCTCTTTCACCTTCTCTAGCACTTTTCTCCTACAAATAGACCCCTCTCTCCTGCATTATTATTATTTTTTTAAAGATTTTATTTATTTATTTGACAGAGAGAGACACAACAAGAAAGGAACCACAAGCAGGGAGAGCGGGAGAGGGAGAAGCAGGCTTCCCCGTGGAACAGGGAGCCCGATGCGGGGCTCGATCCCAGGACCCTGGGATCATGACCTGAGCCAAAGGCAGACGCTTAACGACTGAGCCACCCAGGTGCCCTTCTTTCCTGCATTATTGATTTCCCTCTCTTTGGGTTTGTTCCCATCAGTCAACAAAGTGACTCTTGACCCCCCTTTCCTGTCTAGCTGCTGCCCCATTCTCCTGCTCCCTCACAGCAGAACTTCTCAAATGAAAGCCTTCCCCCCATTACATCACCTACTTTCTTTCCTCAATCCATTTCAGTTAGATCTTTGTCCTCCCCTCTACATCTGAAACTGCATCAGTGGCCTCCATGTCACCAAATGCAATGGTCAGGTTTTGCCTTCATCCAAGTCAGAATCTTAGTGGCATGTCTCCCAACTGTCCACGCTCTTCTTGAAACTCTCTTTTTTTGGGCTTTGATGATAACCTGCTCCCCTGATGTGCTTTTTATTTTACTGCCTATTGACTGTGGGCTGGTAACTCCCAAACATATATATTCGGGGCACCTGGGTGGCTCAGTCAATTAAGCTTTTGCCTTCAGCTCAGGTCATGATCTCAGGGTCCTGGGATTGAGCCCCACATCAGACTCCCTGCTCAGTGGGCAGTCTGCTTCTCTCTCTCCCTCTGCCTGTCACTCCCCCTGCTTGTACTCTCTCTCTCTCTGTCAAATAAATAAAAATCTTTAAAAAAAACCCACAAAAAAACAAGAAATACATATATTCAGATCTGACCCTTCCCAGGATCCCAACTTGTATATCTAAATACAATTTGGCATCTCCACTTGAATGTTTAATGAACATCTCATACCTAATTGTTTATTATGATCACATTTCCATGTAAATATATACATTTAGAATCCTGCTGTTCACTCTGCCCAATATTCTCTTCCCTCAACCTTTCCCTTTATTTCCTGTCCTTTCTCCTAAACCAGTGTCCAGTTGAATTGGCCCCTGGGTGATTCCATAGCACCCAGTAGTTCTCTTTTTAGTAATTAGCACACTTACAGTCAATTACTTAAATGTATTATTATCTGTTTAATGTGAATCTTACCCCTTTAGTCTCTAAGATTCTTCAAGCCAGAGATTTTCTGTGTTGTTTAGTATATTTTGAGTGCTCAACACAGTGTCTTGCACATATGAGGAGCTCAACAAATATATTAATTTTTTTACCTTTGTATTTCTATGTTATTTCCTTTTTTTCACCATTATAAGTAATTCTACAATCAACATTCATATTGCTAAACATTTGGCATGTCTTTAATCCCATTCTCAGAACAATCCCTAGAAATAGAATCACTGGTTATACTGATACACATTTTCAAGTCTTTTGTTATAGTGTGGTAGTCTGCAAAATGGCCACCATTAACTTCTTCCCTCTATGAGCAAGCCACTCATTCATTAAAAGGTGATGCCTCCTTCCCTTATCTTTGAATGATTTGCTTTGACCTTCAGAATGTGATAAAAGTAGGATCACCAGAAAAAAATAAAAGATGCCCAGTAAAACTAGAATGTCAACTACACAGAAAAAAATGGGATATACTCATACTAAAATTATTTGTTATTTATTTGATACTCAAATTTAACTGGGCATCCTGTTTTTTATTTGCAAAATCTGGCAACACTAGGTAAGTATAATGATACTACACTAGGTTGGTATAATGATGCTATTCCAGTTTTAGGCCTAGCCTTTAAGAAACCTGGCAGTTTCTACTTTTGCCCTCTGGAAGTCAGCTACCATGCCATAAAGAACTTTGGGCCAGACTCCTAAATGAAGAGGTCACCCAGAAAAGTCTAGGAGGATGAGATGTCATTTTGGATGTTCTAGCCCCAGCTGGGTCCCCAGTCCTGGGAAAATAGGATCTAACAGCATGTGTCCAGGTAGATTTCAGAACTACTATCTCCCTGTTGTTGAATGGGAGTGTCTATTGTAGGTTTCCTGTCCCTTTTTCACCTTTGTGTGCCTGGTGGGGGGGTGGCATGGATGGGGGTGGGCAGCCAAGGAGGGGGTAGAATGAGGGAGAATTGGGGAGGGGCAAAAAACAGTGCACAGTTCTCCAGATCCAGAGTTGCTGCACCCATATCTGGACATGATGCAGATCATGAAATATTGAGATTTGAGTCTGATGCTTTCGTGGGATGAGATTTTGAGGGATCTCAGAAGGTGGTGAGTTGTTTTTGTTTTGTTTCTGCACGTGGAAAGGATAGAAGTAATTTGTGATCAGAGGGCAGACTGTGGTGGATTACATATAACCACAGATTCTTTGCCACTTCTCTGATTAAGAGGTGGAGTCTGTTTCCCCTTCCACAGGGACCCTGGAATGGCCTGGTGATTTACCCGAATAAAATAATTTACCTAAAGAATGTGGTGATGTGAAGTTACGTGACTTTCAGGAAATAGCGTTCTGGAAAATCAGCTCTGAAAACTTTTTCTGAAAGCCCTGATTTATAGCATTTGCCAGTTTCTGTGATGTTAATATTGCCATGCTGACTGATTTCAAGCTACCAGTGGGAGATCACTGAACATGGAGCTGGAAAGAGATCTGCATCACCAGCTTTTAGAAGCCGGTGGCGGTAGGTCCTGGTGAACCACTGCTGCCAGACCTAGGCGTTGAGAGGTCTGTTGGCTTCCATTTTTGCTTTCTTGGCATCCAGCTGACATGAAGGATCCTTGGGCTCGTGTCCTGAATGATGAGGGGCACATGGAGAAGAAAGGAAGCCTAGAGCATTCCAGCTGAGTGCAGCTGCTTAAGTAGAGCTGGAGAACATTATGTAGTGAGTGAGACCTTGTAGCCAACTCAGAGAAATGTGAGAAACAATACACTGGTGTGGATTTAAGCAACTATATTTTGGAAAGGCTTATTAGTCAGCAGTAGGTAACTGCCATATTGCCAAGTTGCCATAAAAAAGTTGTTTCATTAGTCCTGTTAGCAATGTATGCAAGTGCCTTGCTCTTTACACATTAGCCCACACTCTACATGAATATTACCGGGTTTATAAGTTAGGAAAAAAGTACACTGCCATTTAGTTTGCATTCTTTGAAAATGAGTTTGAATATTTTTCAAATGCTTATTGGCCATAAACTGACTCTGCCCATTTTTCTTTCCATTTTTAAGGGCTCTTTATATTTAAATAATAGTAACAGCAAATGGGGAATATTTTGCTGGGTATGTGGCTACACAGTTTGCTCGGAGGCTCTTGCAGTAAAAGTTTAACCTATTTATACAAGAAATAGTGCCCGACTAGACAATTTTCTGAGTGTTTCTTGTAACACAAGCATATCTAGTTTTTGGCTTGTATGCTTGTTTTTAGTATTCCTTAAATTATTCTAATATTTTCTCTGGATTTTCTTACTAGTGATTTTCTTCAAATGAAAATTTCCGCTGAAACCCAGTACAACACATTCCGCCCTTTCCCCTCGCCATTCCAGAGTGAACCTACTGCTTGGGCTACTGCAGTAGGTTAAGTCTTCAGCCATCCTTGGGTTAAACCTTGTGGAAAGTCTTTGGATAAACTGCAGTTATATTTCATACCAATTTTAATCTCACAAATTTAAAAGAACATGACACAAAGATGTTATTAGGTTTTTTTTAAAGATTTTATTTATTTATTCAAGAGAGAGAGGGAGAGAGCATGTGGGGGTATGGGGGGCAGAGGGAAAGGGAGAAGCAGACTCCTTGGTGAGCAGGGAACCCCATGCCATGGATCCCAGGACTCTGGGATCACAACCCGAGCCGAAGGCAGACACTTAACAGGCTGAGTCACCCAGGCACTCCAAAAATGTTACTAGTTTGCACAAATTTCAAACACAGTTGGTCCTTGAACTGTATTTGCTGACCCCAACCTCTGCAGTTGAAAATCCCGTTAGAAATTTTGAGTCCCCCAAAACTTACTAATAGCCCACTGTTGGCCAGAAGCTTTACTGATAACATAGTCAATTAACACAGATTTTGTATGTTATACGTATTATATACTGTATTATTACAATAAAGTAAGCTAGAGAAAAGAAAATGTTATTAAGAAAATCATAAGAAAGAGAAAATACATTTACAACGCTGTACTGTATTTACTTTCAAAAATCTACATATAGGGACACCTGGGTGGCTCAGTCGGTTAAGTGTCCAACTCTTGATTTTTGGCTCAGGTCATGATCACAGGGTCATGGGATCGAGCCTCTCATCAGGCTCTGGCTGGGTATGGAGCCTGCTTGGGATTCTCTCTCTTTCTAGCTTCCTCTGCACTCAGCAACCCCCTGAACCCCGCTGTCTCTCTCTCTCTGTCTCCCCCACCGCGTATAAGTGGACCCATGCGGTTCAAACCCGTGTTGTTCAAGGGTCAACTGTAATGTGAATCCTTCCAAAACTAAAATGTACTTTTATTGGATTGGATTTTGGAATAAAAAAATGTGAAATATGAATAAAGTCTTGAATTCAGTTAATAGTACTCATGTTGGCTTCTTAGCTTAGGCAAATGTACCATGGTAACATTTAACAACAGGGGAAACTGGGTGAGAGGTATGTGGAAAGTGTATACATTATTTTTGTAAAGCTTTTCTGTACATTTTTTAAAGTATTTAAGTGCCTAAAAATTAGCTCTAAGATACACTGTATAATGTTATAAGCTTATGTATTCTGAGAATGCTAATCCTTACATTATATTGATTTCTTCTGGGGAATAATCTGTTTAGAATTATGCAAGTTTTGAATTATGTGAGGTTTTTAGTATCTTATCCCATGAATATAATTCACTACCATGTGATTTATATTTTTACATCCTATTTTGTAAACTGAAATAGGAAAAATTGAAGATTTAAGCCTGAATTATAAGCTAAAAGAAATCCATCCTCCCAATAAAAATCAAAAAACAAAACTGAAACTCCTCTTTCCCAGTTTTTTACATCAGAATTGTGGCAATAAAGCCTTACACTCCATGTACTTTGGACAAGTACATGATGATCAAAGACCTGAATTTAAGTGTGGAATCTGGAAACCAGGTACCCAGGTAGGGCTCCGTCTGATTCTATGAGGTAGAAGTGCGAGCACAGGCATCCAAATCTTGCAGGCACAGTCATAAATCTTTATGAGAAGTTTGGCTTTTGCCCATGGAATTGGTAGGATCCCCTCCCCTCCCCCACACTCACTTTGTGTTTTACATCACAGCAGTGTCTTGGGAGTGGTGTGTGGGGGGGTGTTTGTCATCATTTCACATTCCTCTGTAGGTTTCTTTGTAGATAAAATGTATCTTTTGGGGGCGCCTGGGTGGCTCAGTCAGTTAAGCGTCTGCCTTCGGCTCAGGTCATGACCCCAGGGTCCTGGGATCAAGACCCGCATCGGGCTCCCTGCTCGGCGGGAAGCCTGCTTCTCCCTCTCCCACTCCCCCTGTTTGTGTTCCCTCTCTCGCTGTGTCTCTCTCTGGCAAATAAATAAATAAAATCTTTAAAAAAAATGTATCTTTTTATAGACTTCACACTTGTAAAAGAAATTCCAATCATTTAAATTCAAGATGTTTCAGGGTTTAGTTTTTACTGTTTACCTTTCTATTTAGAGTATCTCTTGAAATTGTGTAACACACTCCCCTATACCTCATTTCTTGTAATAGCATCTCTCTGATATTAAGTGGGCTTTGGATAGAGTGTAAATTTCACACTAATCTGAATGAACAAATTTGAAACAGTGAACAATAAAATATTACTGAAGTCTTACTTTTATACATATATGTTGAAATAATATGAGTACCCCACACTAAAAATTGTTTATTGTATATTAAAGAGTAACTTTGATGTAAGGAATGCATTACAATGGCCTAGGTTTATGTGTACTGAGACTGTTATTTCTTACATTTATTCTTTTTTTTTTTTGGACATTACATTTATTCTTAAGGGAGATGTCTGGATGTCTTATGAATGTTTTGAGTTATGTGAAGTTTTCAGGAGCTATTCTTAGCATGGCTCTCCAGTGGCTTGGATGATCCAACTCTCTACTGTGAATCTGTTTTATTATTATTGCTGATGTGATTGCTAATGATAAAAGTTATTGGTTGCTTAATTCTAGGCCACGTGTATTATTCCATTATCTATGGGACAGGCAGTTATTATTAATATCATGTCCATTTTGTAAATGAAAAAATCTCATGCTTGCCAAATTTAAGTAACTCGTGTCCAAGGGAGTATCTTTGGATTTGGGGCTGGAATGAAGATTTCTTTCTCTGTTAGTTCCAGGATTTTTGCTGACCAATTTAGTATAAAATATTTACCGCACTTGCCTCTGTTAGTTCAGCCCTGTGGAAAGGTAGGTAGGTCTTTTGTTTCTGTGATCTTATAACTTTAAGTTTGGATCTGCTTCTTCTTAGGCCACTCGTCTGCCTCTTTGGAAGGCAGCTACCCCTTTACCTCTGGAATTGTTCAAGACTGAAGAAGCTGTTTCACCTATTTTGTTGACTTACTTTTTTTTTGCTTCCTTCTTTTCATGTGTGGCTTTTTTCACATCTGTTGAAATCACTCAAAGTTTTGTTTTTTTCTAAAGGGAGCTATCCCTTTCTGTTTCTTTAAACAACAGTGTCTGTAATCACTATTTCCCTGCTTCCTAGAAGTAGTTGGTATTACGGATTATAAAATGGTAATAAATAGCATTTTTTTCCCTGAAACCCTTTTTCCTTTTAGGATTAAAAAAATGGGGCACCTGGGTGGCTCAGTCAGTTACATGTCTGTCTTCAGCTCAGGTCATGATCCCTGGGTCCTGTAATTGAGTCAAGAGTTGGGCTCCCTGCTCAGTGGGGAGTCTGCTTCTCCCTCTCCCTCGGCTGCTCCCCCTGCTCTCTCTCTCTCTCTCAAATAAATAAAATCTTTAAAATCTTTAAAAAAAAAAAAAAGGGTAAATCTACTCATCTTGAACAGAGACAATTTGACTCTAGCACATCTGAGGCATTCCATGGCCTATGATGTAATTTCCTCCCCTAAATCTTTCAATTCAGGGAGACAGAGTAACCCCAGGACAGGGAAGAAACTAAATTTTTTCAGTGTTTTCTGATTTTGGGGTATGGTTAAACATCTGGAGTAAAGGAATGTGGGTTGAGCCAGAATCAGGGCTTTCATACTCCACGCGGTTTCATATTTTCTATTTAGAAAAGTGTAATTCTTATTAACCAAAGAACTAAAGCCATACTCCATTACTGTAATAATCTCTGCAGAACCTTCATTATTAATCTGATTTCTGTCACTCCACTAAAAGTGAGCTTCATGAAGGCAAGGACTTTGTCACAGAAGATCGCCTGACACATTGTAGGAATGAGGTTCTTTTCAATGAACGAGTTATGGTTCAGTAACTGAGATCTCATTAAAGAAGCTTCATAAAACTAAGGAAATATGTAGAGAACAGCAAAATAGAAGGAGCACTGGACGAGGAGTCAGGAAGGCTGGGTTCTACTTTCAGTTTAACTTTCAGCTGATGAACTTTGTAACTTTGGGTAAGCTCCCGAACCTCTCTAAAAATCTAAAAATGAAACCCTTTGAATAGTGAGCTATGCTTTGCTTTACTTTACTTTTTGAATATTAGTTCTGATTCAAGATTTGGTTGATGGAATACTAAGATATGGTACACTTAAACAGTCTGTATTTGATGCCATAGATTATACGTTAGCATATTTCTTAACCAACATATTCAGGTGTGTGACTTACACTATAGACTTAGTAACTATTGAATTTTAAAATTTATGATGTATCAAATATCACCTGTTAAATAGAATCCAGTATCTTTTTTTTTTTTTTAAAGATTTTATTTATTTATTTGACAGAGAGAGACACAGCGAGAGAGGGAACACAAGCAGGGGGAGTGGGAGAGGGAGAAGCAGGCTTCCCGTGGAGCAGGGAGCCCAATGCAGGGCTTGATCCCAGGACCCTGGGGTCATGACCTGAGCCAAAGGCAGACACTTAACGACTGAGCCACCCAGGCGTCCCGAATCCAATATCTTTTTAAAAATACATTTTTCCTAGGGCCTTCTATATTTATGAATGTTAACTATGTATTTACTAAATGATTTCACATTGTTCCTTTGCTAATTCAAAAGCTGTTCATCTTAGTGGAGGTTCCTTGTTGTTGGAAGGCCAGGTCCAGTGGGAAGGTGTTGGCTAGATTCACCTTACAAATCAAAGAAGCCAAGCCTGTGTTTCAGACTACCTATCTACACTTGTCAAGCAGCCAGAGGAGAGACAATGTCCCCATTGGAATATAGCATTTTCTTATCCTCGTGATTACCTGAAAATGCCAAAGGCAAAGGACAAGTTGAATCCTGCTGCTAGAGAGGCACAAGAGTGTTTATTCCGCTCTCAACCTAGAAGAGGAGGTAACTGGGACTCTTGATATCTGGCACTCCACTACCTTTGTCCAACAAGCACATTCCTAAGAAAGGCAGAACATCTAAAGGCAAAAAGAAAGCAGCCTTTGATGGTTCTTTTATTTATTTATTTTTCCCTTAATACCTATTTTGAGGGAGACACTGTGTTTTCAGGCCAATGTTTTACAAACTTACTTGTACATTTATGAACTGTAGAATGTAAGAAATACGCTTTCAATTTCAACCCAGTACACCTGCGAATACACCTGTAGGCAGGCATGGGCACACATACAGACATACATATGAACTTAAAACTGAAACTAAGTTTCTTCCAAACAATGTCTAACCTAACTACAGTTGAGCCATCTGATTTTTTTTTTAAAGATCTTTTTTTTTTTTTTTTTGACAGAGAGAGACACAGCGAAAGAAGGAACACAAGCAGGGGGAGTGGGAGAGGGAGAAGCAGGCTCCCTGCCGAGCAGGGAGCCCAATGCGGGGCTCAATCCCAGGAACCTGGGATCATGACCTGAGCCGAAGGCAGACACTTAATGACTGAGCCACCCAGGCGCCCCATCTGATATATATATATATATATATATATTTTTAATATTAGTGCAATGTTGTAAACTTTTACATTGGAAAAAACACTGCTCTATATGCTTTCAAGGGATTCAAAGAGAAATTATGACCCTTGACCAACAGAGAACATATGGTTCACCAAATAATCAACAGAAAGCCAAACATAATGAATGACATCCTGGGTCCTGGGACCAATGGATATCCACGTGCAAAAGAATGAAATTAGACCATTACCTACACTATATATAAAAATTAACTCAAAATGGGTCAAAGATGTAAGAGGTGAAATTATTAAAGTCTTAGAAGAAAACATAAATCTTTAAGACCTTTGATTGGGCAGTGGTTTCTCAGGAAAGGCACTTAAAATCCAAGAAACAAGAGGAAAATAGATAAATTGGACTTTGAAGTGTAAAAGTTTCTAAGTTTGATGAAGTCCAAGTTATCTGTATTTTCTTTGGTTTCTTGTGCTTCAGGTGTCTTATCTAAGACCGGTGCCTAATCAAAGTCATGAAGATTTAAGCCTGTGTTTTCTTTTAAGAGTTTAGTAGTTTGCATCTTACATTTAGGTCTTCAAATCGTTTTGAGTTAATTTTATGTGTGATGTTAGATAGCACTCATCTTTATTCTTTTATATATGGATATGTAGTTGTCTCATTACCATTTGATGAAAGACTAATTTTCCCTCATTGAATTGTATTGGCATCCTTATTAAAAATCAATGGACCATAGATATATGACTGTAAATGTGAGGGCTTAGTTTTGGACTCTCAATTCTATTCCATTGATTTATAGGTATATTTTTATGTTACTATCATACTGTCTTGATTATTATATCTTTGTAGTAAATTTTGAAATTGGGAATTACGAGTTCTCCAAACTTGTTCTTGTTTCTCAAGATTGTTTTGGCTATTTGGTGTCCCCTGAATTTCCGTATGAATTTAGGGTCAGCTTATCAATTTTGCAAAAAAAGACGTGGACATTTTGTGAAATCTATACATGAATTTGGGAAGTGTTGCCCTCTTGACCATATCAAGTCTTCCAATCCATGAACATGTATTATTTTCCATTTATTTAGATCTTCTTTAATTTCTTTCAATAATGTTTCATAGCGTTCAGTATGTAAGCTGTGCACTTCCTTTGTTAAATTTATTCTTAAGAGCTTCCTTCTTTTTTGATGCTATTGTAAGTGAGACTATTTTATTAATTTCATTTTCAGAGTGTTCAATTCTGGTGTTTAGACACACAATTAATTTTTATTCTTGATCCTGTATTCTGAAACCTTGCTGAACTTGTTTCTTAGCTCTAATAGTTTTTCTGTGGCTTCCTTTGAATTTTCTATAGACAAGATCATCTGCAAACAGAGATAATTTTACTTCTTTCTTCCCATTCTGAATGTTTTTTATTTCATTATCTTGCCTAGCTAGAATCTCCAGTACAACGTTGAATAGCAGTGGCAAGAGTGGACATCCTTGTCTGGTTCCTGACTAGGGGGAAAGCTTTCAGTCTTTCACTACTAATAACATATTAGCCATGGTTTTTTCATTAAAGTCCTTTTTCAAGTTTAGCATGTGCTCCCTATTACTAGTTTGTTGAGTATTTTTATCATGAAAGGATGTTGGATTTGTCGAATAATTTTTCTGCTTCGATTGAGATGATCATATAGTTTTCATCTTTTACTTACAAGGTGTGTTATATTGATTGATTCTCTTATGTTGAACCAACTTTGCTTTGCTGGGATGCATTGCACCTGGTCATGATGTACAATCCTTTTTATATGTTGCTGGATTCAGTTTGCTAGTAATTTGCTGAATATTTTTGTGTCTACATTCTTAAATATTAGTCTGCAGTTTTTTGGGTTTTTTTTTTTTTCCCTGGTGATTTCTTTCTTTGGTTTTGGAATCAGGTAATACTAGCTCCACAGAATGAATTGGTCAGTGGCTCTTTTTCTTTTTTCTTTGAAAAAGTTGGTGAAGAATTGGTATTAAGTCTTCTTTAAATGTTTAGTACAATCCATCAGTGAAGTTGTCTGGGTCTGGGCTTTTCTTTGTTGGTAGATATTTTTTTTTAAAGATTTTATTTATTTATTTGAGAGAGCAAGAGAGAGAGCAGAGGGAGAGGGAGAGAATCTCAAGCAGACTCCCCACTGAGTGCGGAGCCCAACAAGAGGCTCAAACCCAGGAACCTGAAATCATGAACTGAACCGAAATCATGAACTGAGCCAAAATCAAGAGTTGGATGCTTTAACCAACTGAGCCACCCAAGCGCCCTTTGTTCATAGATTTTTGATTACCTACTCAGTTTCTTTTTTACTTATTATAGGTCTATTTCAATATTCTATTTCTTCTTGAATTCATTTCAGTTGTTTGTTTTTCTAGGAATTTTAGTAAGTTGAGTCTTCCATCTTTCTTGGTCTGTTTAGATAAAGGTTTACCCATTTTCTTGATTTTTTTCAAATAACCAACTTTTGTTGCTGTTTTTGATTTTCTCTATTGTTTTCCTATTTTTTTTATTTCACTTTTTTCTATTCTAATTTTATTATTTCCTAACTCTTGCTTGCTTTGGCTTTAGTTTGATTCCCCCACCCCCAGTTTCTCAAGGTAGAGGGTTAAGTTTTATTTGAGATCTTTTTTCTTTTTTAATGTAAGCATTTATAGCTATGCATTTCATTCTGAGCATTGTTTTTGCTACACCCATTTGTTTTAGTATGTTCTGTTTTCATTGTCATTCATATCAAAGTATTTTCTAATTTCCCTCATCAGTTTTTTTGGGGGGGGAGGGGGGAATCATTGGTAATTTGAGTTTTTTAGCATTTGTGTATCTGTGAATTTTCTAAATTTCCTTGTGTTATCAATTTCTAATTTTAGTCCATTCAGTTGGAGAATAGTTTGTATAATAGTTTCAGTCTTTTTAAATTTATGAAGACTTATTTGATGGCATATATGTATGGCCTATCCTGGAGAATGTTCTATGTGCACTTAAAAAGAATATGTATTTTGCTGTTGTGTATTTCTCCTTTTGATTTTGTCATTTTTGCTTTATATATGTTGGGTTTGTGTTTCTAGGTTCACATATGGCCATAACTGTTATAACTTCTTATCGATTGACCCTTTTTTCATTATAAAATGTGCTTTTTTTCTATAACAATTTTTATCTTAAAATCTATTTTGTTTGTCATTAGTAGAGCCACATTGGCTTTCTTGTGTTTACTATTTGCATGATATATCCATGTCCATGCTTTTACTCACAACCTATTTGACTTCTTAAATCTAAAGTATGTCTCTCATAGATAGCCTACAGTCAAATCATGTGTGTTGTTTTTTTAATCTGCCAATCTTTGCATTTAACTTAGATAGTTTAAATCATGTAATGTAATGTAAATTACATGTAATATAATTTCTGATAAGGTAGAATTTTGCTATTTTGCAATTTGTTTTTTATATCTTATGTATTTTTTATTCCTATATTTCTCCATTGCTGCCTTTCATATTAAATATTTTCTAGTGTACCATTTTAATTCTCTCATTAATTTTTATTATGTATTTTTAGTTACTTTCTTAGTGGTTGCCCTGTGGATTACAATTAACATCTTAATTTAAACAATCAAGCTTAGATTAATACCAACTTAATTATAATGTTATACAAAATGTCCAGTAAAATTTATTCCCTCCCACCTCTGCTCTTACTGTTATCTAAATTACATCTTTGTACATTGTATGCCCATCAACACAGATTTATAATTATTGCTCTATGCTCTTGTCTTTAAAATCAGGAGAAAAAGGGAGTTATAAACAAAAAGTACTTTTATACTGTTTTTTATATTTACCTATATAATTACCTTTATCTATGTTTTTTATTTTCCATGTGGACTTGATCTACTGTCTGGTGTCCTTTTATTTCAGCGTGGAATTCTCCCTTTAGTATTTTTCATAGGACAGTTTTGCTAATCGATTCTTTCACTTTCTGTTTACCTGGGAATGGCCTAATTTCTTCTTCATTTTTGAAGGATAGTTTTCATGGAGATAGAATTCTTGGTTGACAGTCTTCTTCTTTCAGCACTTTGAATATATCATTCCACTAATTATAGACTCTGTGGTTTATGATGAGAAATCAGTTTTTAATGTTTTTTAAGATACCTTGTAAAGATATTACTTTCTACTTTCAGTATTTTCTACTTTCAGTATTTTCTCTTTGTCTTTGTCTTTTCAGTATTTCTACTGAAATACTTCCTACTTTCAGTATTTTCTCTTTGTCTTTGTCTTTTCAGTTTGATGATGTGTCTTGGTATGTATCTCTGTTAGTTCATCATACTTGGAGTCCACTGACCTTCTTGGGTGTTTAGGTTTTTTACTAAATTTGGGACATTTTCAGTCATTATTTCTTCAAATATTCTTTCTGCCTCTTTCTCTCCCTCTCCTCTTCTTCTGGACTCCCCATTATGCATACGTTGGAATTCTTGATGATGTCCCACAGCTCTCTGAGGTTCTGTTCATTTTTCTTCATTCTTTTTATCTTTCTCAGACTGGATCATCTCAATTGATCTGTATTCATGTTCTCTGATTCCTTATTCTGCCTGCTCAAATCTGCTGTTGAGCTGATTCAACGTAATGCTGTTCAACATAATGATTTGATATTTGTGTATTTTATGAAATGATCACCACAATAAGTCTAGTTAATGTTCATCACTATCCATAATTACAGAATTTTTTTTCTTGTGATGAGAACTTTTAAGATCTTCCCTCTTAGTCGTTTCCAAATATACAATACACTATTATTAACTATAGTCATCATGTTGTCATTACACCCTCAGTCACTATACTTTTGAACTCCATAGTTCCTACTTGATCCACTTTCATAATTTTTATCCTCTTATTGATATTCTCTATTCAGTGAGACATCATTTTTATACATTATTTCCTTAGCCTGGATTCCCTTAGTTCTTTGAACCTATGTAAAATTGCTGAGTTAAAATCTTTTGTCTAGTAAGTCTAATGTTGGGGCTTACCCAGGGGCAGTTCCTATTGATTTCTTTTGCTGCCTGTGTATGGGCTATACTTTCTTGTTATGTTTTTTTCTTTTTTCTTTTCTTTCTTGTTACTTTTTATGTCCTGTAACTTTTGGATCGAAACTGGACATTTTAATATGGAAATTCTGGAAATCAGATTCTCTTCTTACCTCCCCCATCTCCCATGGATTTGTTGCTGTTACTGTTTGTTGGCTTGTTGTTTGTTTGTTTAGTGACTTCTGAACTAATTCTGTAAAGTCTGTCTTCTTTGTTGTATATGGTCACTGAAGTCTCTGCTCAGTTAGCTTAAGTGACAGTTAACAGTTAGACAGATTTCCTTAATCACCTGGAACCAGCATGTCTCCCAGTATTTGCTAAAGAGTTCTGTATGCATGTTGGCACATGCCTTCAACATTTGGCCAGGTGTTGACAGCCAACACAAATTAATATTTGTGTTTAGAACATTGTCATTTGTTGGAAGTTACTGGGAGGGTGGCTGTTTGGTAAGAAATGACTTTTTTGGGGGTAAACAAAGGTAAAATGTTAAAGGGCTTTGCCTGCCATTTTAAGGAATGTGATCATTATATCGAGGGCCAAGGGTGCCATTTTACTTATTTATTTTTAGGGAAGTGATGTTTGTATTCTTTTATAAGGTGGTCAGTCAGGTGTGGCCACAGTGGAGAGAGAAGAGAGGCTCAGGAAAAAACTCAAGGTTTATTTTACTCACAAGTCCTAGAGATAGGAGATATAGCATGCTACAGAAGGCCACGTGGGAAAGCCACCAGAGTTGTCAGGAGGTAGAAGTTAGGCATGAGGGGAAGGTTTAGGCCACGGCCTTTATTGGGGATTCTATGGGAAAGGCAAGACAGGGCAGGGTAAACACTTAAGACCGGCTAATTTGAATCATTTTGGTGGTCTTTAAACTATAGGTGTGAGTCCCTACTTGTCTGGTCCCTGGCCCTGCTAGAGGAGGTATGATTCTGCTTTGGTTAGTTTGCTTATCAGAGACATAGTCCCAGCTGGGGCCTTTGCTAGCTCTAAGAATTGGCTAGCCTGGGGGAAGGCAGTGTCTCCCCAAACAGAAAGCTTTTTTAAGATGTAAATATATCATGGGGCGCCTGGGTGACTCAGTTGGTTGGGCGACTGCCTTCGGCTCAGGTCATGATCCTGGAGTCCCGGGATCGAGTCCCGCATCGGGCTCCCTGCTCAGCGGGGAGTCTGCTTCTCCCTCTCCCGCTCCCCCATCTTGTGCTCTTTCTCTCTCTCAAATAAATAAATAAATCTTTAAAAAACAAAAAAAGATGTAAATATATCATAATATATAGAAAATTAAAACTATTTATAATATAGTTTGGTTTGGGTAATGTGGAGAGTGAGCTGCTCCAGAGACCCCTTTGGGGATTGATTAATGATTATTTCTGTTCTACCTTTCACTTCAAATAAAAAAAAAAAAAAGATTGTTTTCTATCCCAAAAGGAGCTACCAAGTTCTTGGAAATCCTTATAAATAGCAGTTCTGGTTTTGTGGAAAGAGGCAACCATGAATCACTTCTACCGTTCAAAATGAAACCTATATTTATCATGCCTTCTGATAAGAGTTATGTTAAGAAAGAAGCAAAGAGAATTTTGCATAGGAAGAACTATCATTCTCGTACAGAAATCTGTATTGAATATTTGTATCATGTTGCATATCTGTATTGTTTCCTGTGTTTCAAAATGTGGCTGGAAATCTTCCAAGAAGGCAGATAATTGAGTGTAGATAGCACCTGCTATACCATGAAGATCATAGTTTCTTCTGTAGGCTCCCAAGAGTTTCTTTATCTTCTCATTGCTTGCTTCATTCATTCATTCATTCATTATCTACCTTGATTGCACCCTGAAGTGGTTCCCTACAGTGGTGTTTGTTGTTTTTTTTTTTCCTTTCTTCTCATTGAAAGGGACAGTGTTATTAAAAAAAAAAAAAAAAGCTCAGACGACCTCTCCAGAATGAAATTACATCCAGAGACATGAGTTATTTGACTGTGAGGAAATAAAAGAAACTTGCTGTTACCAGGATCCCAAAGCCCTAAATCCTACCATTCTCTTCCCAGTGGGGTCACACAGACTACATTTACCTGTGAACTCTAGAATGATTGAAAAAAGGTGATGGCCAAAGAATAAAAACAAGAACTTCAGTGATACTGAACCTTACCAGAAGGGGGAAGCCCAAACGACAGCTCCCCAGGGCAAGAGGGCTCAGCATCCTAGTCTCCAGTCCCAATCATGCAGATGTGGGCTGGAGGGACTCTGGTTGGCTCAAAAGCATGTTAACTAAGGCCCCTTCAATGGCAATGTGAGTGGTTGTCCCACATGGGCCCCTGCTCAAATTTGGTTTCACCAGCCAGACATCCTGAATGATTCACTTTCCTTAAGTTTATAAAAAGGAAACTCTTTTTCCCAGGTTTGTTCTTGACAGATCCTCCTGGTGAAGTTCAGTTATGGGAGTGTAATCAATACATTTGGATAGTTGTCATCTTTCTCATTAATAAAGACCCGGGAAGACAAGAGGAGAATAAAACTAGAAATAATATTAATAACTATAAAAAGAAAGATAAGGAGAAAGGAGGGAAAGGAGGGAGGGAGGAAGAGAAAAAGAAAAAAAAGGAAAAAAATCCCGAGGCACAGGTATTACTCTTTCTGGGAATCCTTGTCTGGGAACTAGGTATTTTTTAGTTCAGGAAACAAAGGTGCAGGAAGAAGAACCTTAAGTGAATTTTAAGATCAGTCTGGTATTGTAATTCATTAGCATATAATCACCATATGTTAGAGTAGAAGAGGACCCTGGGATCCAATTCTTTCACTGAATAAGGGAAAAGACAAAGTGCCAAGAGGTGTGGTGACTTTCTCAAGACATGTTCAATTTGGAAGAAGCTAGAATTTGAAGAGTTCAAATCTTAAATGAGCCAGAACAATTTTAGAATTTTGGTGGTTAAGGATTATCATAAAATAAGAGAAAATATAGAGAACAGAAGGACAAAGAAGCAGATCATAGGGGGATATTAAAAACACAAAATAGGGCGCCTGGGTGGCTCAGATGGTTAAGCGTCTGCCTTCGGCTTGGGTCGTGATCCCCGGGTCCTGGGATCGAGTCCCACATCGGGCTCCCTGCTCCTTGGGAGCCTGCTTCTCCCTCTGCCTCTCTCTCTCCCTGTCTCTCATGAATAAATAAAAATTAAATTAAATTAAATTAAAAAACCACAAAATATATTGGGGCGCCTGGGTGGTTAAGCATCTGTCTTTGGCTCAGGTTATGATCCCAGAGTCCTGGGATCGAGTCCCACATCAGGCTTCTTGCTCAGCGGGGAGCCTGTTTCTCCCTCTGTCTATCGCTCCCCCCTGCTTGTGCTCTCTCTCTCTCTCAAATAAATAAATAAAATCTTAAAAAATAAACCACACAAAATATACATTTGCCATGATGACCTTTGGTCTCTGGGACACAGACATGGGTTTTGCAGTGTTGTGAAACAGGCATTAGGATGGGAATAGCACGTGTGGATGTTAGGCCAGAATCACTCCATGAGTACTATGGGGGTTAATTGATTAGTTAAAAAATATTCATTTAAACAAAAATTTCTATGTTCATTTAAGAAAATTTAAAAATACAGCGATAAAAGAAAATTTTTAAATCACTGTATCCCAAATTAAAATAAAGATATTTTAATTTGGGAATTTTTTGTTCTGATACACACACACATACACACACAGATACACATTAAAAAAAAAAAACGTAATTGAAAAGGGACGCCTGGGTGGCTCAGTTGGTTGAGCATCTGCCTTCAGTTCAGGTTGTGATCCCAGGGTCCTGGGATCCAGTCCTGCATTTGGTTCCTTGCTCAGAGGGGAGCCTGCTTCTCTCTCTTCCTGCTTGTGCTCTCTCTCTCTGACAAATAAGTAAATAAAATCCTTTAAAAAATTTGAGAAAAAAAATGGGGTGCCTGGGTGGCTCAGTTGTTGGGCATCTGCCTTCGACTCATGACCCCGGGGTCCTGGGATCAAGCCCCACGTCAGGCTCCCTGCTCCGTGGGAAGCCTGCTTCTCCCTCTCCCACTCCCCCTGCTTGTGTTCCCTCTCTCGCTGTGTCTCTCTCTCTGTCAAATAAATAAAATAAAATCTTTAAAAAATAAAAAAATAAAACAAATTGAAAAAAAAATAAAACAAATTTGAGACCAAGCTGCCACTTGCTATTTTCACTTGTGTTATTAGCACTATTTTAATTATCTCAAATATTCATTGTCTAAAGTACCTTAATTTATTTAAATCATTCACTAGTGTGAATGTTTTTGTTGCCTACAATTTTGTGCTAATATAAAGAAAATGCTACTCTGAACATCATTGGAGCTAAATCCCTGTATACGTCAAGTGGTGATTGTTTACTCAGGATAAATTCCTAGAAATAGGTCAAAGGTCATCACATAATTAAGCACAAACAGGTTGCACATAATTAAGGGTTTTGATAAATACTTTCAAATTGCATTCCAGAACAGTTGTGAAATTTTACAGTCCCGTTAGCAATATAAAAAAAGAAGAGTGTGTATGTATATTTGTGTATATTTGTTTGTTTCTATATATAGGTGTGTGTGTTTCTTCTAGTAAGGTAGAATACTATTTAGCTTAGGTCACTATATTGGTGTAACTAGCTGTTATAATAAATAAAATCTAAAATTACAATGCTTAATATAATAGAAATTTCTTTTTTGCTCATGTGGTTGTCCAATGAGGGGTTCCTGGTGGGAATGGCTTTCCTGTGTGACTTGAATTAGGGATTCAGGCTCCACCATCTTGTGGCTAGGGATTATCTAGTGCCTCATCATTGTTGTATCCATTTGGTGGAGATATAGGAAAAAGATAGAGCATGATGGAGGTACAACTTCATAGTCCATTAGCTATAACTTAGTCACATAGTCAACCTAACAGCAAGAGAATATGGGATATGTGGTCAGAGATTGCTGTCACAGGGGCCAAAAAGCATAAACCTAGGTAGAACAATACAGCAGTTTCATGGAATAAAAAACCTAATGTTTACTATATTGACAGAAGAGGCCAATTACAAGTCATTAACAATGACAGGTCCATGTATACATTGAGGTTGAAATTTTTTAATTTTAATTAAGGCAATTTAAGTTCTCTAAATGTTTTCTACCTACATATTTGTAAATATATGATAGGTTTTTTAATATCAATTTTAAGAAGTTCTTCCTATTCAATATTATACTGTTAGTTTTTCAACACAATTCACTTATGTGATAATGAAAAGATATTAAATGCCTAGTCAAATAATCATGCACAGAGCACAGCTTTTCACTTGACAACATTCAGTTCATTTATCTGCTGTAGTGCTTAGAATAATACTCAGGCAGGTAAATTTGCAGGTTCATTGAACGACTATGCAGGCTACCTTAGATTTCATTGTTGTGTTTCCTTTTGTCCTCTTCTAGAAGACAACCCAGGGCTTAACAATGACATATTTCAAGTAAACTTGTAGATGTATGAGTGGCTTTATATTTTTTCTCCTTTCACATTAAATGAAAGTTAAGCAGTCTGCCAAGATGATCATTAAATAATCTCAGAAATGTCCTTTTAGGAGATCCAGTAAATTTTTCATAGAACTTGCAACACTATACCTTCTCTCCCTAGATATTAGCCTCAGTATATAGAATGGCATATAGGAAGGTAACATAGGAAGATTTAGGAAGAATGAAGTATAATTTCAAGAGACAAAACATTGATTCTTTCCCTAACAATTCTCTTGCTTCACTGATTATCCATTTTGTCCACCTGAGTTGAACTGTGGTAGACAGAGAAAAGACAGGGTAGCCTTCCTTCAAACCTTTCAGTTTATCAAAGAGAAGAAGCTACGTAAGTGCAAAGTGTGATTTTGAGTTATTTTGTGGCAAGTAGTAATATATATGCATTAAAGACCATGTTGTTCATTGAATGTTTTGTTAACATTTACCATTTTTTCAGCAACAACAGTGTTTTATAGAAGAGGTGAAAGATCTAATAATGAAAGATTTGCTTCCTTGAAATCAAAGGAGACTCTGATAAGAAAACATTCAGTAGGGCTACTGCCCAAACAAGAGATAAAGACAAGAGTTGAGCACAGTTGGAAAATGTGGAACCAAAATTACAATATTAACGATGGAGTGAGAGTCAAATCATTGCTGTCAAATCTTCACCAAATATGCTGAGCAGCCAAGGAACTACCAGCTCAGTAAATATAAATAGATAGTGGTCAGAATAAGGAAGATAAACAGAGACAAATGGAAATGAGGTGAGATAGAATGTACTAAAATATTTAATGTATTTTAAGGGATAGATGAGGCCAAAAAAAAAAAGCCCTACCCAAAAGTATGTGTTGAGATATTAAAAAAAAAAAAAAAATCTTCTCATCTTCTTACCTTGGTTGATCGCTCTGATTCTTTTCCCCTCAAAAAAAAGTTTTGTTTCTGGCACTTCAAACAAAAGAGGCTCTTGATACGCATAAGTGGCCCACTCCACATACATTCCAGATAATAGCCACCTTTACTCAGATCCTTGTCTGGTGTTGTTTTTAATTCATTATCATGCTCTGATAGGTATTAGACTGAATTATTTTACAAAGGTTAGGCCTTAACTGCTTAGCAGGGGTCACAAAACACCAACTTCCCTATGGACTTGTCATGAGTGTTACATAGGCTAGGATAATCTTTTATGTTTCCAATGCTTAAAGACTTACAATGATTATTAAGAAGTGATGAAGGGGGGGAAATCGTAGGGGGAGATGAACCATGAGAGACCATGGACTCTGAGAAGCAAACTGAGGGTTCTAGATGGGAGGGGGTGGGGGGTTGGGTTAGCCTGGTGATGGGTATTAAAGAGGGCACGTTCTGCATGGAGCACTGGGTATTATACGCAAACAATGAATCATGGATCACTACATCAAAAACTAATGATGTAACGTATGGTGATTAACATAACGTAATAAAATTTAAAAAAAAACAAGGCAAACATGAATCAGAACTTCAAAAAAAAAGAGGTAATTATATACTGAGGATAAACGTGTAATAAGAACACAATAATACTGTGCAAATCTTGGCTTTTTGATTTTTGAAACTGATTTTAGGATTTGTTTAGTATCACATTTCACGCTTGTGATTCTGAAAAGAATCCCTGGAACTTCTTGGATTGGCACTTATGGCTTTTTCTCATAAATTCAACCTTCTCTATCTTTTCAGTCCCTCCTCGTCATCCTATAAGCTGTAGTTCTGCAGCCTTTCTTTGGCTTAATTGCTTAGACCAGGGCTGACACAGAGCACCCCAATGACTATCTGTTATGATTGTCTTCAAGGCACAAGTTGAGTTTCATATCCTTAGCCTGAGCGCATGATTCCATGATGATCCTTCACTGACTTTCAATTTCCTTCCTTCCTTCAACAAATATTTAGTGAATGTCTACTATGGAACAAACAATATCCTCAGCTTTGGAGGTAACAGCAGTGAACAAAACAAATCCCTGCTCTCAAGAAGCCTACATTTGAGCATGGGAATACAGATAGTAAACTAACAAACACATATGTAAAATGTCAATTAAGGGAAATAAAGCAGGGAACTGGGGCCTGAGCATGATGTCATAGTGGGGAGATGATGCTATTTTTACACAGGTAGTCGAAGGCATTATTACCAGGAGGACTTAGAGCAGATATTCAAAGGAGTGCAGGAGACATGGGAATATTCTGAGATACAGTGTTCTAGCAAAAGGCATGTTGAGCCCTGTATTAGCCATCCATGCTGCAAAACAAGTTATCCCCAAACTAACTGGCTTTAAAAAACAATAAATATTTATTATCTCACAGTTCCTATGGGCCAAGAATTTGAAAATGACTTGAATGAGTGGTTCTGGCTCAGAGTCTCTTAAGAGGTTATGCTCAAGATGATGTTAGACAGGACTATAGTCCCAGAATGTTTGACGGGGGCGGGAGGACCCAATTCCAAAATGATTCACTCACAGGGTGCTGGATGGGGACAGGAGGCCTCAGTATCTCCCCATATGGGCCTCTCCAGGGGCTGCTTAAGCCTCCTCATGACATGGTGGCTGGCTGGCTGGCTTCTCCCAGAGCAAACAGTCCGAGATGGGGCAAGGTGGAAGCTACATGTCCTACATGACATAGTCACAGATCACCATCTCTGCAATATCCAATTGTTTCATAAATTAACTCTATTCAGGGTAGGAGTTATGAGAATTATATAAGAGTATGAATACCATAAGAAAGGAGTCATTGGAGATAATCCTTGAGGCTGGCTACCACAGGGCTCTGGTAAGGAGAGAGGTTGGCAAGTTCAAGCAACATGAGAAAGTACAGTGTGATTATAGCGGAATTATGGGGGGTGCAAAGGAAGGGAGAGGGTCCAAGGAGCAGCGGGAAGTCAAGTCATGTCGGATGCTATAGGCCAAAGTAGGAACTTCCAGTTGTTCACTGGGTAACAGGGAAAGCCACTAGAAGGTGGCAAGATAATTTATTGAATTACTAAACTCCATTTGTTCTTGTAACATTTTCTCTTCCCCCTCATTTTCATCAGGATTTGTAGTTCTCTGCCTCAGAGCTTACGACTTGTCTGAAAACAGAAATAGCTGAAGGCCAAGGGATCCTGTAGGGTTGATAGAAATCTAACCTCTATGGATGAAGAGCTCTGAAGGACTTCTGCTAGGTTTCTTTGAGGAGAGGGGGAGGATATTTTGCTTTGAGAAGATCCAAGGCTGGAGAAAACATCCTCAGAGCACTGAAACTGAGTCACAGTCCTGGGCTGGGGGCACCCTGGCACTGGGGGAGCTTGGGAATGGCTTCATGGTTCTTGGGTGGAAAAGATTGAAGCAGGAGAGCCACAGGACGTGAGTATGGTTAGCGAGGTGGGTGAATCAACAGTAACACATCTGATAAAGGACTATTATCCAAAATATACAAAGAACTCTTAAAACTCAGCCCTCCTTAATACCCACGACCAGGCCAACCCATCCCCCCACACCCCTCTCCTCCAAAACCCTCAGTCTGTTTCTCAGAGTCCATAGTCTCTCATGGTTCATCTCTCCCTCCAATTCCGCCCCCCCTCATTTTTCCCTTCCTTCTCCTAATGTCCTCCATGCTATTCCTTAGGTTCCACAAATAAGTGAAACCATATGATAATTGACTTTCTCTGCTTGACTTATTTCGTTTAGCATAATCTCCTCCAGTCCCATCCATGTTGATGTAAAAGTTGGGTATTCATCCTTTCTGATGGCTGAGTAATGGACTTAATTTAGATCTTGGTTAAAACAAAATGTTTAAAAAAACACGAGACAATAAAGATGATCTATTATTTGAACACTGGATATTTGGCATCTTAAGGAGTTATTGTTAATTATTTTAGTGCTGATAGTGGTTGTGTAATTGTTCTACTGTACCTACTGCAGCATCAAAAATAACCCCATACTTAGTGGCTTAAAACAACAAGCTTTTATTAAATCTTACAACTCTGAGGGCTAAGAATTGGAACAAGTTTCAGCTGTGGGATTCTTCTGTTCCATGTGGTACCATGTGAAGTCACTCAGTGGCATTTGGTTAGCAGATGGGCAAGTTGAGAAGGTCCAAGATGATTTTATTTATCTATTTATTTATTTGGAGACAATTTTATTTATGGAAGGCTGGGTTCAACTGAGACTTCAGACCAGCAGTTTCAAGGTTGTCAGACTTGACACGGCTGCTCAGAGCTCTCAGAGAATGTGTCCCAAAAGGTCTAGATGGAAGCTCCAAGGCTTATTAAGACCTAACCTTGGAGATACTGGAAAGATACTTCTGCCCCATTCTCCTGGTCAAGCAAGTTACTATGGTCAGCCCTCGTTCAAGGCGAAGGGAATTAGGTTCCATCTGTCAGTGGAAGGGATGGTCAAAAATGTGAGACCATCTAGTAATCTACCGCAGGATAAGGGTATAGATGAAACAGGATAAGCCATGAATTTATCACTAATCGAACTGGATGAAAAGTATGTGTGGGTTCACTGTAGTATTCTATTATTTCTATTTTCTATTATTCTGTTTGAAATTAGCTATAAAAAGAAAGTTATAAAAATAGGGTTAGGTTTTCTTTTACCTGGAAGCTATGTGATATGAAAGAAAAGACCACTGTAAATACCTCTGGCAGTATGTATTTGGTATACCTTCACTGATTTTAAACACTGAGAGAGCCTAAATAAATTTCTAGTATGGATAGGGACTCAGATTTGGAATTTGAAAGAGAAACTTACATTTCTTCAGATTACTGGTGTGCAATAGTATATATGGTATGAATCTACGGATGTCTTATATTTGAAATATTATCA
Source organism: Mirounga leonina (assembly GCF_011800145.1). NCBI lineage: Eukaryota > Metazoa > Chordata > Mammalia > Carnivora > Phocidae > Mirounga > Mirounga leonina. The sequence goes on along the minus strand of NW_023270377.1, from coordinate 95,180,255 downwards.
ATAATTTTTGTGGTCTGTAAAGTGCTTTTAATACCTAGTACAACACAAACTTCAATTGGGTGCATCTATGTGGTTTTTCAAATTTACGTTTAAATGTTACAGTTCTCTGGGGCCTGGGTGGCTCAGTTAGTTAAGCATCTGACTTCGGCTCAGGTCATGATCCCAGGGTCCTGGGATCAAGCCTCGCATCCGGCTCCCTGCTCACTGCTTCTCCCTCTCCTCCCTGCTGGTGCTCCCTCTCGCTCTCTCTCTCTCAAATAAATAAAGAAATAAAATCTTTAAATAGTTACAGTGGTAAGATCCAGGGAAACAATCAACTATTTTTCAGTTAAAAATTAACATGCTTTAATAACCACATTTTTCCTTTACACCTAATATGATCACTGAATTCTCTTCCTTCCTTTTAGATCTGTCACAAAGTCTCTTATGCAAGCACAAGTTAAGTGAACTAAATGAAAACAAGAATTGTAAGACATCTGACTGTATAAAATGTACAAAGTCTTTTCAGTTTCCCTATACTCCATGTAACCACTTATTGTCATATTCATTAGGTCTATTATTGAACAATCTGCAACTCTTAATGACCTTATTCTTGTTGATCTCTCCTTATGCACAAAAATGCAGAGGATGGCCACTCACATTTGCATTACTAACTATATGGCCAAATGTCCATAACCACCAGGTTGGTTTTATGCTTTATGTAAGATTTGGAAGCCATACAGTACCTGTACAACAGGATTTGATGCCGAGGCTTATTGCTACACTACAATGAGAGGGGGTCCCAAATAGCAGGTAGGGGGATTCCAGCCTTATTTGACAAATATTCAGTGATTCAGAGGAAGAACAATGTGAAGGGAAGGCAGATGACTTTGACATTGGTGCCATGTTTGTATGCACCAATTCCCTCCCCATCCCAACACCACCACAGCCCTTCATGGAAGACTTTCCTTCCCACAATGTTCCCATATGATGCTGAAGTAGAAAAACTAGAGAATAAATTAGAACTCATAGCCATGTGACCCTGGGGAAGACATTTAGTATTTCTGTGCCTCAGTTTCATATCTATATAATAAAGGTCTCACCTACCACATGGGACTGTTAGGACCATCAACTTATACAATGTTCTCCGAAACAACTTTGAAGCCTTATAGCTCTCTATAAACATATTACTAAAAGTAGTATTCTACATACATAAAAATACTTTAGAGGAAATCTAGAACTGTTTTATTCAAAAAGGACTCTTCATTTTCAATCTCTTTAGCATTCTCCACAGTTTTTCTTTAGAAAATCAGATGCCATGATTTCTAAAAATAGGAAAAAAAATTTTTTTTTAAAGATTTTATTTATTTATTTGCCAGAGAGAGACATAGCGAGAGCAGGAACACAAGCAGGGGGAGTGGGAGAGGGAGAAGCAGGCTTCCCGCAGAGCAGGGAGCCCGATGTGGGGCTCGATCCCAGGACCCTGGGATCATGACCTGAGCCGAAGGCAGACGCTTAACTGACTGAGCCACCCAGGCGCCCCTATATCTATATTTCTATATCTCTTTCAATCTATTGGTTTACTTTTCCTTTCAAATTAAGAAACTGGATTATTTGTCCTCCATTTCCCACAATGTGGAGTTTAGTATTATTTCCTACGTTCTCCTGTCACCTGTGCTGTAGATATAGAGGCTTGATCAGTTCCGGGTTTGATTTGCGGCCAGGCTGTTTCAGAGGTGGCGGGTGCACTTCTGTCAGGAGACGCATCATATCAGGCTACCCCGTGTCTTCTTATGCTAACAGCCCCTGACAATCATTGCCCAGATCCATTCATGAACTCTGGGTTGTGAAATGGAGATCGTATTGGCTATTACTACACTAGAAAAGATCAAAGAATCTCAATGGTATATAATGGGGAAGTATTTCTCTAGCTTATTTCCCATCGATTTCACCCGCTCTTGTTTATCAAAGCAAGTCATATGGCCAGATCCAAAGCCAGCAAGTGACAAGATAGTTCTCATTGCAGTGGGAGGTGAAGAGTTAGGCCACAGGCCACAAGCCCCTTTGTAACTTTCAGGTCTGACCATAGGCAATTGCAAGGCTTTGCCCTGCAGGCCTTGGGGGGGAGAAGCTGCCCTCCCACACCAGACGGGGTACAAGGCACATTACAGTCACTGGAGGTGCAGAGAGGGACTCGGGTTCCTTGCCCCCACCAGCCACGTTCTCATACATGGCTGGACTCCTACCCCGGTGCCTCCATTCAGATCTAGCTTTACTGGAAACCTCAGGTGTGGCCCTTCCCAGGTACAGCCTCCAAAACCCTCATCAGGAGCCATGAGGCATTTTTCTCCACTTGGACTCAGTACTTCTGTACTCTAAGCCCTTTCCTCTCTCCTTCCTCCTTGACCATAGGGGCCCCTGGGTCGACAAAAAGGCAGGAGCCTTTGTTCTGGGCTCCTAGGAAGTGAGCTGATTCTCCCCATCGGCAGGGCAGCCACCTGACCCTAGTCCCGTGTTTTTCCATGGGGAGAACGGGGACCCCGGGGAGCTGGTGCCTTTCTCTTTAGCCTCTTACCTGCATTGTTGCAGTGAGTAAGGCTGAACTGTTGCTTTCAGTTTGGCTGTTGTCCTAATTGACTACCTTAACACCTGTGGCTCAATAGGGGGCATTGCAAAGTTACATAAAAAAGGGTGTGGATACTGGAAGGAGTGAAGAATTGGGCCAAAACACAATCTATCGAAGTGATATTCCATTATTATTTTTTCCTTATTAATTAGTCAGAATCTCTCTATAAAAAGAAACTTACTAGTTTCTCAAAATGTTGACATTTAGCATGTTCAAAAACTCAGAAATGAATTTTATAGGAGTTTTTTAAAGATTAACTTATAGATTTCAAACATATTTGGTATTTCAAAATCTATTACAATTACTATTCTGATTTTGCTCAAATTATTCCATCTTTTGCTGGTAGGAACTTTGTGAAGATGCACCTGGACCCTTTCCATATGACCAAGTAATCTTTGATGGCTTCATTGCTTCTGGCATGACAGGATGCCTCAGACTTGAAATCAGGCATTCAACACTTAATTTTATAATAGATGGATCCAGTGATAGAGGGTCAATTTCATTTTTAATATATTTGAAGGGAGTTTCTTTTTAGCGGACAGATTAAGTAATTTTGTGACCAGGACTAATTGTGTATAAAATGTGCTTTAAAAACTCAAATTTTTAGATATGGTGGTGAGATTGTTTTCATTGTATTTCAAAAGGAAAGCCAAAAAGCCAAGCCACATTTGGTGAGGGCTGACTTCAGAGAGAATAAGGGAGGAAGATCACTGCTGTGTCTTACTTATGTCAGCTTCATCCTCTCTTCAGAATTGAAACCAGGGCGCAGAATGTGACATCTTGCTATCTTTGGCTTTACCCAAACCTTTTAGATGGCACAGGTACATCTCTCCTGTAGTCAAATATATTTAATTCATTACTCAGTGCAATTCAACAAGTACTAACTGAGTGCTAGCATTGTGTAAAAGCAACAAGCTGGGCTCTGTGTACAATGCAGAAGAAATACATGAGAAATATAAAATATATTCCCTGCTTATACAGTCAAGTTGGAGAGACAAGATAAATGCAGAAAGAATTAGATTACGACCCAGGATAATATGTAATTATGTGTTCAAACAAGTGACACTAATACTTTTTGCTATAGGATTTCAGAGGACAGAGAGATTAATTAGCTTAGCATGGTCTGAGATGGATTTACGGAGGATTTGTTCCTTAATCCAAACCCTGAGATGGATTTACGGAGGAGTTGTTCCTTGATCCAAACCCTGAAGGATGAGTGTCATTTCCATGGGTTGAAGTAGAACGGGGGTGGAGGAACATGGGAGGAGTTTATGAAGATGAGAGTAAAAATGGCCTGGAGGACAGTGGGGAGGCTAGTCACCTTGCAGCGGAGGGCTCAGGCTGGGAAGTTGGGCAGATACATTTGAAAGACAGGGGCCAGGATCAGTCTCCTAGCATATTTATTTCTAGAAAAAATCCAGGTGTATGATTGAAGTAGGAAAAGAACTATCAGAGTTTGAAATGGTAACAGAGTATGCAGAATAGAGATTTAAGTGAATGGCAAGGAAAATGAGGTAGTAAACTCAAAGAGGAGAGTTGATTCATTTATTTAACAAATAATTTATTGAATACATACACAGTTAATGTTGCAAAGTCATGTGGGAGGCACTGAGGATGGAGAAGAGTACCATTCACTGAGAACTTATGAATGGTCTGAGAATTGAAGAAGAATCAACATCTTAATGCAGATGACTTAATAATTTAATTCTTTCTTTTAAGATTTTATTTATTTATTTGACAGAGAGAGGGAACACAAACAGGGGGAGTGGGAGAGAGAGAAGCAGGCTCCCTGCTGAGCCTGATGTTGGGCTTGATCCCAGGCCCTGGGATCATGACCTGAGCAGAAGGCAGACACTTAACGACTGAGCCACCCAGGTACCCCTTAATAATTTAATTCTTAACAGTAGAATTTCAGGCTATGTCCTTGTCCAGTAGAGGAGGTATTTTTTGTCATACTTGCCTTTCCTGTCATCTCAGATGATCCCACATGTTCAGGCCTATACTACACCCATGTGCTATGCCACACTTGAAAAGTGAGTTGATCTCCTCCAAACTGTTAATCTCTTCCTTTATTCTCTCATAGTCCTGGTTTTTAAGAGCTCCTAGGAAGACAAGGGAGCAGTAACAGCAAGAGTTCTGAAAAGTTGAGGACAATGACAATGACTCCAACAACATTAACTGTAGGCTAACTGCTCTGGAGCGGGGAGCTTCTTTAGGAAAATTTGTCAGCATATGTCATGCATTCATTCCATTAGTTAATATTAATTTAGCTCCTTTCATATTTTAGACACTGATCTAGATGCTAGGGATGCCGTGGTGAACAAGACAGAAAAAGTTCCTGCACTCATGGAGCTGATAATCTGATGGAAAACAAACAAAATAATAAATCACACTGCATTTTCAGTTAGTGCTAAGTGCTAGGAAGAAAAGTATACAGTGAGGTAGGGTAATAAAAAGTGATGGGGGTGTGTATGTGTGCAGTGATGGGAGGACAGTGGACTGGGGAAAAATGTTTCTGAGGAGATGACTTAGAACTTTTCAGGAATAGTGTTCCAGGGAAAGGGAATGGCAGATGCAAAGGTTCTAAGGCAGGAAGGGCTAAGGATGATGGAGGGACTGACTCCAAGAAGGTGGTGTGGCTGAAACCTTGTGAGCTAGGGGATAAATGGCAGGAAAGGTGGGTAGGGGCCCCTGTATTTAGGGCCTTGTAAGTTCCATAAGAATATTGGATTATTCGGAGCAAAGAGAACTGTAGATGGCCTTGAGAATGGGAATGATATGGTTTGATTCACATTTTTAGAAGATCATTCTAAATGCAGCTTGGAGAAAAGGCTGTATAGGGCAAGTGTGGAGGCCGATCGATAGGAAGTACTTTTGGTAGTCAAGGTGAGGGGATAGTGGTGTGGACTAGGGTGTGGGGGTGGAGGTTGTGAAAAGTGCCTAGATGTATTTTGAAGGTGGAGCTGACAGAACTTGTTGATGTATCTGGGTGTGAGAAAACAGGTGAATAAAGGCTATCACTCCCCAACCCCAGGGTGAATGATATGCCCAATTACTGAGATGGTGAAAGACTGGGAGAGGAGGAGGTTTGGCACTTATTAAACATTTCAATGCATCAAACAATCAGCGATGCTCCAAATTAGGGTGGTGGGGATGATAAGTAGTTTACTTCTTCACTATGGTGAGATAAGTGTATGTGATAGCTGGGAATCGTTCTAGATCATCATAGAATTTCAGGCATTGGGGTACAGAAACTTGAAAACACACAGAGTATTTAGGAGTGCCATGGCAGAAAAAAAAAAAAAATCAGACCGTAGTCTACAAGAACTAGCACTGAACTGAAGCTCAGAACATTTTCAGGGCTTGAAGTAAGGGATGGAAGAAAAACAATTAGACATTTCCCCCTAAGGCCTCTCTGACTTTTACCTTGACCATTAATCTACGACTTGAGAAGTTCAAGGGGGAATGAGAATGTAAATTTTTTCTTAACTGTGTGGGAATAAGTAATTGGATGCTGCCCCTTCAGCTGGAACAGGAAGCTATAGAGAATCTCTCCATCCAAGTTTTACAGGCTTTCATCCAAATGTAGCTTTGGCATATGTTGCTTAATAAGAAAAGCACAACACTTCCTGAATTGGCTTAACTCCATCTCACACATGAAACTTGCTGTAGCCTCATAAGTAAATCATGCTTATAGCAGATGGCAAAAGTGTAATTTCCATTTGAGGAAACTGTCTTTCACTCTTCTTTGCTGGATGCCGTTAAGCAACTGCCAAGTGTACGCTAAATTTCCTCCCAATATTTTATATATATGTAATTTTCAAATTCTTTATTTTGAAACTTTAAACTTATAGAACACTGCCAAGAATTGTACAATGAACTCTCATACACTCTTCCTCTTGACTCTTTAATTGTTGGCATTCTGCCGTATCTGCTTTATCACCATTTCTTTCTATGTATATGTTCATATAAATGCACACACACATTTATTAGTATTACTACTTTTTGTGCTGTGGAACCGTTTAGGTGTAAATCCCAGATATCATAACCCTTTACCTTTTCCTGATGTATTTCCTGATACTCTCTTATATAACCACAGAACAATGACCAAATTCAGTAAATTTAACTTTAATACCCATTACTATGTAATGTACAGTCCATTGTACAAATTGTACTGGGTGTCCCAGGAATAGCCTTTCTAGCATTTTTTTCTTCTGATTCATTATACCGTATTTAGATGTCATCTTATGACATATTTGATGTCTTCCCTCTTTTCCTATCTCTACACTTAGAGTCTTATGTTAAGATACAGGTCTTTCCTTCCCTTAAGTCACTTGGCATCTGTTAAATGGTTACCATTTTGTTAGGCCAGGGGAGGACAAAAAAGAAGTAGAGAAGAAATTTCCTATTATGTCATTTCTTGAAAAGACAATATTTCTATTCATGAAATGACAAGATTGTATCTTCAAAGCTATGCATAGTCAAATGTGAAATAAGGTACATGTAAGAGCTAGAGGGATTTAGAGAAGAAGGGAGAGGAAAAAAAGAAGGAAGAAAAGGAAGAAGGAAAGAGAGAGAGAGACCTTGTAGGGTCAAGGTTAGCTTCCACTTCTCTGAGTTGGGCGGGGCATTTCTCTCCTGGATGTGAAGTAGGAGTGTAACCCAACACCAAAGGTTTTACAGACTCTTCATTTCATTTTACCTTGGCCCTTAGGTTGAGCATGATTTGTAATAGAATCTGAAAACATCACAGTAAGCAAAAGAAGCTGCTCGTCCTGTGCATTCTTCTGATGTTGGCTGGACCTATTTCTGTTTGCAGATTTGGGATGTCTATATTAACCTCAAAACACTTCATTCTAAGTAAGGAGTCCCAATAGGGGGAATTCTCCAGGGAAAATGGAGTTTACTCTTCAGTAAATCTGTGAGTAACATAATTCCACTCATTATACCAAAGTATCTCAACCTCAGCACTATTGACATTTTGGGATAGGACTCTTGTTGGCACTACTGACATTCTTTTTTAAGGGAGTATCCTAAGTATTAAAGGTGTTTAGCAACATTATTTGCCTCTACCCACTAGACACCAGTAGCACCTTCCCCACTGGACAACCGAAAAATATCTCCAGAGGTTTGCCAAATGTCCTTTGCAGGGATAAAATCAGCTCATTGAGAACCACCACATTAGACTGAACTCCTCAGGGACAGGGGCCATTTCCGATTAACTTATTATGGTGTGGCAAGCACCATATCTAGCACAAAATAAGTATGTGATAAAGAGCAAGCTAATGAATTAAAGCACTAGATTTGTGTTAATTTGCTCAGTATCCCTATTATGTTTGTACTCAAGTGTCTCCACTACAGATTTGCCCAGGGATTGAACAAGGAAGGGTTGGGTTGGCTCCATGGAATCTTTATGATGAAAATACATTTGAATTAAAGCTCAAAGCCCTAGTTGACCCATTATAAAATATAGACAGGCAAATATAGCACAGTATACAATTACAGATCTTCTTGAACTTATGATGGTTATAGCCTGATAAGCCCATCATAAATTGAGACTATAATGCATTTAATACACCTAGTCTTTGGCATCTGTTAAATGGCTACCATTTACCATTGTAGCTTAGCCTTGCCTACCTTGAACGTGCTCAGAACACTTACCTTAGCCCACAGGAGGACAATATCATCTAACACAAAACCTATTTTATAATGAAGTGCTAACTATCTTATGGAATTGATTGACTGAAAGTGAAAACCAGAATGGCTATGTGGGTACAGACTGGTTCTAAGTGTACTTGTTGTTTGCCCTTATGACTGTATAGCTGGCTGGAAGCTGTAGCCTGCTGCCCAGCATCACAAGCGAGGATCCATCTACCGCCTATCACTAGCCTGGGAAAAGACCCAAATTCAAAATTCGAAGTGAAGTTTCAACAGAATGCATATCACTTTTGCATCAACATAAGAAAAATTTAAAAAATCAACCTATAAAAATCCAACCATTTTAAGTTGGGGACCATCTGTAGTTTCAGATTTATTCATTTCATTTATTTAAAAGAAAAGACCATTGACAGCTTAAGTCTGGCAGGGAAGGTAGTGGGATGAAGGCAGCTGACATCTCTCCCTGAAAATTCCTGTGTGGAATATACAGAGGGGCAAGTTTTCATGCCCTTGGGTGGGGGAGGGGTGATCAACTTGGTCTGTCAGGAAAACTGAAGCGTCAATCATCTACAGTACCAGAGACTCCCTTTTAGCTGTAGCAGATGCACAGTGTGAAAAAAACCTTTTGTTTATTTTTGTCAGATGGGAGAGGCACGGAAGAATGGCTTGTATATGTAAAATCACCACATTTAAAATACTACCTTAATCTGATGCAGGATGCTGGTAGAGGGTAGGAGAAGGGCTTATATGGGAACCCTCTATCTCCCATTTAGTTTTGCTGTGAACCTAAAACTGCTTTAAAAAAATAAAGTCTATTGGGGAAATTGGGGAAGAAAAGTTCTTAACATTTGCTAAGACATTAATGCTAAATCTAGTGGGTTCTAACTACATTTTTCCAGTTTTCCTATTTTGTGTGTCCTCATAAGTCATACTGTTCAGTGATAACAGCTGAGCCAAGGAGACATTAAGGATTCAAACTCCTGGCAGGGGGGAGAAGCTGAAGTGAAGGTCATTCTAAGATGAGGATTTTCCAACAGCTTTGGCTGCCTGGTTTGCTCACCACCCACACCTTGCCGAATTTCAAAGCCCCTATTTTATATCTTAATTGAACTGCAGTTCAAAACCCTTGAAAGCACAACACAGAGGACTTTGGAAGGCGAAGCAGTACTCTAGGTATTTTAGGTTTTGCAAGGTTCAGCTTTTAAAATCTAATCTAGGGCGCCTGGGTGGCTCAGATGGTTAAGCGTCTGCCTTCGGCTCAGGTCATGATCCCAGCGTCCTGGGATCGAGTCCCGCATCGGGCTCCCTGCTCCTTGGGAGCCTGCTTCTCCCTCTGCCTCTCTCTCTGTCTCTCATGAATAAATAAATAAAATCTTTTAAAAAAATAAAATAAAATAAAATAAAATCTAATCTAACAATAGCCACATACATGGAAGTTCGCTACTTTAAAAAAAAAAAAAGGAGAGAGACACCTAATATTTAAATACATCTTTTAGGAGCCAAATTCAGGGTATTTTCAACAGGATTTATATTCCCCCACCTCCTGTGACACAATTTTCTTGTTGCTACCCCCTATCATTAGTTGGTTCTTGACTCCTCTCGTTTCCCAGCTTGCAGCAGCAATGTTATCCCATTTCTTTCTCTTTTTTTTTATGATTTATTTTTGAGAGAAAGAGGGTGCGTGCATGAGCAGGGGGAGGGCTGAGGGAGGGAGAAGCAGACCCCAACTCCCCCCGACTGAGCAGGGAGCCTGAAGCGGCACTCGATCCCAGGACACTGTTCAATGATCCAGAATATTAGGTGGTTGTTAAGTCTAGCCATCATTAAAAATTAAGTTATATATAAACTTATAATTAAATAAATGTTTTAAAATAAGATAATAAATACTCATCACCTCCTAGTTAACTACATTTTACTATAATTGATGTTCTTGTCTTGGGTTTACCTATGTCTACTGCATCTGCATGGCAGAAGTACTTTATAATGATGTTCTACTGTGCATCTTTTTCTAATGCCACTTAGATGTCACATGGGTAGCCTGAAGTTGCTGTGCTGGGAGTCTGGAGCCATGGAATCATACCATGGAAGTCAGAAATGCTACACATCTGGACCCTTGTCCTGAAGATCTAGTTGTTAAACCTTTACCAGAACATCACTGCTGTGGTATATTCCAAATGCAGGTCTTCATTCTCAGGGAATGCCTCTGGTGGGAAATGTGTTTCCTGTAGTTACCTTGGCATGATCCTGTCTCATTCACTTGACCACTCACGATCTTCCCCTGAGTAGTCTCTGTTAGGGATACCTTATCCCTCTAAGCAGCCCTAGTGGATAGAGTCACCCTTAAAAATCCCAAATTGCTCCTTCCTATGGGGTTCCCTTCTGGCCCAGGAGAAACTCACCTTCTTTGGCCCCACCTCAAAATACAGGCTATTCCCATGAGAATTCCCTTTCTTTATCTTGCAGTCAGAGCAGCAAGCCTTCTGTAGGCTCCAGTGCCTTTTGTCACTCTGACTTGGGCACCAGTCCTTGTGTTTTGTGTTCCTTAAACTTGAGAGAACATGTGCCAGGACCTTTGAATACTTCCTTGAAGTGCCTGCCCTCCCCTCCTCCCTTGGTTGGCTGGAAGAGGAGAGAAGCATACCTCCCAATTTCTCATGGAGATGCTGATGGGGATGTTCAGATCACATGACAACTATCTTCAAGCAATTACTTTCCCATCTTTTGAATCCTCTCATGGATTTTTAGTCTACATATACAGCCTGGCTACAAGGGGTGTGCCGATGGCAAAACTGGAGTAGGATACCTCTTTATCAGTCCCCCATAGTCTGAGACGTCACCTTAAAACTTAACTGTCTTTTGCTATCTATCGTTTATTCTGTGTTTTGGGGCCTCTACTCAAAGCAGGAGAAAACAAGAATAGTCACATCCATTACACGTGTCTTAGCCTCAGTCTGTTTTTTCTTTCAAATCTTCTCCGTTGGGAGTTGAGGCAACCCAGGCTGTACATGGGCCACATGGGCCGAGGGAGGGTTCCAGGGACTATGAGGCTCAGGTTGGGTTGTTTACTTAATGTCTAGCAGCACATGGGAGCTCAGGTGTTGGTGCAAATGATAATAAAGAGCCAAGGCTGTCCTTGATGAGTGGTATCAGATATCAAGTATCGAACAGAGCACAAGCCAAAGATGAGAGATAAGAGAACAAGTTAGAAGCTGAGGTCAAGATCAAGTTGGGAAGTGGATATGGCTCTCAGTGAGCTCATTACCTCGCTCTAGCCTGTTGGCATGGGTCACTTAGCTGGCCAGGGCCTGGTCAGCTAGTTGAAGGCACAGAGTAGGCATGGACAGTGCCATTTTAAGTTCCTCAGGATTAGTTAGATGGCCTTTAGTCTTGTCTAGTACCTTGACAATTATACCTTCAATGGGAAGATATTAAAGGAAGTAATATTCAAGTAAGACCCTTTTCAAAATAAGCATCAATTTGGTGGCCAGCACAGTACACAGTGCTAATACGGTAACAGAGAAGTACATTTAGATTCAGTATCTTCCAGTCTAGCAAATACCTGCCCTAATTACATAATCAGTTCTGCCTATAACGTGAATTCCTTGAAGGCAGGCTCCTTGTCTTATGCAGTGTCTCCATAGTACGGCCACGCTGGTAAAGGTCTAATGGACAGTAATTTCTTTTTTTTTTTAAAGATTTTTTTTATTTATTTATTTGAGAGAAAGAGAGAGAGTGAGAGAGAGAGCGCAAGAGGGGGTAGGGTTAGAGGGAGAAGCAGACTCCCCGCCGAGCAGGGAGCCCGATGCGGGACTTGATTCCCGGACTCCGGGATCATGACCTGAGCCGAAGGCAGTCGCTTAACCAACTGAGCCACCCAGGCACCCTGGACAGTAATTTCTGATTTACTAAAAGTGTTTCTCACTTATTTGCAATTCTTAGGTTCCATCATATACAAAATAAAAGTCCAAACTCTCTGGCCTAGTTTCCAGAGCATGCTGCAACTCTAGAACTCACCTCATTTGTCTCATTTCCCATTGCTTCTTTACATACATGCTGTGCTCTGCCCAATCACTTTTATAACTTGCCTCTGGACACACCTTTTCCAGTTGCTCATGTAGGGGGCCAGAATATGCCACCCCAAAATATGCTACTTTGGCATAAGGATTATTTTGAGTAAATGAGAATTAATAGATGCAGAAAGAAGCCTTCCTGAGATTTCCTTTATCTGACTAAAAGCTGAAACTTCTGAAAAATGAGGACTGCCAGAAATCCCCTTGCCCAGGGAGGTTTCATGGCCATGAAGAACATCTTTAGGCCAGTGCGAAGATGGACCTGCATAAACCTTCATTCCATTAATTTTCCTCATATGTTTACCTTCCAATGGTTTAGTGCTTTTGAAAGTTGAAAACTTTTTCTCTTGTTTTTTCTCCACAAATTATTGTTGTTTTGTTAAGATGCTATATTAGCCCAAGTTCTAACCACCCCTTTGAGTTAACTCTTCATTGAGGTTTCTCCTGAATGATGTGAGCTGTACATGTTAATAAACTGTTTTTCTTTTGTCAATCTGTCTTTTGTCAGTCCAATTTTACAGGGTCCCAGCAGGAGAATCTAGGAGGGTAAAAGGAAAAAGAATTTTTCCTCCCCTACACTCACATTCTTTTACTCTCTTAGATATCATTCCTTTCCCAACCCCCTCATCAAAATCCTACCCATGATTAAAATGAAGTTCAGATTCCACCTATTCCTAAAGCCTTCTCTATCTAGATCTGCTTGAAGCAATCATGCCTTCAGAGCTCTAGTCCATGCCCTCAAGGACACGGCAATAAATGATCATCAATCAAGCACTGTCTTGGCATGCCTATTCTATGGATGTTTAGAACTTTTATTCAAATTTCTGTTGACATATTGCTCCTCTAATCTGCCTTGAAATGCTTTAAAATCTAAGACTTGGTTGTGTTCAATAAACCCTTGTACCTGAGATATCTCAGAACCTCCCAAGTTTATGACTTTCCTTATAGCACATGATTTACCCCATAAAATGCAGGAAGGCACACACTCAAAAGCAGTCTTTTATGTACAATATTTTAAAACTGCAAACCTCAATCCATTAAACTATGCCTTGGAAGCAAATAAAATCAAATATTTATTGAGCTATGTGACCAGGATTCTGGTAGGTACTGCAGAGAATACGATGATACATAGTAGACTTTTGTGAGAGACTGAAAATACAAAGGGACAATGACCATAGCATATATAAAAATAGAACTCTGACTCACAACCTCTGCAGCAGTTTGTCCAGAAAGGCAAAACCACAATCTCTGTGGCAACTGCCCCAAGTGGCCAGGACTTGATCAGTAACTGCTAGCTTCCTTAGTTTTTGCCCTTTCCAACCTAGGGCCAACTAGAGAAAGGCATTTACTCCTAAACAATCACATAGGATGTCCTACTTCTAGTTAGCTTTCTAAAACCTGCTATCAAGGCATACCCGAAGCCTTTTCCTACTGTAAAGCTTTACACTCCCTGACTGCTTTTGGGTCTTGGCCCAATTCAAGTGTGGTGGCTGACCACTTACTATAGTAAGCTCTGAATAAATATCCTTTGCTTTGGGTATTCTTCATTTATTTCCATTTTTGTTACTTGTAGATGCTTTCAATTCTTAACTAGAGGCCCCAAACATTCACAATTATTTATAATTTTACTAGAGCTTGAATTTTGAGGCTGGTGTACAGGAGAGTTAGCTAGTGACTCTCTGTACACAGACAACTTTGCTTTCATATTCATATCGTGACATATGTTCTTTACAGGAGAAATCATATTCTCTATATTTCCGGTATTTTTTTTTTTTGAAGGTGTCAAGACTTAATACCTGATGAATCTTTTTTTTTTTTTTAAAGATTTTATTTACTTATTTGACAGAGAGAGAGACACACACAGTGAGAGAGGAAACACAAGCAGGGGGAGTGGGAAAGGGAGAAGCAGGCTTCCCGCGGAGCGGAGAGCCTGATGCGGGGGTCGATCCCAGGACCCTGGGACCATGACCTGAGCCTAAGGTAGACGCTTAACGACTGAGCCACCCAGGCGCCCCAATACCTGATGAATCTTAAGGGTCTACTATTGAGAGATCTCAGTGAGGAGTGATCAACTTTGAAGAGTGAAAAGGAAATTAATAAAAATAAAAGATCAACATTTTAAGCCTGTGAGACTAGAATAAAGGTGGTACCAACTGACAGAAATGGAGACTTGGGAAAGGAATTAGGTACAAAGGTCAAGAGACAGCAGGAAGTTCAAGTTCATTCAACAAATATTGACTGCCGGATTTATCCTTGAGCAAGATACGTACTTGGGGTCCAAAGAAAGGAATGCCTGAGATCAGGATGGTGTCACAGCACAGAGACCACACCAGAGTCTGTTGTCACACAGCAGTACAGTGGAATTTCCTTCTGAGGGTAGTGGGAAAAAATGGTAACGGAAGATTAACCTAGGGTTGGAGACTACTTGAAGACAGCTGGTCTAGAATTACTTTATCTTCATTATCACAAGACTATCACAGTATTTGTCCTTTAGCAGATGCTCTGGCAGTAGGTGGTAATAATGCTAACTTGCATTTACATACATTTATAAAGTACTATCATTTACATTATTTAATTAAGAAAAAGCTAACAGTATCCCTATATTTATAGATGGAGAACTCAGGCAAAATTGAGAGAATGATCCTCAAGATTACATAACAAGGGGCACCTGGGTGGCTCAGTCGTTAAGCGTCTGCCTTTGGCTCAGGTTGTGATCCTGGGGTTCTGGGATGGAGCCCTGCATCGGGCTTCCTGCTCGGCGGGAAGCCTGCTTTTCCTTCTCCCACTCCCCTGCTTGTGTTCCTGCTCTCGCTGTGTCTCTCTGTCAAATAAATAAATAAAATCTTAAAAAAAAAAAAGATTACATAACAAATTGTGGTCAGATTAAGAATTAGAACATAGTTTTCCCGACCCTTAGATCTTGAGAGGTATTTATACTGCTATTATTCTTTCAGTCTATATATCATAAATGTAGCACACTATGAGCTTGACACTCTAAAGAATGTTAAAAAAAAGAGATAAGAATAAAAAGGATGCTGGTAAATGTATGCAACCAAATTTCCCCTGAGTAGTAATTTCAAGTACATGGTTTAAGATTTTTCTAATTCTGAATGATAGGCTTCTGAATGACTCATTAGAGGTGCTTTTGCTGACCATTAGAAACTGATTGTATCAATACGAAAAAATGTCCATTGTATTGTTTCATTATTTGAATATGTATTTAGTGAAACAAGAGATTTAAGAGAATTAAGAAATGCACTACATTGTCACTATGAAAGTAAGAAAATTGCTTTATGCCATCTGAAGATGTTAAAAATGCGATGGTGGTGGATAACTCCAGTTAAATTACACAACCGTCTAGTATTGTATTTGTCTTCTGAATACAAGTTGGGACGTTGGCCAAGCATTTTTTCTTATGGGATATTCAAAAAAGAGTTAAGAAAATTCTATACAGCTTACTATTTACATTTGTGGAGTTTTTACTATGTGCCATGAATTGATCTAAGCCCTTCACATTTGTAAACTAACGTAATCCTGGCATATATATGTGTGTATATACATACGAGTGTATAGTATAGACAGATGAGGCAGGTGCTGTCATTTCTGTCTAAGGAAACTGAGGGCCGAGGAGGTGAGGTAGCTTTCCCCAAGGGACACCGCTTACTTCGAGAGCTGGGATCTGGTTTACAAACAAAAGTTTCCAGAGAGCAAAATTCTCCCAGGCCACTTTGCTTTTCGGTCCTCTCCTCGAGAAAGAGATATGGAGAGTTTCGTGGCCGAGCTTTGTCGGAAATGGGAGCTAGCTTTCTTTCTAGGGCGGGGCCATCTGGAGCTCCGGCCACCTCCCTCGTCCTTCATTCCACCCCACCTTCCCACTCTCGCTTCCCTCTTCTTCCGCCACGCCCTGTTTGACTTCTATCTCCGCTCCTCCCAGCGTCACTGCCTCGTCGTGGAGCTCTGCGCCCCGCGCCCAACAGTACACCGCTCCACGCCGCCGAGTCACCCTGGAGACGCTCCCACGCGCGGCCCGCCGTCGCGCCGCCGTGACGTGGCCCCAGCGCCGCCGCCGACGGGCTGGGGGGCGGGGCCGCGGGGCGGGCGGGCTGGCCGGCTGGGGGCGGGGCCGGAGTCCAGCTCCGGGCCTCCGCGGCCATCGCTGCCTGCGCGGTCCGTTCCGCTCGCCCGCTTCCCGCCCACCCGGGCCGAGTGGGGCCGGGTGGCGTCCGCAGCCTCGCCCCGAGGGACACGGCGGCTTCAGGGGCTGGGCCTCCCTCCCTCCAGCGCAATGTCAGGCACCGCGACAGCTCTGTGAGGCCGCGGCCGTGGCGCTGGGCGGCGGCGGGTCCGGGCCGAGGCCGCTCATGGTGCCGCCACGACACCATCGCGGGGCAGGAAGGCCAGGTAGGCAGGCAGGGGAGGGCCCCGAAATTCCCGGGAGCCCCGGCCGGGCCCGAGTGCCCACGAACGGCCCCACCCCCAGCTGTCGGAGTCGGTGAAAGCTTCCTGGCCGAAATGGTATCGGTCTCCAAGGGGCGGTGTGAGGGGAAGGCTGACAGGGGCGTGTGAGTCCGCTCTGGACTCCGACACTAGTGGGAGCTGCTCGAGCGCCGCCTCCGCGCTTTTTCTCACTCCCTGGGGAAGGTGTCACGGCTTAACTTTTTTTTTTCCCCCCTCGAAAGAAGACGAGGATTTCCTTTAACAGCTGTTTCCTCACTCGTCTCGGGAATTACTCTGGATCTAAAGAAACTAGATGCAGTGACAGGCAAGGGTGGGTGGGGGAGCGTGGAGTATCTTCTCCCTCCACCACGTGAGGCGATTGGAAACGCGCCCCCAAGACTCACAACAAATCACTTCCTCTCAAACAATCAAACTCCCCTCCAAGAGATCGAAGACAGAAACAGGCGCGAGTCTAGACCTTGTCCCTTGGGGTGGATTCCTCTGCAGGGAGAGGCGAATGGAGTTTCTGTATTTACGAAACTCGGAGGAGCTTTTTGCCAGTAGCTGACTACTCTTAAATAGCCTTTTTTTTGAAGATTGCTTTTTTTTTTTTTCTGTACCCTTTACTTCTCTGAGTGTAATTTGAAATATACAGTGAATAAAGAGGCTAGAGAAAAATGTCAGTTATATTTAGCACATTTTGGTATTTTTCTTTCATTTGTTCATTTTGAATTTTAAGGGTAAAAAAAGATGTGATGAACCTTATTTTGAGTGGTTGATGTTTTCATAAGCATCATTTTATGGCTGTTTTTAGGTGCGCTGAGTTCTTCACCTCCTTTTAGACTCAGATCTGCCAAGTTTTCAGGCATTGCTCTTGAAGATCTTAGAAAAGCCTTTAAAGTAAGGTAAACCCCACTTTAATTTACTGTGTGACTTTCAAACAACATCAGCTAAGAAATGTCAGATGTTTCTCTTATACTAATTTTCTCATTTTCTACGGTTATTTTTCAAAAATCTTCTCTAATGTGATCTGTATTTTCTAAAAAACAGATTGCAAATGGTGTGTGTATTTATCATGAACCGGATGAATTCCCAGAGCAGTGGTTTCACTCAGCGCAGGCGAATGGCTCTTGGGATTGTTATTCTCCTACTTGTTGATGTGATATGGGTCGCATCCTCAGAACTTACTTCGGTAGGTAGTTCTTGTCTAGGAATGATATTGCATTATAGTAATATTGCTATTAATCTGTGGTGTCTTGATAATCATTTCTATCTCTCATGCTTACTTAAAGCAGTATTTTGAATGTTGAATTATTTATATTTTCTTTGATAAGTGAATTGATGTCAATTCAAGTTGAAACAAAAGATACTCTATCTTTTAGGGAGGGTTATTTTATTTATTTTATTTTTTTAAAGATTTTTTTATTTATTTGACAGAGAGAGACACAGCAAGAGAGGGAACACAAGCAGGGGGAGTGGGAGAGGGAGAGGGAAAAGCAGGCTTCCTGCTGAGCAGGGAGCTTGATGTGGGGCTCTATCCCAGGACCCTGGGACCATGACCTGAGCCAAAGGCAGAGGCTTAATGACTGAGCCACCCAGGCGCCCCTAGGGAGGGTTGTTTTAAAAATGAGACCATATTCATGTTTTCTTAATATTTGATTATGTATATGTTGTTTTCTTTCTAAATTCAGTTTCTTTGTTTATAAATAATATTTTCTAGTGGAACAAGTATCTAGGATGCAAAGCCATTCGTCACCATTTAGTGGAAAGTAAGAATACTTTTGAACAGATGAGTGAAAGTGATCAGAGCTTTCATGTACAGGTCACTACTGTGCATATGCGTGGGTGCATGCACATTTATACATTTCCTGATTCAAACATTGTGAAATATATGGTATATGGTGATTGCATTCAGTAAAATTTTATTTTACCTTTATCAGTGTCCTCTTGATAGTAATGTGTTATTTTGAGTGCACAAAGTTTTTCTTTCTAGTTATATATGTAGATATTTTATTCTGTTTGGCTAATGATCTCTATAAAAAGATGTGCAATTTTAATTTCAGAAATTACTGCTTTTCAACTTACATGTTGTAGTCTTAAGGCTAATATACAAAAGGAAAAAGTATTTATAAAATGAATTTAAATGTCAGAAGAAGCAGTTTGCCACTGCTGGTCATCTCACATCATAGTTAAGTAAATAGTTGACACTGACGTTTTAGCCAATGAGTAAATAAATTTTTAGCCGTTTTGGAAGCAGGCTCTGGAATACAACGGGCCATTTATTATTTTTCACTCTTCTGTAACCTTTTTTTTTTTTTTAGATGAACATTCTGTAGTTTAACCACAGAGATCTCTTTAATGTTGAAGGGGAAATAAGCTTATCTGTAAAACTTTTAGTTTTAAATAGTTTGGTTTTTATTTGTCAGGTAATAAAATTTAGGACAGAAGAAAACCTGATCAAATTATAATTTAGCAATCTGTCTCTCTTAGTAAGAGGATATTTTATAATTTTGTTATCCAAGAGCATATGTAATATGTCTGATTCTTCAGCCAAATATGCACATTAAACTTTTGAGATATATTGTGTATTTCAACAAGAAAATCCATCTTCTTATTACAGAAATTTTCTAACATATACAAAGTAGAAAGAATGGTATAATGGATCTTCATATACCTAACAACTATTAAATTTTGCCAATCTTTTCTTATCAACCCCTCCCTAGACATGTTTCTTGAAGTATTTTCAAGTCTGTTCTAGCCACTTGTCATTTGACCTGTAAATTCTTTCATACTCATCTCAAACTGAAAAGATCCTAATTTTTAAAAATATAATCACCATGCCATTAACAAAATTATATGTCTAACAAAATTAATGGTAATTTTTTAAGATCATCTGGTACCTGGTCCATATTCAAATTTCTTTTAAGTCGCTTTCATTCCTTAACTGTATTCCCCCAACCCCACCTTTTTTTTTTTTTTTTAAATCATGCTAATGATTTGTTGGAAAAACTGGATCATTTTTCCTGTAGGATATATCACACTGTCTTAGTCCATTTGGGGTGCCACAACAAGGCTGCCGTTAGCCTGGGCGGCTCAGACAACACACATTTATTTCTCACAGCTCTGAGGGCTGGAGAGCTCAAGATCAAGGCACTGGCCGATTAGGCGTCTGCTGAGGAGCCACTTCCTGGTTATTAGGTGGCAGTCTTCTCACTGTGTCCTCAAAAGGCCAGGAGGTCCGGAAAGCGCTCTGTGGTATCTTTATAAGGCACTAATTCCTTTCATGAGGGCTCTATACTTGACCTAATCACCTCCCAAAGGCCCCACCTCCTAATACCATCACATTGGGAGTTAGAATTTTAATATATTAATTTTGGGAGGACACACATATTCACCCCATAACACACATTTTAAATTTGGCTGATTGTTTCCTTGGGGTGTCATTTAACTTGCTTCTCCTTTTCTCTTATTTCCTATAAAATGGTAGTTAGGTGTAAAGTCCTGATTTGATTCGGGTTCAGTTCTTAGGAAAAAATACCTTGGTGGTACTGGGTACTTCCTGTGACAACACATGAGGCACATAATGGCTGCAAGTCTTACTTTGGGTGATGCCAACTTCAGCACTATAAAGTTTCTCATCAACCTTTAGGTAATAGTCAAATATCCATATGATTATTGCCCAGATAGAGTATTTCATTAGGGGTTGTAAAATGATTTTTTCTAAGGGTCATTCCTTGTGCATTTATTAACTGAATTCTTTTTTTTTTTTTTTTTTTAAGATTTTATGTATGTATTTGACAGACACAGCGAGAGAGGGAACACAATCAGGGAGTGGGAGAGAGAGAAGCAGGCTTCCCACGGAGCAGGGAGCCTGATGTGGGGCTCAATCCTAGGACCCTGGGATCATGACCTGAGCCAAAGGCAGATGCCCAACGACTGAGCCACCCAGGCACCCCTTAGCTGAATTCTTTAAGGAGAGGTTTTCACTACTACTGTTTGGTTTTCCTGAAACATGGTTCATATAGGAAGCGTTGAATAAATCTTGATTCTTTGTTTTAGAGTAATGTTGCTTAGCAACTTCTAATAGTAACCGTAGGGTATCATCATACATTCATGGATTTTTGTGTATTTCATATGTTTCAGACAATTGTAGTTACTCCTTTTGGTGCTTAAACTGTACTATCTTTGACCAGTAGGAGCCTCTTCAAATTGGCTCTACTATCCTTTCAATATGACCCTGTTAGTCTTTAACATCCTATTTGCTTTTTGGTGCAAGATGCCTCAGTTTCATCTGGTAATTTTCTTGCCCCCTATTTGGATTTGATCATTTCTTTAAGAACCCATGGTTTCTTTAATTGCAAGACGATACAGATCACCTTCTGGATTCTATAGGTGCTCATTCCTCCTGGGTTGTCATTTTTTCTAGGCCTTTCAGTGTACATAACTAGGACATTTTTTTTTTTTAAGGAAACCAAAAAAATCATGAATTCTAAGTTAAATGAAGATTATAGGTTTTATATAACTTCCTGGCAACATTAACCTTCATGCAATTTTATTCATACGCCTTTCTGCTTCATTGTCTTTTTTTATGCTGTTTCCTCTTGGCTGTTATTCAGCCCTACACATGCAGCTCAAGGATAGCTTCTCTTAAGAATCTTCCACAATCCTCAAAATGGTCTGTTTCCCTTTGGTAATCCCACGGTACCTGTATACCCTTGTTGTGGTACTTAGCATATTATGCTGTATACTTTTCATATATATATGAAAGGAAAGGCTATCTTATTTTTCCTTAGCTCCTAGCACAAGTACTCTTGCATAGTAAGTTTTTAATGAATGTTGAACAAAACTTTTTTTGGAAGTTGTTGCTGCTTTGTTTGGGAATATTATCCTTTGTATAATATATAGCAAATATATTCTGTAGAAATGAGTATAAAATATTTTTGTAATCTCTTCTGATCTTCCCTGCCACATGAACCTCTTAGAGTTAAAAATCATGTAATAGCCTTATTTTTTTGGAGATAAGTAATAAGGTTTAAAGTCATTTCATAGTTTATGTAAATTTTTCCTTTACAGTATGTTTTTACTCAGTACAACAAGCCATTCTTCAGCACCTTTGCAAAAACATCTATGTTTGTCCTATACCTTTTGGGATTTATTATTTGGAAGCCATGGAGACAACAATGTACAAGAGGATTTCGAGGAAAGCATGCTGCTTTTGTAAGTTTTAAATTTTAAGTGTTTGTTGAAGAGGGGATTTATTTTTTCAAAGTTTAAAGTTATTAGTTTCTTGAAGGATAGTCAGATTTTAAGTTGTTCAGTTAAGTGAGTGAAGTTAGCATGATATAAGAGAAACCTACTTTTGTCCAAAATTTTAAATTTATTCTTTTAATCAACTTGGTATCAAAATATCTTGTGAGAAATCAAAGGTACATAATCACTCTCTTTCCCTTATCTCATAATATCATCTGGGTTGTTAAAAATACTGAACTAGCCCAAATCATTAATGTGGAGATGAAGATGAATGTGAGGAATAAGAATATCTGGAGTCTTTGGTCATTTGCATACTGGATGAGTACCATCTAAATACTTGTAAAGTTGCTTGTTAGAAATAAAGTAAAGCAAGGTTTTATTTATTAAAATGAAAACAGCTTATTTCAGGCCATCTTTCATATGTTTGGCTAACCAAATTAAACTCTTTCCTTGATGTAACATAACATGCTGATGGATAGTGTTGACAGAAATGGCAGGCCTCATATTAATTCTTTTCCTTTTCCACTCTTTCTCCTTTTCTCCTCTTTTAAAATTGTGATAGAATATACATAACATCAGATTTACCATTTTAGCCCTTTTTTTCTTGCCCCTTTTTTTATTGTAGTAAAGTATATATGACATAAAATTTACAATTTTAATCATTTTTAAATGTATAGTGGCATATAGTGAACATTTTAAATGCTCAGTGGCATTAACTACATTTACTTTGCTGTGCAACCATCACCACCGTCCATCTCCAGAACTATTTCATTATCCCAAACAGAAACTCTGTACCCAAACTAACTCCCATTTCCCCCTCCTCCCAAATACTTTCTTTCTCTATTAATTATTTTCTTTTATGTGTACTTTTTTTGTGCATTAGACTAGTATACGTCTTGTCTTTTCTAATGAACACTTCCATTTTTTACTTTGTAAAAGTAATACATATACATTATAGAAATGTATATACATTGTAGTATTACATGTAGGAGTATGTTATATGTATATATATCTACATGCACATTACTGAACATTTGGAAATACAGAGGAACAAAAAGAAGAAAATAGTAAATTCCACCATTCAAGGAATAACTCCAGAGTATTTTGACATATATCCTGCCATTCTTTTTCATGTGTATATTTTTATTTTATATTTTTACAAAAGTGAAACTATACTATTATGTCCTGTTTTACAGTTGGCTTTCTGTTCTTAGTGGTATATCATGAACAACTTTCTGTGTAATTTAGTATCCTAGAACATTTTTTAATGTTAAGTTTTTTTAAATTGTAGTGATGCATGTTCATTGTTGAAGACAAATTATGGTAACATGAAGAATAAAGAATAAGAATAGTCTTATCTGTAATCTCACCATTCTGCAACCACTATATATACTTGATACTCTCTGTAGCTATGTGCTTATGTGCATATATTTAAAATTAGAGTAGAAGGAGGTTTAGTCTATATCATTGTCTAACTTGATTTTACTTTTTACTTAACAATATATCATGAATATCTCTCCAGGCTAATAAATAAACATCTGTTATTATCTTTTCTATTTTATTTAACAGTTCCTTGATAGATTGTTTTCACTTTTTCTTTTGGTATAAGTAAATAGGAATATCTTTATACACATCTATAGTTATTTACTTTGGATAAATCTCCAAAGTATAATTGGTGGATAAAACAATAATGCCATTTTTCAGGCTTTTGCTTCCTATTGCTAAATTAAAACCTGTAATTCTTATCTCTGTTAGCAGTGCATGAGATCGAATCCTTACCACAGTCACAACGTTTACGAGTTTGATAGGTGAACAATGATATTTTGTTTAATCTGCATGCTTTCGGTGTTTTTTAATGTATTTGTTGCACAATAGGATTCTTTCTGGAGTTGTCTATATCTTGTTCGTTTTTCTACATTGACTCCTTATTGACTTACGGGAATTCTTTAAGAGCATGGCTCTGGTGTTTGAATTTTGTTCTGTCATTTACTGATTGCGTGACCTTGAGCAAGTTATTTAACCTCTTAAATAGAGTAGGGTAGGGTAGCCATAGGTGAATAGAAACATGGTTGTACAGCACTAGCATAGGGTTCTCCAAGTGCGGTCCAGTCCATTGATCCATTTAGGGGGTTCTTGATGTTAATACTATGATCATGATAATACTAAGATGTTATTTCTCTTTTTCACAAACCCACCCATCCTTTTCCTTCTAATCTGAAATGTTACAATAAATAGTATTGTGAAAAGGTCATAAATTTTGTATTTAGATTGACTTTGGTGTTAATCCTGTCTCTGTTACTTAGATGAAATCTCTCAGCCTGTTTCTTCATCAGTAAAATGAAGATGATAATACCTACCTTGCATAATTGAATACTTGGCCTTAGTGCTATTATGATTAATAGTAATTATACCCTTATAATACTCTGGCTTTTAGATTCTATTCCTTTGAGTGTGGCTGACAGCAGCCTTACTTTATAACATGCATTTAATCAAATTTTATGTTCTATTTGTAGTTTGCAGATGCTGAAGGTTACTTTGCTGCTTGCACAACAGACACAAGTATGAATAGTTCTTTGGTAAGTGCTTTTTTTCTCATCAGGAGTGGAATGGGTGGAGTTGAGCCATGACAGGAAGGGCTGAAATAGCTTTATAACACCACTATATTAGGATGTAGATATATCCTAATATTGGGTGCCCGCCATAAGAATTGTAATATGGTACTTTATTTCTTGGGACGTAGAAGTAAGTAGTTCAGCCTTCTAGGAGAGAGGGGAAGAGGACATTGGTTAAGGAGTGAAAATCCTAAGGGACAGTCCTTTGTCCTTTGTTTCTTACCAACTTCATCACTTTGTGTTCATTATTATTAATCACTTAGAAGCAAATATATTTGTTTAATACTGAGAATATATAAGCAGATTGTTCATTTGTTCCACAGATATTTTCAACAAATTTTTAATAGCACTTTTTTTTTTGTAAAGATTTGTTTATTTTAGAGAGAGAGGGCATGAGGAGAAGGAACAGAGGGAGAGGGAGAGAGAATCTCCAGCAGACCCCCCACTGAGCACAGAGCCCAATGCAGGGCTCCATCTCATGACCCTGAGATCATGACCTGAGCCTAAAGCAAGAGTTGGATGCTCAACCAACTGCACCACCCAGGCATCCCTAAGTGTTAAGCACTTGTTTTAGGCTCTAGAAATATATAGCTTATGTTCTAGTGTGTGAGAGTGTGTGTTTGGGGAGGGCAAAAGAGACAGATAATAAGTAGTGAGCAAGTAAAGTAATTAACATATTCACTTATTGTAAGCATTTATAATCTAGTTTGAGTCTAGTGTGAAAGAAAGTGTGTAGAAATCTTTTTTTTTTTTTAGACCATCAGTAAGGCATCTCTTTAAGATGTATTGTTCCAAATGTGGCATTGTATCTGAGAAAAATTTTAAAGTTACTCTATAAAGTTTAGCATCAGTTTATAAAGCATTAGCTTTGTGGCCTTATTGCCAGTACAGTTTTTTACTTGTCTGGCTTTTAAAACTATAGTTGCATGCAGGGTAGGTTACCAGGTGCTGTAAAGAGTTTATGAAGCTTAGAGAAAATGTCCTTCCATTTCTCTGGGATCTTAAGAATCAGCAAAATTAATACCACTTGTCTCTTATCAGGATAGAAGGCAGAGCTGAGGTGACAGACTATTCTTCTACCTACTCTAATACTAAGTTTTGCTATTATCAGTAAGATGGGTATGTCAAATTGTTCTAGGCCAAATGCTATAATGAAAAGTTCAGTGTAACAAAGAGACTGTGTCTATTTTCAGATCCTGTTGCCTCTTCATTTACTGAATAGTTTTCATTGGCAGAGTTCTATACCAAGAGCTAAAAGAGAATTGAATAGAAAACATTTTCTGTTAATTTAAGAAACAGCTTAGTTGGAGAATTGTGCCTTAAATATAGATCAGTTAAAGAACATGTATAAAAACAGTAGAGGAATTCAGAACCACTTAAAAATACAGACTTTAGAGCATGGTTAGATAAACCTGGCAATTCTGTTGTCTACCACTTGATTATTTTATATCTCTGTTTTTTTAAATACCATTTTATGAGGTTGTTATAAGGACTAATGAGAAAGACATGTTTGACTGTCATTATAAGAACTGATAAGTGGTAGCCATTTTTTTCTTGTCTATTAATCCTGTAATGGTTTTCAGGAATCTTAATCTTTAATTGAATCCTAAGTAATAAGAGAAAATAATTTGGCAAATACATATACATATTAGACCTTGATTATCTCTTCATTATCTGCCTTCCCCTTTAAACTATGTGATCCTTGAGGACAGAGACTTTTGTGTTTTTTCAGTCTCATATCCCCAGGATCTAGAACAGTTTCTGACATAGTAGAAGCTCAGCACGTATTTGTTAAAAGAATAAATGAAAAGGAATTGGAGATAATCTGTTAGCTTGAGAAAGAGGTCTGTTTTTATGACATTTAAATGTTAAATATAATATACCAGTGCTGTTCCAATATATTTTGGGAAAATTTGGGAAATATGGTGGTGAACAGCTGTGTTTTGAGTGGTATTTATGTCTACATGCCATCAACTTAAATTTTAACCAGTTTATCAGATATTATGCTTGCTTTTTATATTTGTTTGTGTTTTTGTTATATTCTAGAGTGAACCTCTTTATGTTCCTGTGAAATTTCATGATATTCCAAGTGAAAAACCTGAGAACACAAACATTGATACTGAAGAAAGTAAGCAAGACTTAGAATTTTATAACTTAGAAATGGGAGGAGATTTTAGCTTCATTTAAGCCATCCCCAAACTTAGTGATTTTGTGGGTTGATGGAATCACCCGGCATTTCTTTTTTTCCATGCGGTATTGGCTTGGCCTCTAATCTTCCAGATGTTTGACTGGAAGTTTTTATTTAAACCAGAAATAATTTTCCAAATATCAAAAATCTCTATGGTTTCATCATATATATATATATATATATGTATGTATATATGTATAGCTTCGTCATACATATATATACATGTACATATATATAATATATGTATATTTAAATGAACAAGATCCTCTTCAACCATGCCATTTGAGACTCCTAATAGCAAATTATAGGAGTTTTGTTGGTTCTGTGAATTGAGTAAAGAATATCAGCTTCAGCGTAAGCACAGTATTTATCCATAATATTCTCTTGTAAAGAATGGACCTCTAGAGGAATGTTCTGCATGCTTGACCAGGAACATAATTCTCATAAATAAAAAAAGTTTTACCATAAATGCTAAAATAATAACCATACTATAATCCTGACCTAGACAGTTGTGTATGTACACAGTTGCGGAACCCTTGTTTGAACATTTTAAAACCTTTAAAACATTTTTATAGTGAAAATATTTTTCCTGTTAACTCTTTGAGCAGAACTGCCCCAGGTAATAATATAACTCTGGTTTTCTTTGCTGTCCAAGTCTGATAATATGTGGATTAAAGAATATGCATTTATCATTTATCAGTAAATTAAAACTTGTGACTTTCATTGGATGTGAGGGGACATGTTAATGATTTTGTATTATGCTTTTCATTTTAAGCTCCCAAAAAGTCTCGTGTAAGGTTCAGTAATATCATGGAGATTCGGCAGCTTCCATCAAGCCATGCATTGGAAGCTAAGTTGTCTCGCATGTCATATCCTACTGTGAAAGAACAAGAATCCTTATTCAAAACTGTGGGGAAACTTACTGCAACTCAAGTAGCAAAAATTAGCTTTTTTTTTTGCTTCGTGGTAGGTCTTCTCTTTATTAAATGTTTAGAATTTGAACTTTAAGACAATATACATGCCAGCAGTATGCTATTGAAACATAACACTGTTAGGTTGCTTAATTGACTTTAAAACTCAGCTATCTGGCATCATTGGGGACTTTGAGTATCGAAGTCAATAAATACTTACCATACCTCAAAGAATTCAGTCAATACTATAACACAACAACTACTTATATATATATATTCAGAATTTGGCATTGCTTCATGGTGAGGATAATTAATAGTTATTTTACACTATTATATATACAAAGGCTAGTAAATATCCAGATAAGAGTTTACTGTATGCATTGATTTTTTCAGATAAGTGGTTTTGTAGTTGTATAGTAAATTTGTGTAAATGTCAGATATTTGAGCAAGTACTCATAGTAAACATTTCTACAGAATTTCTTGTATTATTGTTAATAGCTTTTCTATTATATTATACAGCAAATATTATTTTGGAATAAGCTAGAATTAGACTTGTCTGAATTAGTGAAAACTGAAGTTTAGAATTTGATAATGAATTTCGGGGCTCTTTCCTATATATGTCATTGGGAGCAGCCTAATCCAAAGTTGTTTAGTATGGGCCTTTAAGATTTAAATTTATACAGAGCTTTTTTAAACACCAGGTAGTGCAGTGCTAATGTCAGTATCATTAGCCTGATTATAAGATTTTTTTATTTCACGGTTTTGCCTCATTGCAGAGCCCATTTTTCTCCATCCTCTTCCTGAATAACGTCTAGTTGAGTGATACCTTGATTAATATATTCAGCAGTACAAATCAAAAAATCATTGTGAATTATGATAATTACATATGTACTAAAATTAATTTAAAGGCTTATACATTCGGATTATGCTGTTAATTATTTTTTCTGTTTGTTTTAAATGAATGTAAGGCAAGACTAAGATTTATCATATGTTACTTAATTTTCAAATGACACTTGAGGTGAAGAATAATAAAAGCATCTATATAGTAAAAGTTAAAAACAAAGGGGAAAGATAAGAGATTAAACGGGGAGTGTGTGTGTGTGTGTGTGTGTGTGTGTGTGTGTGTGTGGTGGAAAGAAGCTGGCTGTGGCATGGGATGATTATATCAGGAAGTCCGATTTAAAGGAAAAAAGCTACTTCTAATGAGCACACAATTCATCTTCAGGCAAATTGGTAAAAGGAAAGGCAAAAAGGAAAACTTTCTGAATTACACAGCTTATTGCCTATTAAAAGGAAATATTTCCCTTCATTAGATAAAACAAACTTTTTTCCCAACTCACAACTCTGAGAGAATGTGTTACATAAATACATTACATAGGTACTTTTCCATATAGCGTGCTGATTTACAGATACATATGTGCATACAAAAAGCCTTTTAAAAATTGTGGTAAAATATACATGCTATAAAATTTGCCATTTTAACCTTTTTTTTTTCATTTTAACCATTTTTAAGTGTATAGTTAAGTGGCATTAGGTACATTCAGACTGTTGTGCAACCACCTATCAACAGAACATTTTTCATCCTGCAAAACTGAAATTCTATATCCATTAAATAACTCCCCTTTCTCACCTCCCCCAGCCTCTGACAACCACCATTCTACTTTCTGTCTCTATGAATTTGACTACTCTTAAGTACCTCTTGTGAATGGAATCATATACTGTTTTTCCTTTTTTTTTAAGATATTATTTATTTGTCAGAGAGAGCATGCACAATTGGGGGGGGGGGCGGTGTCAGGTAGAGTAGGCAGAGGGAGAAGCAGGCTCTCTCCTGAGCAGGGGCCTCGAAGCGGGGCTGGATCCCAGGACCCTGGGATCATGACCTGAGCCGAAGGCAGACGCTTAACCGACTGAGCCACCCAGTCACCCCACTGTTTTTCCTTTTATGACTGGCTTATCTCAGCATAAAGTCTTCAAGGTTCACCCTTGTAGCATGTGTCAGAACTTTCTTCGCTTTAGGTACCATATCACTGTACGGATATACCACATTTTGTTTATCTATTCATCGTTGGTCTGCATTTGGGTGCTTCCACCTTCAGTAGTCTTTAAAAAAAAAAAAAAAACCTTCAGTAAGTTACAAGAGTAGAAAACTATGTTAATCTTTAGTAAAGGCATTTCTGTAGAAAGAGTAGTATAGTCCAGGTATATAGCTTTTTGGAAACCTAACAAGAGTGATAAGCTTTGATAAGGTTTAGAACAGTACTGTTCAATAGAAATATAATATGAGCCTCAAATGCAGGTGTCACATGTATTTTTTAATTTTCTACAATTAGAAAAAAATTTTTAATTACATTTTTAAAATTTTTAAAAGAAATCAGGAGAAACAAGTGAAATTAATTTTAATACTGTGTTTTTATTTAACCCACTATATGTAAAATATTTTGATATGTTATCAATATAAAAATTATTGATGAGGTAGTTTATATTTTTTAGTACCAAATATTCTAAGCATTTTATTTTCTGTTTTAGTTTCCATTTCATTTCAATTTCAGTTTTTATTTCAATTTTAGTTGCTAAACATTTCAATTCAGACTAGTCACATTTCAGTTCTTCAGTAACTACATGTGGCTAGTGGCTAGTGTATTGTACAGTGCAGGGCAGAGGGAGTTAATAATTCCTGTATTTGCCAGTCCTCCTTGAATATCTTTTGTCTCATTAGCGCTTACGGTATTTTAATTTTTCCCTGTAGAATATAATTTAGGTCATATAGTGTTTACCTAGAATATTTTTTATGATAATTTTAAAATAACTTACCACTCATGAAATAATGAAATATATAAATTATTTGTGATAGATCATTTATTAGTAAGTGGTTGTCCTCAACTGTGGAATAATGAAGGGAAACATTGTAAGGTTAATTTTTATTGGAAGGTAATTTAGATAGGTCTTTTGTAATGAGAGTGCTTTGGGTTTGGGAACCAGAGAATGGGGAGAGGTGTAGAACAGGAAGGTCTTTCTAGAAAGAGTTTCTAGCTAATGATGATTTCTTAGGATTTTTGAATGGCTGCTACCTGAACGATCTGTCTTTATTTCTTTATTGTGCATTAGCAGAGACCAGTGGAGATTGTTTGGAAAATGAGCACAGTATTTATGTGTTAAAGTGGTAAGGAAAATGGGTCAAGAAAGCTAATTATCACCCTATAAGTATTGTCTGGTCTTGTAGATAGATCTCCAAAAGATAATTAAGAGCAGAATATTCTTCTTTTTTCTAGTACTTCATATATGTTTGATATTGCTCATCTTAGCAGTTGCTACCTCATTTTCTTGTTTAGAAAGTCCAGTGAAATTATCTAGGAAGTTGGAGGACTACAGATGGCGTCAAAATCACTTTGCCCTAGTTTTACTCTGGCTTTCATCTTGGGTACAGTGTAGACTAAATGGAGTCTAATAAACTCAGTTATCTGCTATCTTCTAGCAGTGCTCTAAAATCATATGTCTTTGTTGCTTCGTTGAAGTGTAAATGCTAATTATAGTACTCAACTTAACTACAAGTTCTGAGAGAGATCAAGATGTCCCTGTCTTAAGTCCCTGTCCCTATTCTTCAGTGGAATATGAATATGTTTAAGTAACAGTGATGCCAAAAACAGTTAGATAAGCAGTTAATTTACTTTGATTGAGCCCACACACTCATGTACATACACACCAGGGGACATGCAGTAAAATGTTCATAGTAGCATTGTTTGAAATAGTCCAAAAGGATCCATCAACAGAAAAATGGATGAGTTGTGGTAATATGTATTAGAATATCTGATAGCAGTGAAAATATATGGATTTTGGAACCCTCTCATACACATACACACACCAGGCTTCATCAAAAAGAGGTGTTATTTCTTTTTCATTAAATCGTATTAGGCACAGTATTGAGAATATAAGAATGTCCTAGCCTAGATGAGCAAAAGAAAAGAAAAAAAATCCTTATAATTGGAAAACTTCCCTTAATTATATCCAGTTATGAGAACTCTGTATTATGTCTCCAAACTGAGAATCAGAGAAACAATCATAATTAGCCAGCAAATTCACATTTTTCATTGGACATTTTTAAATTTCCGAAACAGTTATGTCCTTTTAGAGCTTGTTATTTTGATCCATCCCCACAGGTATGATCTTGTTCAATAGATTTCTCATCATGCTATGTTCATCTGTACATATTTTAATATTTGAGAATTTCCCCAAAATTAAATTTGGTTTAGATAAACTAGAATGCTAGAAATGTTTGGATAAAGCATTTTAAAGTTGATTTGGTATGCAGTCTTACTCTCATTTTTTAAAAAACTGAATGCTAATTTTAACCAACTGTTGTTAATTTCTTAAGGGAAATTGAATAGCAAAGATCTTAGATCTAATTATAAATGCCCTCTTTTTAGGTCTGTGATTTTTCAATAGAAAGCAACTTTTAAAAGCTCTTATGATAAAATATTTAGGGGGGAAAGGAGGGGCCTATAAATTATGACAGATTTAAGCAGGTCATTCATTAGGTTTCACTTTGTTTTCTTTTTCTTTAGTGGTTTCTGGCAAATTTGTCATATCAAGAAGCACTTTCAGACACACAAGTTGCTATAGTTAATATTTTGTCCTCAACTTCTGGTAAGAAATTTGTCTTCAAAATTTACATTATAAATTGAAATCTATTTTTCTTTTATATATGTATATATATACACACACACACACGTATATATATACACACATATATGCATACATTTTTATCTTATTACAAATTATTACATTCATTCTAATATACGTTAGTGTATTGTAACTACATCATATTTGTAGTTTTATGCTGTGGCGTTGTGCTATTTATATTCCTTTGATTATTTTATGGTATATTTTTATATAACATATTAAGGTTTTATAGGCTGGTTCTTTGTATTATAGTCATTCATTTCACATTCTTTCTGAAGATCTTTTTCTAGACCCTTTGGCTAAATGTAATTGCTTATTTCAGAACCATAATTTACCCTATGAAAGATAATTTATTTTAATATTGAATCACCTTCCAAATCTGGGAGAGGAAAAATATTTTTGAAGCTATAAAAACAACTTGAGCACACATGCTTGATTATGATGAGGTCATAATGTTATTCTGAGTGCTCAATTTCACTGTCTTATTAGTTTAAAGTAAACGGGGCTATACTTAATCTGTATTGTTAAAATAAGCATGGTTTTAGTTTAAAGGCTGTTTTAAACTGATGTATCTTTTTTCCTTATAGGACTTTTTACCTTAATTCTTGCTGCAATGTTTCCAAGTAACAGTGGAGATAGATTTACTCTTTCTAAACTATTAGCTGTAATTTTAAGGTAAGAATATAGCATAATAGCTAGTTAATTCTGTTTAAAAATATGATGTTTAAAATTTTTCTGGTAGTGATATAGGATAGTTTATATTATAGTATACTGTATAGGTAGAGAAAGATGAGGATAAAAAAAGGTTTTATATGGATAGCATGCTACTCAGCCTGTGTCACATCCTTAACTAGTTTTCTAAATGTTCCTGGGGAGAGTAACTGGAAGGATCCCAAGGCAGCTTTGGCTCCCATTCATGGGAGGACAGACGGTGTAATACTATGTATTGTACTGATGCTTACATTTAACTTAATGTGGCAACTTAATCCTCATTACCTCCAAGTTCCTATTTCCTTTTCCTAAAACAAGTTCCCTTTTTTGTTTTGGTTTTGGGTTTTACTTCTACTTCTGGATGTCAAACATGCAGTCTTCTCTGATTGGCTCAGCCTCAAGTGATCTTTCAGTTATTTTCTGTATAAATCATTCGGCAACTTTGCATTACTGTATAACATCAGTATGGTCAATAACTGTATTTAAGTCTTTTATTTTTATGTAACTTTGTGTATGTTTGTCATGTCTTTTCTGTGGATTATAAACCTTTAAACGCCAGGGCCTTGTTTTATACTTATTTGTGCCACCAACAGTCTAGCCTAGGGCTTTGCTTACCAACAATACCCCAAAAAGTTGTGTCGGTTTGATAAAGCTGTTGTTTTTACTGAGAAAAAATCAGAAATCAGAGAAGGTAGTGGAATGATTTAATGGAGAGAATAATGTTTCTTAGCTGTCAGAACTGGGTTTGAATCAGAGCTTTGTTCTTTGTTTCTGTCAGTTCACTTAAACTCTCTGAGAGGGGTTTTTAGGTGAGAAAATAATGATAGTATCTACTTTCCAGCCTTGTTTTAAAGTTTGGAGGGAATGTATATTAAAAATGATTATCATGGGGACTGAGGTACTCTTATTATGATGTGTTTTTCCTTTATAGATATAACCATGGTAGTTTCCAGATGTAGTCCGGTTGACCAACTAAGTTACTATTTAGATTTTATGACCACTAGAAGTTTATTATATTGCATGATTGACTAATTGTTTTAGCCAAACATATTTTTATATTAGGGAAACATATTTGTATTGGGGAAGTAAATGAGGTTTTATTCAACTTTGTTCAAAATTCATGCAAATTTTTAACTTTGTACTATATTAATAAAGTTTTGAAAAAGAAGGAAATAGTTATAAAATGTTGAACTTGTAAATATTTTGACAGAGTTCATTAAAGTAGATCTAGAACAGGGGTCAGTGGACTAAGATGAGCTAGCTTCCTAATTTTTTAAAGTTTTATTGGAATATAGCCACTCTCACTTGTTAGTATATTATCTATGGCTACTTAAGCACCATAATGACAGTTCAGTTGCAACAGAGACTATATGGTCTGCAAGCCTAAAATACTTACTATTTGTTCCTTTAAGGAAGTTTGCTTGACCTATGGTCTAGAAAAATTATTACTTAGAATTTTTTTGTGTATTTATTACATGTTCTTAATACTATCTTGAACATTGTTTTATACTTTGTTTTGAAATAGCCTTATACTATGAGATTCAGTTTCTGAGGTATAAAAAGAATTTGACATAGCAACAATCTTGAAGGAAATCTTCTTATAAGTTAAAAAGTCTCACTTCAAGAGACAAAGAGGGTAC
Source organism: Mirounga leonina (assembly GCF_011800145.1). Taxonomy (NCBI): domain Eukaryota; kingdom Metazoa; phylum Chordata; class Mammalia; order Carnivora; family Phocidae; genus Mirounga; species Mirounga leonina. The sequence continues at coordinate 95,145,496 of NW_023270377.1, read as the reverse complement.
TTACTAATCTCCATCTAAACTACCTGGAATTCAATCTTGCCTCCATCATTACTAGTTTTGCAATTTGGGGCAAATTTCTTGCCTCTCTGTGTCACAGTTTCCTCACCTGTAAGTTGGGAATACTAGTAAGATTTGTCTCAAAGGATTCTTGTGAGGATTAAATGTGTTAAAACTTTAAAAGTGCTTGGAACAGTGTCTGGTGTATAATAGGTGCTCAATATATTTAGTTATTGTGATTATTATGATCTAAATGGAATTGAAACCTCTAGTTTCTGGCATGTTGTGGGTGCTCAATAAATAATAGCTGAATTTAAATAATGATTGCTTAACAGAAAATTATAATATTTAATTGAGAGGCATGAATACTTAATGTAAGAACTAGATTTGACTTATGATATAATTCCATAAGGTAAAAAAAATTTTTTTTCATATTCTTCTCCTGTGTCACTTAGTTTTTTGGATCAGTAGGTGAAAGAATTAGACTGGCTTCTAAAAAAATTAACACTATTTTATCTGCTTTAAAAATATGTACAATTACAAGATGCATAGAAATAGCGTAAGCTCCCTGAGAACAGGAACCACATCTGTTTTGTTTGCAGCTGTAACACAGTGCTTAGCTCAATAAATAATAACTTAAAAATTTTTTTTTCAATAAATAACAGTTGAGTGAATGATACTCTGATTTCTCTACATCTTTAATTCAGTCTTTTTTCATCCATTAATTAATTTAATCATTTAAACATTTAAGGAGAGTTTTATTGCTTAAATTTAGGTTTTATCGGTAGGCAAGAGTTAGTGCTCTTGCTAGGTGTGTATGGATATACCATATGTATCTTCAAAAAAAAAGTTTGGAAGAGGGCTGACAAGTTGGTTACTTCCTTAACTGAAAAGCCGTAGGTAGCATAGGAGGTAAAAATACTTACCTAGACGCAGACTGGCAAAGTTTCAGTCCCAGCTATGTGATTTTGGTCAAGTTACTTTGTATGTTTGTGTATTAGTTTTCTCAGGTGTAAAATGGCAATGGTAGTAGCAATAATACCTTTTCATAAGGTAATTTGTACGTTTTGTGAGAAATGAATACAAGTATAGCACTTATACTGTCCCATTAATACTGTTAAATATTAATTAAATCACTAAATTCTTTGGGAATTGTAGTTTTCCCCAGTTTTGAGAGTAGTCTAGATCACTTGTAAATAATTTTTATCTTTATTATTAGCCCTTTTTAAGGAGTTTATTGTTTTGCTCATCAGTAATCCTATTATTCCCATAGCATTGGAGGTGTTGTGCTGGTGAACTTGTCAGGGTCTGAAAAATCTGCTGGAAGAGATACAATAGGTAAGTATGTGTCTCTGCATTCTTTCTGTTAAGAGTATACAAGAAAGTTTTGTGCATGTCATTATTTGTGTCCTTGTGTGCGAGTGTGCATGTGTGTGCACACACAGAGGGCGGGCACTAATGGGGTCTTTTTTTAACTTTTCCTCTGGAAATAATGTAAAAAATTTCAAAAATAGTTCGCAGAATTCTCATATAACCTTCACTCAGATTCTCTGCTAACCATGTACATAACTGCAGTGTGGTTATAAGTCAGGAATTAACACTGATTATAATATAGATACATACATATATTTTTTTAGAGAGGGAGAGAGATAGGGCCCGGGGAGGGACAGAGGGAGAGGGAGGGAGAGAATCTTAGACAGGCTCCATGCCCAGTGCTGAGCCTGATTGTGGGCTCAGTTTCACAACCCTAAGATCCTGACCTGAGCCGAAATCGAGTCACCATTTAACCGACTAAGCTACCCAGGCACCCCAACATTGATTATGATTAAATTATCTAGTCTATATGTATATCCTTTTCACATCTCACAATTTTTCCCACTCGTGTTCTTTTTCTGGTGCAGCATCACTTGTTGCCTTTAGTTTTCATCTCCTTAGTTTCCTTTAATCTGGAGCTGTCCCTCAGTCTTTTGTTGTTGTTGTTGGTCTTTTATAACCTTAACACTTTTGAAGGATATGGTGGTTTTGTGGCATGTTCCTCACTTTTGGTTTGTTTGATACTTCCTTATGGTAAAATTTATGTTGTGTATTTTTGGTAAGAATGCCATGGAAGTAATATTAGAAGTGTTCTGATCAACACATCATATCAGAAGGCACGTGGTATTGTCCCGTTACTAGTGACTAGTTAATTTTAAGGTGGTGTCTGCCAGGTTGCTCCAGTGTAAAGTTACTAATTTTTTTCTTTGTAAGTAATAAGCATCTTGTGGGGAGATACTTTGAGACTATACAAATACCCTGTTTCTGTTATACTTGCACCCACTAATTTTGTGATTCACTCATGTTTCTTACCTGAAACATTTATTGTTATGGTGAACATACAGTTTTGATCCATTGTTTAAATTAAACAATAACAAAGATAATCAGGGAACCCAGCTTAATGGCTTCCCTCTGGATACTTTGTTTAGATATTTCAAGTTCATTGAATGGAAAGGTGCTTTCTAAACCATCCCTTGTCACTGCCCAGTGAGCCATGCCTTGAACTATATCACCTCTTTCTCACCCAGAGCAGCTTGTTATATGTAAAACAAAACATGTATTTGTTGTGTATGTGTGAGAATTTATTGGTAGGCTTTCTTTTTGTTTTTTGAAAATGTTTTAGAATAATTTTTTAAAATAGATTTAATAAAACATTGGACTTTTGGATAATAAATATTGAATGTGGTCACTTGGCAGATGGCACATTAATTCAGCTGTTTTTAAAGGCTTACTGAAATGTTTTTGAGAATGAGTTAATACATTAAGAGAACCAGTATTTATTATGCCTATACTACAAACCCTGTATTATGTTAGATATTTTAGAACATTAAAAAGTAATGTGTTTGCAGTTTTCAAGGAGTTCTTGATTTTAATCATTATATGAGATTTACAAAATGAAACCACTAGAGAATAAATAATACTGTAATTAACCATGTAAGTATTAAATGGTCTAAAATAGAAGACAAGGAGGATGGAAATTCAGTGGAGGAGGAAGAGGATGCTTTGTGGCAGAAGGCGGAACTTTAACTGGGCCTTGGAGATGGTAGTGGAATATATAATAAAGATGATAGGTCACAGTGGGGAGGACTGTATAAGCAATGGCTTAGAGATGGAAAGAAACACTGTTATGCCGGACAGTGTCAGGTGCCAAATTGTTTATGTAGGGGAAAATATGAAGTAGCATTTCAAAATTAAAAGCCGAAGTGTTACTTATATGAGTTGTAATATTATAACATGCATTTTTGGCTAGATCGTTGGATGTTTTTGCAAGGGTTTGTTCACTCGTTTCTTCCTATACTCCTGGAGGACATGGGAAGGGGTGGGATCTACTTTTATCTTTTCATGTTTGTGTACTTCTTGAAGTCACATCTGACACATAGATTTTAAATAAGTGTGTATTGAATGAGTTAATGAACAAATGAGTTAACTCATGTTGATTTTTACAGGTTCCATCTGGTCTCTTGTTGGAGCCATGCTCTATGCTGTCTATATTGTTATGATTAAGAGAAAAGTAGACAGAGAAGATAAGTTGGATATTCCAATGTTCTTTGGTAAGAATATATTTACCTGTGAGGCCACTTTCTTTGAATGATTAACTTAGGGTTTTGTTTTTGGAGGGAATAAGGAAGCCTTTCTCTCCTTCTCCTTATGATTCTTTAAAACTGTCAGATTTTAGAGATTATGAAGTCCAGTCTCTGTTTTTCTCATACCTTGCCCTGCATGATTGTGTACCTCTGAAGGAATGCTGGTTTCCTCAGTGTGAGGTAAAGAAAGAAATTCCTCCTAGTGCCTTTTTTGCATTCATGTCTTTAGCCTGTGAATCAGATATTTTCTTCATTGATATGATAGAATTATGCTATTATAAGCATTGAGAGTATACCTGTTGTATTACACGTTTTGCTATTTTTGAATTGTTAGAAGCATAGGATTGGAGAAACTGCTCCCAAATGATATGTATAATACTTTTCTAGTCTGTATACTGTTCATTAAAACTCATGGGCCATTTAAAGGCTTTCCATTTGCATTTAAGATATAGACTCTTATATAGATTTTCAGATTACCCAATTGTAGTTTCTGGCATCGGTTCTTAATTTTGGTAAATAAAATACCTAATACGATTTATAAGCTCTTCCTTGCCTGATATCAGCTCAGTAAACAACTTGTGCTCTCTGTTGGATATCTGTAGATGTCTTCCAAAAGATACCTGAGTATCAATAGATAAAAAAGCATGGTGATGAAAGTTCAAAGTGCAGCTAATAGGGAATCAGGAGACCAGGAATATGGCTGTTCTAATTTCATTGATTTCACACTCATCTGCAAAATGAGCAAATTGGACTAGATGAGTAGCTTTCAAACTGATTTGCAGAGGATCCTGGGAGGGGTGAGAAGAGGTGGAGTTGCATGCGTGGTTCTGGTTCTTGGAGTCCTTGCCTGCTTCAGCTGGAACAGCTCTGTTTTGTGGGGCTTTTGCATTATAATTTGTAGAAAAGATTTTTCTACTAAAAAAAAGTTTGAATATCTTCACTTAAAGATTAACAGAAACAAAACATTTGGAAAGCTACCAGACCAAGTGATCACTCAAGTTTAAGTATGGAGTTCAATTAATATACCTTAAATATGAAGGTAATTTTAGTGATGTCTTATTTTAGAGTCATAGGAAATTCCACTTGGAATGGAATGAAATGCTAATATTTTTTGAGGTTTTTTTTTTTTTAAGATTGGCAGTTTTCAGGAAAAATTGTTCAATTTACTGTTACTACAGTACACACAGACACAGACATGTAACTTGATTGGTCTTCGTCATATATGATGTAAGACAGTATTGATTTGATGTGCGCTTTACAATAGGCAGGACTAGAAAAGAAGTTAGGATTGGGTTGTGGAGGGTTCTTTAGGCATGGGGATAGAGCAGAGCATAACGGGGAACAGTGTGTAGATCTACGTGATCGGACTGGAGGCTTACTTTAAGGAAGAACAGGAGGATATGCAGGCCAGATTCTGAAGGATCTGGAGAATAGGTGGAAGCAATTGGGACCTTTGTCTTTAGGTCCAAAGGTTGTTAATTTATGTGGGATTCCATAGACTTGATATAGTCCAGGGACCCCAAACTAGATTTGGTTTTTGGTAATGCCAAATTTTGGTGTTGTTTTTTTTTTTTTTAAGATTTTATTTATTTGACAGAGAGAGAGACAGCGAGAGCAGGAACACAAGCAAGGGGAGTGGGAGAGGGAGAAGCAGGCTTCCCGCCGAGCAGGGAGCCCGATGTGGGACTCGATCCCAGGACCCTGGGATCATGACCTGAGCCGAAGGCAGACGCTTAACGACTGAGCCACCCAGGCGCCCCCCCTAAATTTTGGTGTTTTAATTACAACTTTTTATTGTTGTGTAAGCTTTTCAGGTCATGAGTCCCTTTTGTATGTGTCATTTTATTTGTTTTTATTTTTATCACTAGATGTCTTAAATTGGGTATCCCAGAAGCAGGATATGAGACAGGGATTTCTTATGGGTGATTTATTGAGGGGCAATCTGCAGGGAATACTGACAAGGGAGTAAGAAAAGCAGGATAGAGAAGGGGAAAGAACCATGTGGGCTCATGTATAATTGAGGTTTGGCCCAGTTCATGGCATGTCAGGAGCAGGAGGTGGAGGGGGCTGGTGAAGGAGCAGGTAATGTCTAGGTACCCCTCAGAGACCTTCTGGCCTTGAGCCATTAGGATTTCAGCCATGAGAGTGGCCTTGTGCATCCTTCATGGGTTAGTTGTGGGCTGTAGAGGGTGGGAACTTCATGGGAAAGGCAAGCTTGTTTGCTCTCCAAGACAGTTCTTCAGAGACGGTGGGTGGCTGGCTATAAGTCTTCAGCAGCAGATAGGGAGTGGATGCTCTAATCCTATTAAGATTTAACTAGGCATCCTAAATTCTAGTTTATTATTTAGCGACAAATATAAAATATGTATTTACTGTAATTTAACTTTCTCTTAAGAAAGCTCTATAGTTACCTAATGGATCTGTGATGTTCAACTGTATAGGAAGTGCAATAAAAATTACTATAAAATTGTAAATTTTTCCTTTGTAGTCTTTGTATTCACTTAGTAATATGTAACCTTGTATTTCCTTAATAATAATAGCAGCTTATCTTTACTAACTTTTTATGCCAGGTACTGTGCTATATTTTATAAGTGTTTCATCTATTTTCCAAGTAATCTATTTAAATATGATTTTACAGTTATGGATTGGAAAACTGAGGCTTAAAAGAGGTTTCGCATCTTGTATAAGATTTACAGTACTAGTGAATGGTGGAGCTGGGATTGGAACTCAGGGCAGTCAGACTGCAGAGCACACACTTTTGACCACTAAATGTTACAGCCTTCCTTTACAGATAGTCAGTCTGCACTTAGTTCCAATGTTGAGGAGCTATTTGTGTATGTATGTTATCTCACCAGTTAGCTTATGAGCGCTTGGAAGGCAAGAACCAAGAATGTATCTGGTTTGGAAACTTCCTCCATTATTCCCAGCAATACCACAGGTGCTTTAAACTTAAATATGAGTTGAATCAGAGAGCAGACTCTCTACTTCCTCATAATTAATTTAGGCTGCATATCCATACACACAGATATACCAGTTATTTCTTAAAGTTTAAAGACACTAACTTATTACTAGCTAAGGTTAACGACCTTTCTTTTTGAATTAAGTGGTTTATTCCATAGTAGTTGCTCCATGCAGTGTGAATAGTGGAACCTTGAAGACTCAGTGACCACCAGTTGCTAGTACAGTTTTTTATGTTGAGCTATCTGTACGTCTGACTGAAAGAAACCCAAGTTCCAGTTAAGGAAACCTGTTGGAACCCTTTGTGCAAAATCTAATGTTTTCTAATTATAGAGTTATAAGTTTGAAAAATTTAAATCTCAATTACTAACTGTTGTCTCTTTTATACATATTTAGGTTTTGTAGGTCTGTTTAATCTGCTGCTCTTATGGCCAGGTTTCTTTTTACTTCATTATACTGGATTTGAGGACTTTGAGTTTCCCAATAAAGTAGTATTGATGTGCATTATCATTAATGGCCTTATTGGAACAGTTCTCTCAGAGTTCCTGTGGTTGTGGTATGTACTGTTTATTACCCTATGATTTATTAGATACCAGTTCATGGACTTTTGGATAGTTAAAGTGTTTATATTTCTTCTGTCTTCTGATGACTCCTTCTGTGCCCCTCCCCCCCACACACACTTCACACTATTTTAATAAAGTAACTCCACTAGAGCAGGAACTTTGTGTTTTAACTTCTGTGCACTGATTGTATAGACTAATACCTTACACATAGAAGGAGCTCAATAAGTATATGTTGAATAAATATTTGAATGAATGGATGCATATAAATGATCTTAAATTGTAGAAGTGTTTTAAAAGTAGAATGTTATATAAATGAAAGGTGTCATTATCTAATGGAGGTTTATATTCTAAATAGGAATAACATGAGTTCTGAGTGAGAATCTAGGGAACTTAAGAGACTTTGGAATGTTTGGTTGTTCATAGACTTTTTTTTGTTTTATTTATTCTTAGGACTTTTCATATTAGTGAGCCAGATATGTAACCCTAAACCCTGATTAATTTGAGATGTTAACGTGCTTTGAAATGTTACATCAAATATGTGGATATGTGATAATGACCCTAAAATAGTTTGAAGACAATATCATGTACGGAATTTAAGAAATCTTTCAAATACAGAGCTTGATACTTAGTCATCTTTCTATCTAACAGGAACCGAAAAAAAACCCCGCAAATTGTACTTAAACTCCTAAATGGATTTTATGATATGCCAATTAAGACTACTGACTAGTTTTCCCTTGCAAAAGACTGAGTAGCCTTTTCCATGAAGACTTCCTTAATGCTCTACCTGTACTTTTCCCCCTCCTCAATTAAGGAAATGTCTCTGTTTTCTTGATATTCTTCCACACTTACTCCCTTTCATGTAGTACTTAAAGATATACTTTATTTTGTAGTTAATTTATGTACTTAAATTCCTTTGCTGATCGGGGCGCCTGGGTGGCTCAGTCGGTTAAGCGACTGCCTTCGGCTCAGGTCATGATCCTGGAATCCCGGGATCGAGTCCCGCATTGGGCTCCCAGCTCGGCGGGGGGTCTGCTTCTCCCTCTGCCCCTCCCCCCTCTCATGTGCTCTCTCTCTCATTCTCTCTCTCTCAAGTAAATAAATAAAATCTTTAAAAAAAAAAATTCCTTTGCTGATCTAAAACTCTTTGATATCAGAATCCATTTACTCATTCATTCTTCCATCTTTCATTATATATTAGGTGCTCGGTTTTTTTAAGCAAAGAGTTACATATTTTATTTTCTTATTAATATATATCATATACTCTCTCTCATCCTGTTGCTTCTTTACTATCAATTCTGGTATTCATTTTCTCTTATTTCTCTTGCCTCTCTCTACTCTTGGTTCTGAACAGATAGAACTACTTACTGGTAGTTTTTTGATTGAACTCTGTTGAATCATGAGGGATTGTTGATACTCAGCCATTTTTTACGACAATTATGTACTCACTGTATTTTAATACAGGTTCATGTTTTCTAGGACCTTTAGTTTAAATTAGACAGTTTCAAAGCAAATTAATATATTTGAAAGCAATTATTAAATTTTTCTTTGGATGTTAGCCTAGAAAAGGGTTTAGTATGATGCTTATAACATTAAGACTCATAGTAAACCGGGACTGTGTCACTACAAATATTAAAATGCTCATTCTTTATTGAGAGCTACAGTTTTAATTAAACATATACAGTAGAGAGTTTTATTATGTTTAGCAAAATTTAGTGTAGGCTTTAGGGGATGATCAAGTAGGAGTTGTGACATGTAATCTCTCTATGTGAGCTTTTTAAGTTTGCTCCCTTGGAAAACTTTACATTTAAATAAATAATAACATGTTTTGGAATTTTTTTAATTTAATTTTTTTAGAATGAAAAGAATAATATATACAAAAGTATACAAAAGGGTATACAATGAAAAGGAAGTCTTATCTCTCTTTCACTTTAAATCTCCGTTCCTTTTTCCCAGAGGCAACCATTATTAACTTCTAAACCTTCTACAAAATTTTCTATACATGCAGAAATGTGTATCAGTCTCCTAATCCATCCCCAATTTGTCTTATTTTTAACACACAAATGGGGACATACTATGGATATTGTTTTGTACTTGCTTTTTTTCACTGATTGTTTTGTAAATCTTTACATATCAGCACTTAGGTTCAATTCATTTTTTAAAGCCTGTGTAGTGTTCTGGTATATATATATATATATTTTTTTTTTTTAAAGATTTTATTTATTTATTTGGGAGAGAATGAGAGAGAGAGAACACATGAGAGGGGATAGGGTCAGAGGACGAAGCAGACTCCCTGCCGAGCAGGGAGCCCGATGCAGGACTCGATCCCGGGACTCCAGGATCATGACCTGAGCCGAAGGCAGTCGCTTAACCAACAGCCACCCAGGCGCCCTAGTGTTCTGGTATATTATGTTCCAATCCATTATGTGACATACTGGGTAGAACATAATGTGTTTTAACCATTCCTTATTGATAGACATTTTAAGTTTCCAGTCCTTTGCTTTGTAAATAAAATAACATTGAATATCCTCCTATATATCTTTGCATGTATATGTAAGTGTTCTGTAGGTTAAATGCCTACAGAGTCCATCATAAGGACTTTACATTTTGATAGAGAATTGCAGTATCATTCCCCGTGGAGGGAACACAACTTATATTCCCAACTGTGTATATGAGTATGTATTGTAGAATAGTTAAATTGGACACTCGTAGTCCTATATTATGATAAAAGCTATGTTTATCCTTACCTAGGATGGATTTTTCAGGACCTCAAGAAGGTTTATTTTTCAGATATACTTTGACACTCAAGTGATTAAGAGTACTAATGGTGACAGCTCAGTAGCAGTAAATCAGTCAGTAATGAAACAAACATATCCCTTAAATTCTGGGTGTTCTTGGCAACAAAACAAGTGTAAGAAGCATATCTCTATATATTTTACATATTTTTAAATCATAAGAAAATACACATTTAAATCAGAAGCCATAATCTGCATGTAGGACGATTCCCTTTTTTTGCGGGGGGGGGAATCAGGGCTATCGTATGTTTAACTATAAAAAGTACAGGAAACATACATAATCCAAGTGCTGAGTAGTAAGCTACAGATTTCAAAGTGTGGTTGTGAGCTTTTTTTGTAAATTAAAGATGTGTAGTTGTCACTCATTGTTTATTTAAAAAAAATTGAGGTGCACTATTAAACCCATATACTGTACCATTTGTATAGATGTTGAATGATAGCACCTAGTTCTCTGTCTCAGCATTTCCTAAAATGTGTCCCTGAAATAATAGATGACAAAAGGATTCAACCATCAACTAAATTGGGAAAAGTTGGTGTAAGTCAAACAGTTTTCTTCTTAATACTTTGTTTCAGACTCTTCATGATTGTACTTTGTGTTATAAATCTCTAAGAACATACGCCACATTAAAAAAAAAAAAAATTGACCTCCTGAATGTCTTTTCACAGAGCAGCTCATGTAATAGGAACCACTAGCGCTTGAGTTCTCTTTACTGCACTGATAAGAACTAATGGTACAGCCTCTGTTGGATATGTTGAGTGACACTTTATCGAGAGATAGGCTCTTTTATTGCAGGACAGTATTAATTCTATCATACACCGAGCTAGAATTCACTAGTCTAGAATTTCCATGGGTCTGTAGTCCTAATTATATACACTTTGGTTTTATCTTGGCTTTATAATTTCTTTCCTTCCTTCCTTCTTTCCTTCCTCCCTCCCTCACTCCCTCCCTTCCTCCCTCCCTCCCTCCCTTCCTTCCTTCTTTCTTTCCTTCCTTCCTCTGCCTGCAGTGTGGGGCTCAAACTCATGACCCTGAGAACAAGAGTGTCATGCTCTACTGACTGAGCCAGCCAGGCACCCCTTTTTTCTTTTTATACACTCAAATTATTAGTCTGTATAAATGGCTTATCTATTTGGTATAATGCTTCCTTTCATTTTTTTCCTTCAACTACATAAAATTATGTGCAGAATGATATTTCAAAATTTGATACCAACATTGATAGTTCAAGGTGAAAATAAAATGAAGAACTTAGGTTTTGGTTAGGACAATTGCTAGAAAAAAGGAAAGCAACAAGGAGTATCCTTAAAACATTTTCAGTTCTTTTCAGTGCTAAGCCAAACCAGAGGAGCAGCACAGATCTGAAGACTCTTTTAGTTTTCATGAGGGTGAGATATTTTTGCTTTGGTGACAGACTCGAAGGTGGCTTATCACTTTCTTCAAAGTCTATGTTGTGAAGTATTGTCCTGCAGTTTAATAAAGCTATTTTCTTTGTTAGTTAAGTATCATCACAAAACTTTAAGAACTCTTTTGACAGTTTTATAAAAAATGTTAATGAAATAGAAGCTGTACATCTGAAGTTGATTAATATCTATAAGCATATCTTGAAAATAGCATAAGAGTGTGTGTGTGTGTGTGTGTGTGTGTATATATATACACAAAGTACTTGGACAGTTTTACTCTTATATATTTGGATTTTTAATATTTGAAGGTAAACTTTAAGAATCATCCTAGTTGCTTTATTGTGTCTCAGTCTGTCCTAAGCTTTTGTCTTTACTCCTGATCTTTCATGCCTATATTTTCTTTGGTTGCTTTACTTTTTTAATATGGAAATGTGTATTTTCTTTTTTTCCTTTTTAGGGGCTGCTTTCTTACCTCATCATTGATAGGCACACTTGCACTAAGCCTTACAATACCTCTGTCCATAATAGCTGACATGTGTATGCAAAAGGTAAGGCAAACTGTTTATTAGATATTTCAGATAAATTTTTTTTGAGAGAGCATGCGCAAGAGAGCATGAGTGGGGGGAGGGGCAGAGGGAGAGAGAGAAGATCTCAAGCAGACTCCCTGCTGAGAGTGGAGCCCCATGTGGGGCTTGATCTCATGACACTGACGACATGACCTGAGCTGAAATCAAAAGTCAGACACTTAACCAACTGAGTCACCCAGGCCACCCCTATTTTAGATGAATTTTTAAAATGGAGATAATGAAAGTTAGGGCATGTGATTAAATTATAAGCAGTACAACCATGAATAATAGTTGATGCCTGCTCTGCCTCTCTAAGGTGCTTTACTATGTAGATATATAAAAAGTACCAAAGAAACAAATAATCTCTTACATTTTTTTCTTTTTTTTTTTTCTTAATTTCTAAGTTAAGGACAGTATCTTTATATGTAGTTCTCCAGTTTTGGAGCTGATTATTCCATATTTCATTGGTAAGTCAGTGGTATAGAATAGGGGATGGGATATATTTTATTATTTAAGTAGTAGTGTTTTGATTTCTAGGATAAATTCCAAAGATTCCTTAATACTGTGATACCGTTATAGATATGAGCAACATAGGAATGTTTCTCAGCAAATGCTCGTTTCTGTCTGGACTTAGGAGGGCAGGTGCTCTGTCCCTCTTCTATGATGTCCTGGTCTGGATGCAGGGATTTTTTTTTTTTTTTAAGATTTTATTTATTTATTTGACAGAAAGAGAGACAGCGCGAGAAGGAACACAAGCAGGGGGAGTGGGAGAGGGAGAAGCAGACTTCCCGCACAGCAGGGAGCCCGATGCAGGGCTCGATCCAGGACCCTGGGATCATGACCTGAGCTGAAGGCAGACGCTTAACGACTGAGCCACCCAGGTGGCCCAAGGATGCAGGGATTTTTATGATAAACATTGGGAGTGATAACATCACAGAAAAGAGAATCCCTCCCCACAGCATGAAGGGAGGAGTTTCTTTAGTGCTTCTGGGGGTTAACAGAGAAAAGAGGCATCCCATATATACAGTACTAAAAGATGCAGTCATTTATCACTCAGTTCAAAGTTTACAGACTTTTTTTTTGAGGTTTTGTTTTGTTTTGTTTTTTAAGAGAGAGAAATAGTACGAGCAGGGAGGGGCAGAGGGAGAGAGAGAGAATCTTAAGCAGGCTCCATGCCCAGCTGGAGCCTGACACAGGGTTTGATCTCAAGACGGAGCTCAGTGACACAACCCTGAGATCATGATCTGAGCCAAAATCAAGAGTCGGATGCTTAACTGACTGACCCACCCAGGTTCCCCTGAACTCCCAAGTATTAAATAACAAAATGGTATGTGTGTGTATGTGTGTGTGTGGTTTGGTTTAATAAAATTTTGAAGAGGAAATACTTGAAAGCCCAAAGGCTTAAAATATGTAGAAGTTATAATCAGATTTTTAAAGTGATTTTTCTTTAGATCTTTGTGCAGTTCTTAGGATAAAGGCAAAATACTGTAAGTGATATGTATTCTCTTTACTTAAAAAACAGTTGTGTGCTGGTATTTACTTTGTTTCATGGCTCAGTAAATTCTTACTTATTTGTCATGGTTAAAAACAGAGAGCTTCTCCTTAATTGAGAATTTTCTTATGTACCATACATTTTCAAAGAATATGAATATTATAAAATGTACAAAACACTAAAGTTACACATCATTAGATTCTTTACAGATTTGAATAATATTCAGGTCCTCCCACATCTCAGGATCTTGAATATCAATCAAACTTGCTCTAGTGAAACTGGGAAAGTATTGTTGTTAGAGGATTTTGGTAGACTGCTGTGTAAATGAATTTTTCTGTACTGTATTTTGAAAACATCAGCTTTTGCAGATTTGAAAAATAAAAATTGAAAGTTAATTTTAGGATTTTTTTTTTTTAAAGAACTGTCACAGGGGATCTAATTTTATTAAATGATTATGTAATTTGTTTAATCAAATATTTTAAGATAGGGCAAAACACAAGAAAAAGGAAAATGAAAATAAGTAAATGATTGATTGAATAATTACAAAAACATAACTAGGCCTTTCTCGATTGTCTTCACATCTAGAATTAGACAACCAGTTAAATGAGTCGGGTGTGGGCCTTTGGTGGGTGGTGGGAATTGAGGGTAGGAAGATACCTTCTGGGAAAAGTGACAGGGTGTGCCCCAGAGCTGTAATAGAAACAGGAGAGGGGCACCTGGGTGGCTCAGTCAATTTAGCAGCTGCCTTTGGCTCAGGTCATGATCCTGGGGTCCTGGAATCCAGCCTGGTGTCGGCGTCCGTGCTCAGCTCCCTTTCTCTCTGCTCCTCCCCTCTGCTCGTGCTCTCTCTGTCTCTGTCTCTCTCTTTCAAATAAACCAGGAGGAAAAAAAAAAAAAAACAGAAGAAATCTACTTTCATGGGGTTTTTTGATTCTAATAGCTAACTGTATTTATATATAGTTTCTGAAATTTCGGCAGTTATCAATATCTTTTGTGCCTAAAATAAATTATGTTAACCTATTTAATATAATTGACATTTTGTGTAATAGGAAGCATCTCTGATTGTATTCAGATTTATATTCAGATATATTCAGGTTTTAGATATTTTTTGTAATGTAGATAATATTTTGTTAATAAATGTCTTCATTTCGAAAAATTGTCTTCATAGCTTGTTGGAAATCAAATTAGACGTTTTTTATTGTGTGGCAACATAAATTACTGCATTGTTACAGGTGAACTTTGTCTTTAACAGTCAACTAGGGAGGGTTTTACCTACGTTTACAAAGTTTGCTTTTACTCAGTTATAAAATAGGGTTTTAGTTGAATATTCATGAAGCCACTCTTATCAACTATATCTGCATTTTTAACTTTCATTAGTCATAGTTTTCATACTTTTTCTGATCTTGGGTCATTTAAGTGCGTTGTGGCTTTTCTTGATTATATCTATATTCTGGCAAATATTCCAAGAATATGTCATACCCGTAATTTGATAACAATGTGAAGGGTGTTTAGTTTCTCTTACTGACTGCTCTTTCCTGGGTCTTAGACTGACAGCCTATGTGTGTATCATACAAGCAGGACATGCATGTTACAAGTTGTCAGTGATTATTCTTGTGTTACGCATTGTGAGTCCCTCATAAAAATATTCTCATAAAACCCCTTTACTCTGACTAATGGTGCTGTGAAATGGAGTAGCACCCACCAGAGGGAGTCTTGCCTGTGATTCTAAACCTCACTTTTTTTAACACTTAAAGAGGGCAAAAACAGTTTTTTGCTGTTATAAGTAACATAGGAGTTACTATTTTCATCATTATTTGAAAGCAGATCACACCAGTGGGTTGCAGTAAGTCTCAATCTGTGCAGCCTTCTTTGACAATTGTTTTTGATCTTTGCTGAACCTAGATGGTAAAGGTAAAGTCATGAAAGGAAAGAATGATTTTTTTCTTCACTTTATGGCATCTCATTATTTTTAATTTTCTTGAGAACCCTGATAAAATGATGGATTTTGATGATATCTGAGGGGCTCCTCACCGCTGGGGTTCTGCTTGCTGCTTGTCTTCTCTGGCTCACATTTCTTAAGTAGTCCTGTTTGTTGTCTTTATTTTACTTAGCCATGATTTCCTTTTGAAATTTTTCATTTGTTACTACAGAAACAAACTAGTTTTAAGAGTCAGGATTAGAATTCTTTTTGCAAATTGTTAATAAAAGGTTTGCAAAAATTACACTTAAGAGTTTATCTGTTTTTGGTGCTGTCTTCAAGAAGGAACTGTAACATATCACAGCATATCACAGCATATTGTAACATATTTTTTAAAAATGAGTTTTTGAAGGTGACTTTAGAAACTGAAGGGGAGGATCTACTTGAGAGTCAACAGTAATCAGTAAAGAAAAAATGGGCATTGTGATGTGGAAGACAAAGCTTAACGTTTGTAATTCTGCTCTCGGATATACTACACCTAATAAATGAAAAGCATGCCTTCTGGCTTTCCTTTAGGCCCTTTTCTAAGCAAGACGTATTTTGGTAATTTAAGCAAGTGGAATCATACGTTGAAGTTCTGAATCCTCATATTTGACAATAACATACTGTCAATGCTTAGTATTCTCAGTGTTTTAACTTATTCCTGCAGATTCTTATAAATGGAAAACTTACATTAAAGGAGAAAATTGTCTTAATAATAATTGTGGGTTGTTTTTTTCTTTTATTTTTAGGTGCAGTTTTCATGGTTATTTTTTGCAGGCGCTATCCCTGTATTTTTTTCATTTTTTATTGTGACTCTCTTATGCCATTACAATAATTGGGATCCTGTGATGGTGGGAATCAGAAGAATTTTTGCCTTTATATGCAGAAAACATCGAATTCAGAGGTAGGTTTGGTTCCAATATAACTTTTAAAAAATATATTCCTTGCTAAATAAACTGGAAATCATACGCTGGCCTAATTTTTAGACATTTTGTGAAGAAATTAATAAAAGATTATAATTTGTATGTGTACTATGCCAGGTAAAATAAGTTGTTCAGATCCTTTGGGTGGTAAGATAGTTTCTTCACAACTACTTTAAAAAAATGTTTTGATTTACAGGTAAAACCAAAGTGCTTACTGTTTTGCTATAATGAATTTAAATGTAGAAAACTTTCACTGGTGTGAATAAAATTTATAATAAAATATAACACTGCCTCAATTTTTTTCAATTTCTTTCTTTTTGAAAAGATTTTTATTTTTATATCCTATTATAAAAAGAATTTGGAGCAAATTATTGGGAAATCTTGCCCTAATCTTAGTTCTGACCTCAGAGATTCAGACAATGGAATAGATCATTTTCACGGGCTCCTTTCAGTTCTAAAGCTTTTCTTAACTATTGTCTTAAATTTTTTTTTTTTAAGGGTTCCGGAAGACAGTGAACAATGCGAGAGTCTCATTCCTATGCATGGTGTTTCTCAGGAGGATGGAGCTAGTTAGCTGTTGTCTGTAGTCCAGGTTTGTACATTAACTAGCATTAGTATTGAATAAGGTTCTTTATTCCTGTAATGATCAAATACAAAATTGGTTTTCCATAAATAGCTTTTTCAGGGACGGTATAGTCTAGAGGGTAAGGGACAAGCTCTAGAGTCACACTGCCTGGGTTCCAATTCTAGCTTCTCCCTGTACTAGCTGTGTGATCTTATGCAAGGTCATGAACCTGTCTGTGCCTCAGTTTTCTTATTTGTGAAATGGGGTTACAGTAGTCCTTCTCTCATAAGATTATTGGAAGTATTAAATACTTGGTAAGTTTAAACTGCGGGCAAATGAAATGATGCCAAGTTTAACTATTACTTTTATTCATGCTAAGAATCATCATTTTATGTAATGATACATTTTAGAAAAATATTTTTCCTCTAGTATAAAAGTAGAAAATGTATTATTTTGGTGTATATCCAGTCTTTTTTCTATATATATGTGTGTGTGTTTTCCATAACTAGCATAGTGGATATCCTGATTCTTTGACTATGCTTTTTCACTTAATGTTTCAAGAACATTTCCTCATTCTTAAAAAATTTTAAGAAATATTATCTTTTATATTTATGACATGACAAATGAGTACATGATATTTTATCTTTCACTGAATGAATGCTTGAAATACATCCAGCATATATTTTTGGCATGTATAAAAGTGGTTATGTATTCATTTAGAGTGGGAGATCGCAGTAAATTACTGAAATTCGAGAGATTCAGGTCCCTTTTATATTGAAATGTTTCCTGATAGCAACTGAGCTTCCCTTCCTCACCTAGAACATTGAACAACTCCTGTTGACTCCTTGCACTCAAATTGGTCTTTGAGCCTTAAGTGCCACTGTCTTCATGGCAAATTCACCTCTAACCTAGGGCTAATTGTCTTGGTTCTGGGTTCCTTTGTCATTTTTTATTCTAGTGTTTATTGTTATGATGGTTATACGTGCACATAGTTCAGAGAGTTAGAATTCTACAAATTTTTTGTACAAAGCATCTGCCACCTCCCCTGCACTGCCTGTCCTGCTTCAGTTCTTGCCCTACTCTGAGGAAGCACTTTAAACTCTCAGTTGTTTTGATCCCTGCCGCCCCCCTTTAGGCATCATCAGTCGATTTTCCCACTTTGGTAGATGAGAATAGATTACTTTCAAGTTTCCCCCTCCTCTGCCTCCACCCCATTTGCCTGCCTTCGCACCTCCTAATCCCTGTATCGTTATTGTGTACTTCTGGATAGATCTATAAGCAGTGTTTACCTTGTTATGATTATATAAATGTTACTTTTACCTGAGTCATGTTGGATTGTGCCTGGCATTTCCCCAGTCCAGAGACCCTCTATTTACCCCTTTTAGAGAATACACCTTATATCTTCTCCTGGGATGGAGAAGAGGCACTTGACGAGCTGTGAAAAGTAATGCAGGGCATCTGAATGTCTAACTGCTTTTTCTGTAAACCATGCTAATTTTCCTGTTTTTAGTTGTTTCTTCACCCCTCCTTTTAGAAATATCTGGTTGGCAGTTGTTTTCTTGTCTCTGCTCTTCTCTTTGTCCATGTGATTTATTCCTTTAAAAAAAAAAAATCCCTTTATTGTTGTTCTACTGAGCTTTTGGGGACAGAGTGGAACTAAATATGTTTACTTGCCATCTTCAAGTTAAAAAAAAAATACATGTAGTTATTCTTTAAAGCTTTTTAGTACTATAATTTATGTATACTCTCCCTAGTATGCTGTGCATTATTCCCATGTTCACCCTCATACCCACCCCTACCCAGGCAAGGATTCAATATTTTTGGAAGTTAGGGCTGGATAATGGGGAGATAGTGAAGATGGACTACAATCACGTGTAAAGGACAGGTGTGGCAGGAGTCTTTGTCTCCATGAGGTAATGATGGAGTATGCCATGGATAAAACTGTTACTATGCAGTCTTAAAGCAGTGTTGCCTGTCAGCCTTCGACATTAGTATGGAACTTACTTCTGTGAGTTTTTAGTACTCACCTCCAGTTCCACTATCCAGTTGTTAAGTACATAAACTGTGTTTGATATATATTTCAATGTTAAGATAATTTGCTTTTTGCAATATAAACTACAGAAAATTAAGGCTATGACAGTTGGAAACTAATGATGATTTTGTGTTTCTTTTTATTTTTAGCTTGATAATGGAACATTATGCAGCGAAGAGACAATCTCTGGCAAGTTTTTGTAGGAAATGTTTCAGTGCCTAGTCTGAAAAATAACAGTTTCAGTTCTTTGGAACTCTAAAATATATTTTCCTCAGATCTGTTTTCTTCATTTCATAATGAAGTACTTTGCTATGTAGCTGTGTACATATCACTACAGTTATAGGAATTTCCAATCCACAGTTCCTCTAAAGGACCAACCTGCCTTACACATCTCAAGGAATTCAGCTGATGAAATAATTTGAACTAATCAAGGAATAAAATTCTGATGTTCTGGAGACTTTATTTTCACATATTATTTGTTAAATGCTGGACTATATTATGAAAATGTTTTCAAGAAATCATTTAAGTATATAGATCAGTGTTTCTTAACAGATAAAGTGATGAAGTAAGCTGCCTATAATAGGTACGGATTATATTTTTGAGTTTTCATAGAATATTGCAAATTAACAACACAGAAAAAAATGCTTAATTTTATGCAAATGTGTCCATGTAAATTTAGTGGGACTTTAAAGAGAAAACATATTTGAGAAACGTCTGGTTCACTCACACTACATAAACTGTATTATCCTTTCCTAGCATTAGGTGCCTTGTATTTTAAATCTGTGACAAACCATGACAAATTTTTAAAGGGGAAGTATTATTGTAAAATGGAGAATTATGTATTTCTAAAGGCTCTATTGCTGTAAATTTAATGGATAAAGCTCTGCTTAATTAGAGTTTTGAAGAAATATTCTCTCTTCAATTAAGACGTTTTCATAATGGAATGATTTGAGTTGAAGTGATAAAGAGTATTATTAAAATAAAATGTTTGTATATATGTATTTGTGTATGACAGATCTATTAATTGGTTTCTGATTTTTTTCATATATAAATGCCCAATTACTCTAGAACTGGATGCCTCTAGTTTTCCTAAATAAATGTTTAATGGCTAAAATACCAAAGAAGGCAAAAAGAGATTCTACTTTAAAAATTTCATTTGAATTTTTCCTCTACCAAGCTTAAATATAAAATACTCTTAATTACAACTCTTAAACTTAGCTTTTATGTGTACTTCTTGTGCAACTGCCCCTGTTCACTGTAGAACATCAGTGGATGAACATGTCTCTGGATTCATCTAGACTTTTGATGAATCACCCATTTCCTTTTCAAGTTGTGTGAGAATAGTGCATTTCTCTTAAAAATTTCTTAACAGTTCTGACGTTTTAAATTCCCTCTGCAATAGTTAGCTTCAGTTTGTCTTAAATTCTTAAAGTTGTTTTGGTGTTACCATGAGTCTAAAATGGAGTTTAGCCATCTTTTTGCTTGTCGTGAGAACTTTTGTATTAATTTAAAAGACTGTTTATGATAATTAAGTTTAAAAAACAAACAGCTGTTCTATTTGGCGCCACCAATAATTCTTGTTAAGCTGAAAGTAATACTGATTTTGTTACCTTGACTTGGAAAAGGCGTGTAAAGAATGTGGACTTCTAAGGAATTTTTTTCTTAAAAAGAACTTAATGAAGTAAAATTTCAATTGCTCAAAGACTAATTTCAGTTGAGGTTTATTATCTAGATACCTTTACTTTCTGTTTTTGCTGTTTGACAGCTCACCACTACCTTCAGCAAATTACAGGGTAAGATAGTTGAAACAGTGAAGGTAGAATTCAACTTTTAAATTATTCTTTAAAAATGGTAGGAGATGAGGTTGAACTTAGAGATTTTTGGTTATTCATTGCTCTATTTACATGTCGTACAGATCAGGTGTTGTCAC
This sequence comes from Mirounga leonina, assembly GCF_011800145.1. NCBI lineage: Eukaryota > Metazoa > Chordata > Mammalia > Carnivora > Phocidae > Mirounga > Mirounga leonina. The sequence goes on along the minus strand of NW_023270377.1, from coordinate 95,124,703 downwards.
TCAGGACTCAATCAGCCTTAGTTAACATGCTGGATAGATCGTGCAGAGGACTTCTTCCACTAGGCTGCTGGGATTCTTTTTGTTTTGTTTTGTGTATGTGTATGTGTATGTGTGTTTTAATCTAAGAACAACCTTTGTAGAAGAAATCATCATTAAATCAGTTAACTGCAAGTATGAATTATTGCTGCTTTGCTCACCTATTACCTTTTCTACCAAGTTTTGTCTGAATGATTTTTTTATTTGAATACTGCAGTCATGAAGAGTAAGCAATTGAGGACTTCCTTCCTGCATCTTTGTAGTTAAGGGTTCATCCTCTCAATAGAGTTGTAGATTACTTCCATTCTGTGATTTCCCAGAAATGTAGGTGTCAAGGCCCTCAGATCACAGCAACTGCATTGCCGGCCTTTGGAAATGTTGGGAGGGTTACATTCCGGTAACTGCTCATGTCCTTCCTCTGTTAGAGCAGTGTTGGCCTACAGTCTTATTTTTCTGAATCTAAAGACCAAATAGTGATTTCTGATACCGTCTTTCAGTCTTCTACTTTTCTTCCTATATGTAATTTAAATCCCACTATTGAATAATATTTCAAATTATGACCTTAATTGAAGGAAGTTTGCTGTTTTGTCAGACTTGATGTTTGATGAACATCAGACTCTACTGAAACAAAACTGAAAAATGAAGCACTTACAAGTGCTTAGATGAATGCATTTTGGAGCTCAGAAAAGCCATTAGGTATATGCAATGCACCTATACTTAGTCCTTTAAATAAATTTTAAGTTTTTAAGAAATTGATATATTGGCTTCTATCAGAGGCTGGCTTAATTAATTCCTTATATTAAACTGATTTTTCCCTGGTAGCTGATAAATAAAGTTTACTGTTTCTGTAGAAGTGAGCTCACAAAGTTAAATGTGAATGTTCTCAAAGGTATACAGCCATGTTTCAGGAAGAATGTTAATATCCCTATTACAGTCAATCATGCAGAGCCAATTTGGGGTTGCAAAGTATGACTTCTCTGGAAACCAAGGGTTTTCGTAAGTCAGTATAGTAAGGTATGTAGCACTAATCCTCAGTATGCTGGTTGAAGAAACAAAATATCTTTAAAGAAGGATAAAGTAGAAATTAATTAGAAGATACTTTCTCCAGAATCATATTAGCAAATAAATGAAATGTTATTTTTATTTTAAGCAATTCTAGTTGTTATAATCCTGCTTCATTTCTCCCTCCTTTCCTTTTGAAATATTCTTTATTACTAAATAATATTTTAGGAAGAATTCACAGAAATACATAAATAGTATTTGTGACATCTGCAGATTTAATTTATGTAGCTAAGATTGTGTGATTTTTTTTTTTTTAAATAGTGACATGGCTAACAGAAGATTTTCAATTTACAGAGTTTGAAGTTAGGTTTATGTTTTAGTATGTCTGTTGTGTACCAAAAATTTCTTTTAGATATACTGAGGTATATTTTTTTATAGACTTGTAATTTTGAGACTGTCCCTCCCTGTTTCCCTGTTTAAATAGTATCAGCCTCATCTATCTCTACAAAAGTTTTGTTTTGTGGTTCATGTACTGTATGGACACAGGAAATTTCCCTTTAAATCTTAAGAACCTTTAATAAGCAGGTAGAAGAGGAGTTCATTACAAATTAGAATCAAATAATGACTGTTGGGAATTTACTGTTACATTAACATGAAGATTTCTGTTTTGCCATCCGGCATAAAGATTGCATGATGATTGAAATGTTTATTAACTTTAACTCTTAGTAGATCACCTTGTTTTCATTCTGATTTTTGGTTATCTAGAAAAATTCTGGTTTATGTATTTTAAAAACTAAGCATCATTTTAATGGCATTGCATTTATTTATTTTTAAAGATTTATTCATTTGAGAGAGAGCCCAAGGTGGGAGAGGGGGAGGGGCAAAGGGAGAGGGAGAGTCTCAGGCGGACTCCATGTTGAGCACAGAGCCTGAGGGGGGGCTTGATCTGAAGACCCTGCGATCACAACGGGGCCCGACACCAAAAGTCAGTCTCAACCGATTGTGCCACCCAGGCGCTCCATGTCATTGCATTTAAAACAATGCTTTCCTATGAAATTTCTCATGTGCAATATACATTAACTACTAGAATGTCAAACAATGAAATCATTGACATATTTAAGGAAAAATTACTTACAGAAAGTAATTAGTACTCTGGTTAGGCATATTTGCTGAAATGCTAAAAATGTCTAATTGAGAACATTTTGAGTTTTTGGTAAGGTGAATGTGAATTTATTTTTGAGTTGGGAATTTGCAGTGGAGAAGTACTCTGATAAAGACAGTTCCTTCATGATACTTCAAAGTTGGAAAAGAAAAATTTCCAACTTGGAACTTTTAAAGTGAAACTTTTTAAAATTGAAACTTTAACAAGGCACTTCTTGAAATTTTTAGTAGGTTTTAATTTTATATATGATTTCATTCTTCAGAGCTACTTTTATTAACTTTAGCTTAGATCCTTACATACTAAGCCTTCAGTATTTCTCTACTTGGTTTTTCTATACCTAGTTTTAATTATAGCAAGTAATAATAAAGTCAGTCAGTCAGGCAAGAGTATTTATTAATTTTGGTGGGTCCTTGAAAGGCAGACAGATTTCTGTTTCAAGAATCTTTTGACACAAGGTGAAAACAGTTCTTTAGAATCTTACTACCAGTATTTGCTTATTTGGAATAGCTTTCACATTTGAAAAAATTCAGTGTCAGTTTAACCATGTAACATCAAAATAAAATTTTGTTGAAGGCTATCCTTAATTATTCTGGTATAAAGTATAACAATACATTTGTAGTAGCTTAGTATAAGATTATAATATATATTCTTCAAATTAAATTTAGCCACTGCTAAGGAGCAGTGGCTCTCACTGCATGTGTCAGCATCACCTGCAGGGCTTGCTGCCCCCGCTCCCCACAGTGAGTAGGTCTGGAGGGAGGCCTGGGAATTCGCATTTCTAACAAGTTTCCTAGGAATGCCCCTGGTGCTGGTCCCATGGCCACACTTTGTGAATACTTATCCTGAGGAAAGAGCACTAACTCTGAAGCTGGATTTTCCCTTTTACCCGTTAACAAAACTGATTTTGGGGGAATTATTTCATCTGAAATAAAATAGTGAAGCCAGAAGTGCTCAGCCCCTTGTGCCTGGGTGCTTTATAAATTCTGACTTCCTTGATTAGTGCCCCATCACTATTCTCAAGTGGAAAGTGAGGAGTTATATCAGTGTCTTCTAAATTCTTCCTAGCTCTCAAATCCTGTGATTCTAGAAGTTCTCTAGTTCAAGAGAGAGTGCCAAACACCATATATATGTGTGGTGCTTAATAGAATAGTAATAACAGTAATACTGTGTAGACCATAGTTCCATTTTGCTTTTGTTAGGGCTTAGCATCTGGACTCCAAAAAGCTTTCAGTCAGATTTATAAAGTAGCATTGCAGAAGTTAAATTCCAGCACAGCCTGCATCCATGACCGTTTTATGGAGCCTGAGTATATCACATAAAGGCACTAACTTTTCTAAGTGACTGGCCTTATTAGAGTCTCACTACATTGCCTCCTATAATGCATGTTCAAAACACGTAGTTTTCATTACCTGCTTGATTTTTAGACAGCATTAAATAGCTGCGAAACAAATCCAAGCTGAAATTGTGAGCCTATGATTTTTTTTTTTTAAGATTTTATTTATTTATTAGAGAGCGAGTGAGAGAGAAACAGCATGAGAGAGGAGAGGGTCAGAGGGAGAAGCAGGCTCCCTGCTGAGCCGGGAGCCCGATGTGGGACTTGATCCCAGGACCCTTGGGATCATGACCTGAGCCGAAGGCAGTCGCTTAACCAACTGAGCCACCCAGGCGCCCGAGTCTATGATTTTTATAGCACATAATTATTCAGTGTTTTATTTAAAAGTAGTCACTAGTGTATTCACTATTGTGAATTTATAATCTTAAAAACTGGGACACTTAATAGTACCTGGCTAAAATACTGTTA